>NW_021940780.1:2357215-2361255 GCF_001715985.3 Manacus vitellinus
CAGCCAGAGCCGCAGCCCGGAGCTCTCTCTCTGCTTCTTGGAGTGGGTCACGGGGGAAGGAACGCGTAGAGCTTGTTTGCCAGCCGCATGATTTGGCTTATTTGCTCTCTTTGTAGCAGGTGCTTAATTGTGGCAGAAAGGGTTCCCGGCAGCTTTCAGGGCGGCCAAATTGCCGCCTGCCCCCCTCCCGGCCAGGCAAAACAAAAGCACGATTGTCACTCGCAGTCGAAACGCTCCGAGCTGCGCAGCTCCAGCCGGCCCCTTTTCCCGGGAAGAGAGAGCCGGTGGCTGGAGGCACCGGGGAGGGCACCAGGCAGGGGAAGAAGGGGCTGGGGAGCATCTATGGAGCACGTGGATGCTGCTCACAGCCCCCCTGCTCCGTGGGAGGAGAAACAAGAGTCTCAGCTGACTTGCTGCATCAAGCAAGCCCACGGCATGGCATGGCATGGCATGGCATGGCATGGCACAGCTGCCCATGGCAAGGCACAGCTGCCAGGTGGGATCTCCCCTCCCTCAGCACTGCTGTCTCTGGCAGGGCTGTGATTAAAAGGCCGTTTTCTCCCTGCTCCCATCTCTCTCCCTGATTTAAGCCTCTTGCAGTCGTCCCCAGGGACTCCCATCTGTCCAGCTCCGTAATCACCCTCCCTCCCAGGCAAAGAGCTCCAAACCCGAGGGCTGAGCACTGGGGGTCACCCCGGGGAGCTCACACCACTGGCACCAGCATCCCTTTTCACCCCACAGCGTCCTCCTGCCCCCCTGTCCTGCTCCCCAGCGAGGAATGAAGAAGCTCCCCAGGTCCCCGAGACATGAGCGGACATTGCTCCAGCCGTGCCCTCCCCAGTAAACTTTATGACTCTCTAGTTTAATGCCAGGGGCGTTTCCACCCCTCCCGGGTGCTGCCAGGCCCCTGCTCAGCCTTGCTGAGGGTCAGGATGCAGGAATCCAAATCCAAACCCGTTTGCTCCTTGGAGCAGCCAGAAAATGCTCTGCAATCGCTGGAGCTTTCCCGGCCCTGCCCCCACCAGGGCCCCCCTCCCTGACCCCCAACTCAAGCTGAGCTCAGTGTTATTCACCTTGCAAAGGCCTGAAGGGCTGAGGCAGACCAAGGCAATGCACCCCTCGCTGCAAAAGGGGGCTTGGAGTGGAGAGACACCCCAACACACTCCAGCAGCCCCAGACCACACATTCCCAAAGCCCCCCCCCCCAGGATCATGCCTTTGCCTGGCTCTGCTCTAAGCTCTGCTGTGAGTTTTCCACCCTATCCATGGGAGAAAGAGGCATCACAGTGAAGTGTGTCAGAGGGGAGCAAAGAGCAAAGTCCCCTGGAGAAAGTGGCTGGAGGAAAAGTGCTGGAACGAGGGGGCTGGAGGAGGCAGCTCGGGGGAGGAGGGTACTTACAGGCTGTGAGCCATGGCAGTCATCTTCCCGGCAGGGCTGCCTTTCCCTTGGCTTTCCATCTCTTTCTCTTGGCAGACTCTGAAAGGAGAGGGCAGAAGGGCTCTGTAAAAACACCCCAAACACGGACTCAGACCCCAAAGCCACCCCGTCCCTCTGCACGGTGTCACCCCACAACCTTGGGGACAGGGAGCCTTTGGGAAGGCAAGTCCACCTGGGCTGGCCAAGAAGTGTCCCAGTGTGGGGACAGAGCTGTCCCTCCTCTTCCCACTGTCCCTGTGTCTCGCTGCCAGGTCTGCCCTCCTCGTGCCACCCCCTTCGCCGTGCAGAGCAGTCTGAACAAACAGATCTGAATATCCAGATCTGTGCAACAGGCACACACACACAGCCCCGGCCCTGCTCTGCAGGTTCCACAGTGACAACTTCCCCTCAGCCCTGGGGCACTCCAGGGGTGCCCCAGTTCCCAGCCCTGCTCCAAGCACCTTACCCTTGGGCTAAGAGCCTTCCCTGTGGGCACAGACACCCCGGGCAGTGCCTGGCTCCCGGGGTGGCCAGCGGACCAGCATGTTTGGTTTGCCCAAGGCTCCTCTGCCGGGAGCTCTGGAGCCAGGCAGGGCAGCAGGGCTGTCCCTCCTTCCCCTGTCACTGGCTCAGCAGTGCCTGCACACGTCAGGCTGGAGCAGAGTCCAGCCTGGGCTCTGCTCCTGGCAAAGCCAACCCGTGCCTGGCTCCCGCTGGGAAGTGGGTTCCACGGACACACCACGGCTCTGGGTCCTTCCATGGATTCAGCAGGAAGAGCAATAAGGGTCACTCCTCCATTTTGCTGCTCTGAAAACCCCCAGTTTTTCTTCCTGGGATCTCCTGGCTGAGGGCAGCTGCCAGAGGCATCTTTGTGGGCTCCCCAGCCCCAGCAGCAGCCAGGGAGGGAGGTGCCAGCTCAGAAAAAAATGGGGTTTGTGGGCTTCATATCCACTGGGAGCCAGGAAGAAGGAGAAATCTTCAACCAGCACTTTGCAAAAATGGCAAACCCCCAACCTTGATGGGGGAACAGTGGGGACAAAGGGACCCTGCACCACTGGGATGTGCCAACACACTGGTGGGGAGCAGGCCAGGGAGGAGAGCCCACGAAACCAGAAGGAAAGGTCTAAAACAAGCAAAAAGAACATTTTTGCACCTTTCATCCCCTGTTCTGACAGAGCAGAAGGGTCTGTCCCCGAGCCAGGAGATTGGGGTGCTCTGGCAATTCACTGCCTGCACATCCTGTGGCCCAGCTGCCCACCTGGATCCCGTCTCCCAGCCCTGGAATCAGCCACCTGATCCTCCTCGGGGTGACAGCTCACCCTGCCATCGACACCAACTGCACAACTTCAGGGACTCAGCGCTCAGCTTATAAATATTTAAACCCAGAAGGAGCCGTGTGCTGCTGTAAAATGAGACTTATTACACAAGCGCAGCCTCCCCTCGCCCCAGCGCTGAGCTAATGAACATTTGGGGCTCTCCAGGCGGATCTTTCACAGCTAAAAACCAGGTCAGGGCAAACCCCAAGGTCCTGGTCCGTGTGTGCAGGATTTCTGCCCCCTCCAGCTGGGATGTATTGGGTTTAGCACCCTGAGGGGTGCAGGAAACGCTACTGAGGTGGAATCACAGCTGAGGCTGCTCCTCCAGGTGCCTCTTCCCGACATCCCAGCCAGGTTTTGGGGTGCAGGGCCGGCCCCACACTCTGGGAGAGGCTGCAGCTGCAGCCTGGAGCACTGACAGGCTCCCCCCGGCCTGGCTGCCTCATGCAGCATTCACAGTTTCATACAGTATTAAGAGCTGCTGACGCCTCGTGAAAAAGCTGTGAAAAGCTTCTATTTGGGGAAAGTTCCTCTTATAACGGTGCATCCTGTGGCTTCTCTGTTTCCCTTTTCTCCTGCTTCTCTTGCCGTGGAGAGCAGCGCAAAAAAAACAGGCGGATTAACGTTGCCAACCAGCCTGGGCTCTTCAGCAGGAGAGGAAAATAACCCTTCAAGCAGCTTCCCCCCAGGGAATTGGTTCTCACATTGCACCCAGAGAGCTGCTGTGGGTGGGGGGTGGGTGCCTGGGCGCTGCTGGTCAGAGAGAAGGGGGAAAATGGGACCCTCGGGGGACTGACTCCTGGGGCTGGTTGCAGCCAGCACCCCCAACAGAGCATGGTGTGGGGTCTGGGAGGGCTGCACGTCTCCTAAAGGGGGAGAAATGCTGGGTTTGCTTGGTTTAGACCTTTCCCTCAGCAGCAGCTGTTTCCTGGGCTCTCCTCCCCACTCTGCTCCCCAGCACATCCCGTCCTGCCATCTCCTTTTACCCCCACTGTTCTCCCCCATTTAAAAAAAAATAAAAAAAGAATTAAAACATCAAAGAACGAGGAGTCTGTTTCTAAGCAACTGTCTCCAAGAACGGATGGAGAGCAGAGGAAGGGGAAGAAGCAATGCTGGGTGGGGGGGGAGAAAACTCGTGGGGATCCCAGAGCCCCTGTTGGGGTGAGGGAGGGAAGGAACGGCCAGAAAAGAGGGAACATGGGATGTCAGACAGCACTGGGAGCAGGCCAGGAACCCCTGGAGTAGGCAAATCACCCTCTTTCATCATCACAGAGCCTGGCTGCAAGTCCTGGCCTGCTGGAGGGCGGC
>NW_021940780.1:2362163-2372182 GCF_001715985.3 Manacus vitellinus
TCTGCTCCAGGGGTAGATCTGCTCCAGGGGTAGATCTGCTCCAGGGGGTAGATCTGCTCCGTGGTTACCTGTGTGCACCGGCCCTGTGCCGTCCCGCGGCTCTTCCCTCCGCTCCAGCAGCCGCCTTCCCTTTCCAGGTGCTAACTGGCCTGGACAGGTAGGGCCCATTTTTATACGCTCGCCCATGTGATCCAAACAAATGCCCTAGGGATGAGTTTTTGCACTGACACAAGTAAAGGGGCTGGGACTGAAACCTGTCGGACCACAATCCGAGCTCGGCGGGGGCAGGAATTTTCCACTCGGAGCCGCTCTGGGTGCGCCGGCGGCGCGGCACGCGCCGGGGCCTGCACCTCCCTGCTCCCCCAAAATCCCACTTCCCCGCGCTTCCCAGGTCCTCCAGACTCGTTCCTAAACGCTTCCTGTGTTGCAGCTGGAGTAAACTGAACCGTGGGATGGTTCCAGGATGGAGGGATGGATGGGAAGTGTGAAGGAATATGCTTGAGGCACTGATCACATCTAAGGTCTGCAAAGCGTTTGGTATTTTTCCCATGGTCCCTGGAAGGAAACACAGCAGAAGATGCCAACCAGGGTGAGAAATAGGGAGGAATCCTTTGCTCCTGGAAAAGGGTGCTCCCTGTAGCTTTGGGGCCTGGGAATGGTGCTTCTGCACAGGTTTGGAGGTGGTTTTTTGGAGCTGCCCAGCCTGCGGGTCCCACACTGGGATGCTCCTCATGGCTCCTCAGGGTGAGTCCAGGTGACCAGAGATGACCAGGATGGGAATGGAAAAGGGAGGGTGAGCTTTATGGGAGTGAGTCAATGGGAACCAGGGGACCGGGGAAATGGCCACGGGCCACGGAAAGGAGAGGTGGCCGAGAGGGGTGAATCAGTGGGAACAGCTGGTGACTCAGTGGGAAAGGAGGGAGCTGATGAGCTGACGAGCTGCAGGTGTTTGGTGGGCTTTAAAGGACCCCCTGGAGCGGGAAAGGCTCCGTTCTGGCTGCTCCGCTCGGAGGGACGGGATCGCGACCGGAGAAACGCTGGCTGCAGGTACCGATGGAGCTGATAAGAGCGGGAACGTGCTGCTCGGCACACACGGGGCCAGCTCTTGCCTCACCTCACCTCCTAATTGAGGTGCTGCTGCGCCCCGGGCGCCTCTGCCGCGGCGCGGGGCTGGCACCGGGGGTTACTCACACCTCCAGGATGTTCTGTCCTCACTGGCGCCGCAGCACGAAGGGAACCGAGGGGGTTTTTTATGCCTAATTTTGCGGCAGGTACTTAAAAGCTCCCGTTTTGCTGGGTCACAGAGCGAGGAAAACGTTCCCCGCCTGGAGCCATGGCTCGTTTGCAGCTGCTTTGTCCCTGTCTGCCTCGGAGCATCTGCAAATGGCCCCCATCTCCCCAAATTGCTCCTTCCCGGCTGTGGGGGGTCGCCCGGGTTGGGGTCTCAGCTCTTGCTGTTCCCTGCTCGGCCTCTGAGCCAGGTTTAAGGGCTCGGCCCTGCCAAGAAGCTGGTCCTGGGCTGGGGCTCTGCCAGACCCGGCTGGGCACAGGCTCCTCTCAGCTGCTGGCTCCTCCTGGCCCGGGGATACCATACTGTGAGGAGGGGTAGGTGGAAAAGGGGGGGCGCTGCTGGCTGTGTTGGGGGTGCCAGGCTGTTTTCTTTCACTTTGCAGGAGGTTGGTTTATTGGGGTGTCAGGGCAGGGCCTCTGTAACCCTGATGGTGTGGGGAGCTGGAAATAAGGGGCATTTTGAGGTCGCTTCCTGAGCCGGTGTGTCACGGGGCTGGGAAAGAAAACACTGGGGGCCTGGGAGAACCTTCTGGAAATTATATCCATGCTCAGGGGAGTTATCCCCACTCCTTCCAGCCCACAAAGCAGTTGGGGGAGGGCCTGGGGCCGCTCTCTGCACAGAGCTGTGATGGGGGCTCAGGGCTTACCCAGGAAAGCACCACTGCTGGGACTCAGCTGAGCTCTGTTAAACCTGTACGAGCCCCTGCTGCAAACCAGTTAAACCCATTTAGGGAAGGGTTAAGCCAGTTTAGTGTGATTTGGGAGTCTATTGATGCAAAGGTTAATCTGGCATAAGTGCATCAACATCGGGGATTCGAACCAATTTAACTGTTCCGTCTCCCTGTTTTCCCTGTGGGACTTCAGGGAGGGTCCAGCCTGTGCTTCCCCTTCATCCCAGCCCGCAGAGAGCCGTGGAAAGAGGGAGAAAATAACCCAGAGACTGAAGGGATGAGCAGGCTGAATCTGAAACGATGCTATTTATAGCCATCCCTGCCCAGCCGGCCTAAATTCCACGCAGGTCCCCAAGCCCAGCTGGCAGGGGGGAGCAGCGGAATGGGCAGCGAAGCCGAGGGGTCCTGGCCTGCCCATCGCGCCTCGACGGGCTGGCTCGTGGGGCCAGGCTGAGCCCCTCCTGAGTCAGAGCAGAGGATGCTCCTTGCTCATCCCCAGCTCCTCATTATCCCGCTGCCCCAGGGCTTTCCCACGAGCCTCATCCAGCCGGGCCGTGAGACCTGGGAGAGGCGTTTGTTTATCTTTCGTTGTCATCCCCAGAGGGCTGTAATCACAATTAGAGCGTCCACGAGGCGCACGGGGCAGAGATCCACCTCCTCACCGGGGCCCAGCGTCCCGGAGAAGGAGCGGGGGTAAAAAAGGTGGAAAAGCCTGGCTGACCCTTCCCTAACCCAATCCCGCTGTCGTCCCCTGCCCACGCAGCTTCCCTGGGGAGCAGAGGCCACACCTGAGGGTTTCTCAATGCTTCCCCTCCACGCTGCCGTCGCGTGTCGGTGTTGCAGCAACGCTCGGCGGCTTTTCCCGTCTCCAGGAGCGGGATGGGAGGGGGGGCGGTGATGGAATTCGAGCCAGGAATTTAAAGAGGTGCTGAGCAGTTCGCCGGTGTGAATGGGAAGGAATGCGAACGGGATGCAATTTGGCAGAGTCCCGGCGAGCAGCGGGCTGGGCTGGCGTGTGCCAACACCGCTGGGATCCGGGATCTTGCCAGGCTGAGGAGCTGCTGGAGGAGAAGAGGCTCCCGCACCGCTCAGCGCCTGCCTTGTGACTGCGAAATGAATGTGCTTAATATAGGCCGAGTGAAAACATTCTTCCCAAAATAGAAGACCTTCCTCAGAAGGAGCCGCAGCTCCGGCGGGAGCAGTCACAAGGTACCTGCCGAGGCAGGGTGGGCTCTGCCAGGTGTTTGGTTGTGCAACGCGGCGCATCCAGCGCTGCGGGACCGGCCGGCTCCCGGCTGCCACCAAGGTCACCTCCCCCGGGCTCCGCGTCCTCCCCGTGACCTCCCCAAACGTGCCAACTGCTCCCGGGTTGGAGCAGCCAGATGCTGCTGCGGGAGAGGAGTTCACGGCTGGGGCTGGGATGGGGTGTGGAGGTGGGTGGCCCCGTCCCCGAGCCAGGGATGGCACGGGTGGAGGTGCTGCCGTGCCTCGTGCTCCGCGCCGGGCTCGGGGCGCTGCAGGGGATGGAATGTGTTCCTGCTCGTCGTGCTGCCGGAGCTGAGGTTTGGGATGGGGCCGGCAGGAGAAGGGGTGATCCCCGTGTGATGCAGCGCGGGGGTGGCTCCGTGGGCTGCTGCCAGGCTCGGGGGGCTGTACCCTGCTGGAAAACGTCGGATATTCCTCCTCTCCCGGGTGCTCCTGCGATACCCAGCTGAGGCAGAGGGAGGGGGGCTTGTGCCAAGGGAGGTTTTGGGGGTCACAGCAGCCCTGGCTCTGCTCTGGTGGTTGGTTTGTGCTGCACTGGCACCTTCTGTTGCGAGGAGCCGTGAGGTGCTGCCAACCTCCAAGGTAAAAAGCATCCCCTCCCTGATCCCACAGAGATTCCTGCTCAGAGAGTGCTGCAGGAGGTGGATGCTGTGGGTGCAACCCCCCTTTTTGGGGGCTCTGACCCTTCCCCTTCAGCCACCCCTGACCTTCCCATGCTGCTGGTGACAGTGATGTTTAATCCAGCTTGACCAGCCACGGCTTCCTGCCAGGAAAATGGGGCAAGAGGGGGGGTGGGAGTTCAGTGCTGGAGCTTTGGCAGGTATAAAGAGAAAAGCCAAAAATCCTTCTGTGTTAATCTGCACCAGGGATCTGCACCTGGTGCTTTGCACAGTGCAGAGCTCTGCTGTTCCAGCCTGCAGGCCCACAGGGCCCTGGTTGGGGGGGAATAAATACAACCCCCTCACTCTATATTTTGCCCCAGCATCCTATTAATGCTGTAAAGACACAAAAATCCAGGCTCAGCTATTGAACCCTTTATGACCTGGGGTCTTTAACCCCTGACCCCAACATGGCACTAGACAGACCCAGGAAAACTCCAGACCACAGAGCCCAATAAATCTGTCCCATCCCTTAAATCCACTTAAAATTCTCCAAGGAGGAGACTCAGCCCCACAAATCAGTGCAGATGCAAATTTATGGCCTGTCCTGGGATAAATGGGTTTTTCTACTCACAAAGCTCTTGCCCTGAGGGTTGGCTGGGACAAGGTGAAGGCGACCTTGTGGTCGTTCAATTAGAGCAGGGAATGAAGTTGTTGGCCATGCAAGGAGGGAAATGTGAGGACAGCCTGTGGAGAGGGGAGATAAGAGGCACAGCAAGGCCAGGGCAGGACTGGAGGTGCAGCAGGTTATGAATGGAGAGAGAGGATGTGGTTTTCTGTTTCCTTTTCTGATTGCTATGGAATAAAGAGCTGAAAAATGGGCTTCCTGCGAGGCCAAGATTGAGGGAATTCCCCTGGCCACTGAGGCTCTGCCAAGTCCTTTGCTTTCTCCCCTCTTGCTGGTTGGTATCAACAGTGTAAATACTGGTTTTTCAGTGATTTTTTTCAGGCTGTAGGAGTTGGTTTCTAGGAGGTCTTCAGGTGCTTTGCTCACGGGTCCCTCAGTGGCCCCTCCATGGGGAAACTGAGTCACAGGGGTGCCACCTGGAACTGGGATTTTTCTCCCAGATCAGAGGAAAATGCTGGATATTGAAGGAAGAGCTGAGCTCTTCCTGCAGCATCTGGGCTGGACTGATGCTTGGGGGTCTCAGGTGGGGGTACAAGGGGCATATTTATTGCTCAGAAATGCTTTTGCCCACGAAAAGGAGAATAAACCCTTGTTTCCCAGAGCTTTGGCTCTCTGGCAAGAAAGGGATAGAGTTTTTAAATGGCTTCAGCAGTGAGTTAAAACTCTTCTTCAGCCTGAAGCTGAGAGGAAATAAAACCCCCCCCACAAGTGCCAGGCTTCCTTTGTCACTGGGGCAGCTCGAGCCTGGTGACTCCTCCCTGTCCCTGCAGGCAGTTCATGTCTGGGGAGAGCTGAGATCACCTGATGGAAGGGGATGGGAGCAAGCTTAGATTCCAAGAAAACAGCCCAGTTGTGGCAGGGAGAAGATGAAACAATCCCTGCAGTGGCCTGTGCCTGGCTCGGGTTTATCTGGAGCTCAGGGCTGCAGGAAGCCACGGGAGGGGATGGGAAGTTCCAGAGCTTGCAAACAATGAGTCCTTGGCCCGGTGTCAGAAGTAAAAGCAGGTTTCTTCTGACCCTTCAAAGCGAGATTGTGATCTGGAAACACCTGCTTTGCGTTAAGAACCAGAATTAAGTGAACAAACTGTGGCAGGGCTGGAGGCTCTGCACATGTGGGAGCTCTGAGAGCTCATCAGATTCAGCTGATGGCCCTGGGGCTCCTCCAAATCCTTGTGTATTTGGCTCACCTGTGTCCCAAGGCTCTCTGTGCTCCCTGGGAAATATTTTTGTAACCTTGGCAGCATCTTATGGGGCTATGGCAGTGTCAAGAGTGGTCTGCAGAGGTGTGATGTGCAACAAAACACCTTCTCCTTTCCTCTGCAAACACCATTTGTGGCCCCGTGGATCAGCCCATGTGTAATTTGGCTCCCACACAGGTGCTTTGGCTTCCACAGGTGCTTTGTTGCTGTTAAAACAAGCCCCAGACTTCTCCCTCCCTTCCCTGCCTTGAGGTGTTTGCCTTTTATTAAGAGCCTTTTCATCCCAAAAACTAATAGGAAAATAATTTCCTGACCCATATCTCAGTTTTACCCAACTGTGAAAGGCTTTTCAGTGACTTTTGGAATTGTTTGGTGGGGATACAAATGGAATATGTATATATATATTTTATATATGTTCAAATAATCTCCTCCCAAATGAATTGAAGCGATATGGGGACAAATGCAATATATATATTTTATGTATATATTTAAATAATCTCCTCCCAAATGAATTGCAGTGATATAGGCAGTGCTTTGCTTCCTTGGCCTTCACATCCTTGAGTAACCAAATTAATCTTGCACTTGGTACCTCTGAAAGCTTTATTTCAATTCCCAAAGATTGGGAGCCTCGTGGAAGGTGGGAGAACTGAGCAGGAGGGGGTCTGCAGTGGGATTTTCAATGATGGCTTTGCCAAAAAAGGTGTGAAAGATTTTAAGTGCAGGGCAATTCTCTCTGATCTCACCCCCCTTCATTGTAGGGACAAATCCTGGAGGAACATCTTTCCCCCAGCCCTGAGCCTCGTCCACAGCACAACAGCAGCTGGAAAGACAGGATTCCTGCAGTCCTGCACTGCTTAGTCAGGAGAGGGAACACCCTGGGATTGCTGGGAGAGGAGCCCAGCTCCTGCTCCAGCCCTGGTTTGACACCTCTGGATCTGTGTCTGGATCTGGGAGGATCCTTCTCCCCAGGGGAAGCTGCTCTGTGCAGGCTCTTGGGTTTTCTCTGCTTCTTCCCAGCCCTGAGAGCTCCAGGCACAGGCAGACCCGAGGAGGGGGATGATGCCAGTGGAAATCACCCATTCCTGGTGTCACTTTTTTGGGAATGGAGGGTTTGTGCAGGCAGGGACAGCTCAGAGTCACCTTGCTGTGTGCATGGGTTTGGAAAGGAAATATTCCAGGAGCCTCCTGCCCCTCAGGAGCCCACCTGACCTTCAGGAACATCACCCAGGAGCTGATGCCTGGCAGTGCTTTCCCTTGGAGTCTTATCCTGGCCTTTTATCCTGCTGCCTCTCACACTCTGTCTCCCTGAGCAGGGGAAATAAGATCCTTGTAATGACTCTGCCACAGATCTTTATTAGGGAGAGAAGCCAGAGTTCATCTTGTGTGAGATGCTGTGAAATTGCTGCTCCCATGAGTTTTCCTCCCAAAGCATCCCCGGGGGATCCCTTTCCACCTTGTCTATTGGCAAACCCATTTTGTGCCAATCCTCAGGAGATCTCTGGGGGGAAGTGGCTCATATGGCCTCTGTGGGAAGGGCTTTTCTCTGCCTCCAGCCTTGAAATAAAATATCCCTGTTCAGAGTTCATCCCATTTCTCTTTTGCTGTTGTTTTGGGAACCTCAGGTTCCCTCAAGTAACCACTGCAAAGTGACTGCAGGAGCCAAGGGGACTGGAGGGGCTCCAGGAGAGCTGGAGAGGGACTTGGGACAAGGGCTGCAGGGACAGGACATGGGAATGGCTTCCCACTGCCAGAGGGCAGGGATAGATGGGATATGGGGGAGAAATTCCTCCCTGGGAGGGTGGTGAGGCCCTGGCACAGGTTGCCCAGAGAAAGCTGAGGCTGCCCCTGGATCCCTGGAAGTGTCCAAGGCCAGGTTGGACAGGGCTTGGAGCAACCTGGGCTAGTGGAAGGGTGTCCCTGCCCATGGCAGGGGGTGGAATGAGATGACCTTTGAAGTTCTTTCCAGTGTAAACCATTCCATGATGGTTTACCAAGGTGAGAGTCCACGTCTCCAGCTCTCCTGGTGTCCAAGCCCTTGTGTCTGTCCTGACCTTTGCCTGCTGCCTGTTGCTAAACTTCCAGCCACACGCTCAGTTTTCCAAGGGAGCTCCTGCTTTTCTCAGAAATCCGCCTTTCCACGGCAGAGTTTTGGGGCAGTTTGTGCTGATTACCAGCCCTGCTGGGTCTGGGCACCTCGGCTCATCAACCCCCCGTGGCCTGGGCCACTGTGAGGATGCAAACCCCACTGTGGCTCTCCTGACTCATGTGAACCAGCATCCCCTGACTCCGATGGGAAAGGCATTACTCACGTGAGCCTGTTTGCAGGGATCAGGGCTCTAATTACGGGGCTGCAGCGTGGGAACCAGAGCCATTAGCCCCTAAACCCTCCAGATCATTCCCAATACATTAATGTTTCCAATTAGTTGGAGCCTGGTGCCTCTCTCTCCAGGATGACAGCGCTGCTGGTCCTCGCTCGTGTTCGCTCTGCGTGCCGGCGCCTCATTATGTAATGATACAGTCTGTGGTGTAATCCCTGCTCCCAACTGGCTGGGGGATTTCTGCATGTGCCTCATCCAGAACTGATTAGGCAATGGAGGAGACTGGCAAATGAATGTTTGGGTCACATCCCTCCTAATCAGCTTGGAAGCCTCCAGTGCAGGGGAGTCTGTGTGTGTGTAGGGGGGGGTTGGGCAGGGGAGGACCCCGGAGCTGTTGGGGCCGTTGGGGACCGTTGGGGGGTTGAAACCCGTTGGCAGCTCTCAGAGCACCGAGCTGCCCCTTCCCTGGGGGTTTTGCTTTCAGTTCCCGGTCCCTTCTTTCCCTTCCTTCCAAGGAAACCATCTCCACGGCAACCTCAAACCTCCGGGCTTTGCCTGGGAGCTGCTCAGCCATCCCCGGGACCCCGGTAAGTGGCTCGGGCAGGGCCGGTCCCGGTGGCCCTCTTGGCTCCTGGGTCCAGCAGGCTGGTGTGGCCTGGGGAGGCGAGGGCTGGAGCTGGGCTTGGCAGGGGGGTGGGCGAATAAAACCCCGTGTCTCCTCGTCCTCAAGGCTTTGTGTGGCTCTAACCTGGGTGTCCATGGCTGTCCTGCTGCGGGAAGAGCTCTGCCCTGGCGCTGGAGGGGGTGGATGGGTTCGGGGTGAACCCTCGGGCTGTTCCCCTGCAGAGACCCTGCCTGGGGCCGGGGACGTGTCAGGGTGTGGTGGCTGGTTGTGTGTCCTTTGGTGACGGTCTTGGATAGACCGTGAGCGAGCCTGATCCCAGTTTTCCATCTTTTCCGTCGTGTTAGGGAGAGCAGCAGCTGGAGACAGGGACTCTGTCCCCTCTTGGAGCTGTGTGGTGTCACAGGGATCACCGTGGTGCTGAGCCTTGTGCCACCACATGGGCACATCCCTGGTGCCACGTGGAGGGTGACGATGCACCAGCCTGGTGGAAACCTGTCCTCTGAGATGGGGGGCCTTGCTGGGGGCTTGGGGTTTGCTGGCAGGGTGTAAGTGGGGTAAAAGTTGTGGAACTGGAGGGGAAAGTGATGCATCAGGACTTTTCCTGGAGCTGGTTTTGGGGCTGGGAGCTGAACTGGAGCGTGGTGGGGGCTGACCCTGCCTGTCCCTCTGTCCCCCAGGGCAGGATGAGGCTCCTGAGCGCCGTGTTGGTGGCTCTCAGCCTGTTCCTCACCGGTGTCCGGGGGAACCACACGTCCCGAACCTGCATCTTCCAGGCACTCAGCGACTCGGACAAGGACTTCTGCAGGTGAGTGATGCTCTGTCTCCTTCCTCACCTGCACCAGCCCTGGACATCCCACCACGGGCTGCCCTCAGTGTCCAGTGTGTCACCTCCTGGGACAGGAATTCCAGTATCCCCTTTGCCAGCACTATAAACACTGCCTGTTTTCCTCCTTTTGCCAGGAATCCGGGCTGTTTCTGGCCACCTCAAGTTATTCCCTGGCCTGTCGTGTGGGGGCTTTAAAAGTGACTTTTACAGCATCAGGGATGACAGGATACTGTAGAAAAGACTGCTTTTCCATACAATCCTGGCATGGTTTGCTTGGAAGGGACTTTAAGGATCATCTTGTTCCACCCTCTGCCATGGGCAGGGACACCTCCTGCTAGCCCAGGTTGCTCCAAACCCTGTCCAGCCCGGCCTTGGACACTTCCAGGGATGGGGTGTCCTCTGGGAAATCCATTCCAGGGCCTCATCACCCTCACAGGGAGGAATTTCCTCCCAGTATATGATAATGAAAGTTTAAATTCCTGCTGCTGCCCGGGAGCAGGAGCAGAGGCTCCGTCCTGTGCTCGCTGCACCACCTTT
>NW_021940780.1:2374077-2384391 GCF_001715985.3 Manacus vitellinus
TGCCCTGGGCAGGGGAGCAGGAGAACAAGTGGGAGCTGTTCAGGGAGGGAATCCTGCCCGCCGTGTCCAGCTGGGTGTCCGAGGATGTGGTGGCATCGACTCTCAGCGTTCCTAAATCCCTGTGAAATCCTTGCTGGCACCCCAAGAACTCCTGAATCCCAATAAGTGCCGTGTTTCCCATCGCTGGCTCCAGCCCTGGTGCAGCTCCATAAGGGAAAACTCCTTGTGTACCTCGGGGCGTTAACAATCCCTTTTTCCGACTCTTCCTCCCCGTGGATCACATGGTTTGAAGTAGAACTTTTCCTTAAAGATGTCTGATTCTTCCAAAATAACCCTCCTTCCTGGCAGAGGCTGCTGCACACGGGATCATCCGTCGGCCCCGCGGCGCTTTCCAGGAGTTTGACGTTTCCCAGGGATTGTTGTTTCCCAGGCAGTTGTTTTTCCTTTATATTTTAGTCCTGGAAAGCAGAGCCCGGCAGGGAGAAGGGAAGGGACTGGCTGGTGGATGTGTCTCCACTGGGCTGGGGGAGGATTTTAGGGATGAGAGCCAGACCCTTCCCCGCTGTGCCAGGGGGATGCAGGCTCTGCATCTCTGAGCCCAAAAACGAGGGCAGGGGAGTGAACATCCCCAGCTGGGGTTTGGGAGTCGGGTGTGTGTCACCAGCACCCGTTTATTTTGGGGTGGGATGCCAGCTGTGGCCCAGGGAGGGGGGCAGATCCCTGGGGAGCCCCTCCCAGGGGGGCCAGTGGCTCCTGCTGGCATCGGGGCTGGCTCTGCTGATGGATTTGGCACCGTTTCCTTCCAAGACATCTCAGCACATCTTGTGCTCAGGCGGCATCTGAGGACACGGGTCCTGCTGCTTCCTGTGGTTTGTGTTGATTTTTCTCCTCTGGCCCTTCCCAAAAAAAAAACAAACCCACATCCCCAGCTGAACGTTCCAGCTTCAACCAGGGTTAATTTTTTGGGCAAGGGGCTGGCCGGCCTTAAACCCATCACAGAGAACTGGATCTGAAATGCTTCATACTTTTCTTTATAGGAATATTTCCTTCTCTTACTCCTGAACCCGTAAGGATGCTTCAGCATAATATTATTCCCTCAAAAAAAAAGAAAAAATCACCCTAAATAGAGTGGGAATGAGAGTTGCGTCACAGGGCTGAGGTGTGTGAGTTGTTTTCGTGGATTTTCGAAGCCCAGGAAACTTGGATTATCCTTTATTTGTTCCCCGAGTGAGAAGGGGAAGCCTCACTTCCCCAAAGTTGTCTCTGTCCTCCACGTGATGCTCCCGGGCACACGAGAGGCTCAGTGATCCCTGCCTGGGGTGCTGAGGGCTGGGTGAAGGGCTGGAGATGCTTTTTTTTTTTTCTCCACCCGAATCAGCGGCAGAAAAACTCAGGGTTTGAGGATGCAAACTTGTGTAGGAAGTGTCGGCTCTCTGTGGAACACTTTGTCTCTTCAAGAAAAACAACCACCAAAAAAGCCAAATGCGGAGTGTTTGTTTTTATCTCTGGAAATATTTATCAGTTTTCCGAGGAGGGAGGGAGGGAATGGGATGTTTCCCGTCCTTGTCCCAGATACTGGTGATGGATTTTATGAGGGGGGTCAGTCAGGTTTGACCCTGCCTGTGCCCAAGGTCTCCCCTCCCAGCCTTTGGTGCTCCTTGATGTTTTTGGGTGAAGGGCCTTAAAGTGAGGTGGCATCTTGCAAAGCTGAGCTCTGGTGGCTTCAAAACCTGGCCTGGAGGACTTTAATACGTTGTTTTATGTGTGGTTAGAGTGTTTTTTAATTTTCCATGATGCTTGTCCAGTTTGAACACTGGGCTGTTAAAACCAGCTCTATCAAACATCACTTCTGCTGCCCCAAAGACCCTTTTTTTGGACTCTTTTGATGCAGTGAAGGCAGCTGTTGTGTCTGGCTGCATCTCTGAGAGCAACACAGGCAGGCAAAGGAGTCAGGGATGCTTTGCCAGGCACAGGAGTTTGGTTAGGGATGGTTTAGGTACCTTAGAAACCCTTTGACTGCTGGGCACAGCTTGTGCCCTGTTTTGGGTGGGTGGGAAGTGCCTGTCTCCCAGCCCTGTGCTGGAGCAGAGCAGCCAGTTGGTCTGTCCTGGTGTGCAGAGGACTGGGAGACATAGTCCTGGGATGCAGAGGATGCTCAGTCCATGTGGGATGCAGCCCTGGGGTGCTGGGGATGCTCAGTCCATGTGGGATGCAGCCCTGGGATGCAGGGGATGCTCAGTCCTCACTGGAAGACCCCCTGAACACTGAATAACTTACTCTGTGCACACCCCACGCACCCTTTGGGTACCACTGTAAGGTTGTAACACAGAGCAAAGCCCAAATATTAAAGCTTCCACCGGCACCTTCCCAAAAAATCCCCCAGCAGAGGAGCTGCCGGAGGCCCTTCCCCGGGGCCGACGGAGCGGGAGAGAACATCTGGAAAGACGGGAAATGCGTCCTCCTTGCCCTGCCACAATATTGCTTGGCTCGACCAAAAAATAAATTGGAAAAGAAAATTGGCCATTGCATCAATTTGGGGGCGAGTTTATAAATCCTGCAGCTAAGCAATCCCCCCCGAAGATGATGTATCGTCGCATTAACCCGAGCGCCGCGTCCCCTGATTCGCTTTTATTGCCGCGGCTGGTGGCAGACAGAAAAACAGATTACACTTGAGATCAAATCGATGGGAACTTTATTTACCGGCCCTTTTCGAACACATATCTCTGGGCTTTATAAAAACATACGGCAGATGCCGTTGGTGGGACTTGTCTCCTTGTTAAAAAGCAATTTTACCTGCCGGGAGTTCTCGGGCCGCGGTTTGTGGAGTTACCTTTTACCTGCTCCTCCAGATTTGTTTTCATCCCAGGGTTTGACAACTTCCTTAGTTAGAGGCCTCGTTGGTTTTCTTTTGGGCTGTGCCATGCATTGTTTAGGATACATGGGAAGGAGCAGGGCTTTTATTCCAGGCAAGGTCCAGGAAAAAGTGCTTTTCCCAGGGTTCCTACCCCAAACTCAACTATTTTAAACTTAAGTTGTTTTTGGAAGAACCCTCTCCTGGCCAAGCCACAATCCACGAGCTACAACTTCTTTCTGCAGCTGTCCAGGTCACTTATTTAAAACCATTTCCACGGTGGAATGACCTGGAGCTGAAAAGGCAGCTGGAAAAGCCCCCGGCTGTGTGATCCGTGGGATGATCCCCTCAGGGCTTCATGCAGCAGCTCTCTGTGCCCAAACCTGTGACCAGCACCCAGGGGTGCTGCCCTGGGGCTGGAGGTGTCCTGCCATGGCAGTGGGGATCCCGGCCATGCCCAGGGAGGGAAGGGCAGGACAATGAACCTCTCCCAGGAGTTTGGGTCGTGCCTGGAGTCCACAGCAAAGTGCACTTGGTTATAGCCCAGCCTTGTCCCCAGTTCTCCCCTTTCTGTGAGCACTTGGTGGCCGAGTTGGGGACAGTCCTGATTTATAAAGGTTTCTGTGCTCTAGGGGCTGGGGCCCATTATTTGGAAAAATCATTTGTATGAGCAAATCCATTAACTTTTAACAAAGGGAGGAGAAGGTCTGTTCAGTCTCCTGTGCTCCAGTTGTGTCAGGAGGGGATTTGCAGCTGGCTGAGAGGGGCCTTTTCCGTGGCACTCAGGTTCAATTTGAGGCTCGTTAAAGAAGATGGTTTTAAGCAGAAGATTCCTGACAGTTTGTGTATCCTCCTTGGCTCGTGGAACCGTCTGGAGTTACGGAGCCACCAGAGTGTTTTTTCTCTCTCAGCCCTGTCTGGGCTCCTTAGAAACAATGGCCCAACATTCCTTCCCGATGCTGTCAGCCCCATATTATGGGGATTAGCCCAAGCCCCTGGTGATGAACCCCTCCCTTTGGCCTTACTGGTTTGGGTTCCCATGCCCTGGGACCCTGCTGTGGCATTCCAGCATCATTCCAGCATCCCAGCCCAGCGGCTCCCGGCGCCTGGGCCCGGCCCTGCAGCCAGGGGATGGTGGTGTGAGGGCTGTGAGCTACCCAAGTGCCTCTTTGAGGGCTGCAGTGTGGGGTGGCACAGCCACCAACTGTGAGTGCTGCGGGCTCTCCGTGCTGCTCCAGCCCTGTCCTCTGCTGACCCGCCCGCTGCGAGCGCTGGTGCTTTTTTGGGGGGTCACTTTGGGATGTGATCCCTGAGCTTTGATTTCCAAGCCTTTTGAGGAGCTTTTCCCTTGATGTAAAGCACCAGAGTGCTTTAACAACCCAGCACAGGGTGTTATTCCCCACCGGGCCCTTTCCCCACCGGAGGGGACCTTTGGGACAGCTGGTGTCACACGCCATGAGAGCCTCTTTCCATGAGCAATCTTGGCAGGAATGTCACTTCCCATTTGCCTCATTACCTCCACGTTTGCTGGACCTTTAACCACCCAGGACAAATAAAATGTTCCCCTTCAGGCCAGGAGGGTGGGAAGAACCCACAGGTCACCCGGTCTCGTTGCTGTGTGTCGGCATCTCCGGCGTGTGGGACACACTTGTGACTGTTCCAGCAGCAAAATGTTTGAAGCAGCCGCTGATTTTCTCTTTGATCCCTGTAAACACTATACAGTAATCAAAGTTTAAGCTGCTTTGGGTGAAATAATTGCTTAACAATCATATAAGACAAAGTGATTCAACAAATGACAATTAGGACTTGTGATCTACGGAACAGATGCATTCAGTGTAGCATATTATAATGTGCTAATACGAGATTGACAGCACAATAATAGGAGAGAACAGCCACTCAGCCTATAATTCCAAACCAAATGTGAGGCTGTCCACAGAGCTCAAATCCGAACAGGCTGTAAAATTAGAGGTAAGAAGGCACAAGTTTCACAAAGACTCATTAGCAGGTTGGCTGTGAATTTCCAAGGAAGGGAGGGAGGGGGGAAGGAAAAAAAAAATTCCTGCTGGAGGATTCACTCGTGATTGCAACCTCCGCCTGTCTATATGTTGGGAAGTGAGTAACCTATATCTCGAGCTGGTCTCGAGCAGGCTGGAGCTGCTGCTGTTCCCTGTTGGCAGCCAGGTTTTGGAGCAGAGGGTGGCTCCTGTGCCGGATCCCGCTGCCAGGGGACGGGATGCATCAGGCAGAGTTACTGTACAGCTCGGGTACATGAACCAGGCAACGGTGTGAAGGACCAAATGAAATCAAGACTGATATGAGCACGGAGCTCCAGCGGGCATTCCCCGTGGGAATTGGGCGCTGCCCAAGCCCTAAATGATACTGATGGGTGACAGGGGCACCCTTTAGCCCTGTCCATGGCGATTAAGGCAGCTGGGTTGGGCTTGCTCTTCTCTTTGGGTAAATCAAGAGACGGGGACATGTGCAGGAGTGGAGGTTGTCAATCCCCGGGGCCCTGCGTGAGCGGGGGGCACGTGCAGAGGCAGGAGCTGGGATCCCTCCTCCCCGATCCCCTCCGAGGGCTGGATGTGCCCTGGAATGCGCCGCGTGTTCCGCTCTCTCCTCTCTCCTTCCAGAGAGCTGCTTTGGGAGCCAAAGAGATCAAAGGAACTAATATTTTCAGCTCTGGTGACAAAACAGATTTCAACTCGTCTTGTACTTCACGGGCACCCCGGCACGTATTCCGCTAACATATAATTTTGCCATATTTTAGTATTAAATAAACATGCCAGAAAAATACACTTTTTTTGTGCGTGGGGGAGGACGAGAAGGTTTGGTAATTAAAACTTCTATCCATCAACGCTTAACTCCGGGAGATAATTGTGTTGCTCCCGCAGATGTAGGTTTTTTTGTGTCGAATTATCCCCGTTTTGTGTTAAAATTGGAGCTGGTGGTTGTGTTTGTGTGGAGACGGGATGCTCCATGGGCTGTCCAGGATTCCAGTGGGGATATCCCAGGGAGGGTGTGATCGTGCTCTGGTTGGGAATTTGCTGGGAATTTGGCTTTTTTTTCCCCTCGGTTTATTGCATGGGCAAGTCCCTGTGGCCGCAGGGCATCTTTATACCCACTTTATTTTCACCTGTTAATCCAAAAGCTGCAGAGATGAACCTGCCAGGGTGGGCCTGTAATGAAGAAATAGAGATTTTATGTTATGTTTTTAATTGCAAAGCCAAACTGTACTGTAGAAGCAGATGAATCCGTTGAAAATAACCCATTTCTTTCCCCCCCCTCGCCCCATATTTGGCTTTTTTCTGGGATGTTCTGACTGCCAACCACAGCCTGTGCTGCCCTGTGATGTGCCAGCGTGGGCACTCGGGGTTTGAGAGCCTTTAGCTGAGGTGACACTGGAGAAAAGGCTGCAAAGCTCAGCCCTTCCCCTCCTTTAAACTCCTCTCCGTGGTTTATTTTGGAGGAGACCCTCAGGAAGTGCTGCCCCCACAAAACCTGAAGGCAGATGCCAAAGCCTGTCTGGGTTTCAAATCTTCCACGGGGTGGTCGATGGCAGATCGATGAGCCCTGAGGGGGGGGTGTCACACTCACTGTGTCTCCTGACATTCCCAGGACCTGCCTGGGCTTCTTCAAAAGGAATTAGTGGCATTTTGGGTGGGCAGGAGGGTTTATGGCAGCAGGCAGGTTCCTCCGGGTGCTCCTGGCACTTGCATTTTGAAGATTGAATTTGTGGGGTCTGAAATTATGTCTGATCGTTGGGGAGCTGGGCATGGCTGCCCAAAACCTTTCTCATCTTTCCTGGCATCCTCCTGCTCTCCCTGGAATCCTCCCCAGCTCCTCTGCCTGTGCTGGCACTGGGAATGGGTGGGAAATATCCCTCCTGCCTCCCCCACTGCTGCTGCCCCTCATCAGCTGTAACCAGAGGGGGGAAACTGGAGGGACAGGGACACTGTGGAGAGCTGGGAATGTTCCTGGCCCTGCTCCACAGCTCTGGCCTTGGGCTTTGTTTGGGCAGGGAAAGGCTCCAGGACCTCTGGAATAGTGGGTTGAGTGTATTGGGGGGGTGTCTCTGCTCCATCACCCTTCCCATTCCAGGCAGGTGTCACCCTTCCTGCTCTTCCAGAAGGCTCTGGGTGCAGCCAGGCTCTCCTGGGATGTGCTGAGTTGCTGAGCATGTGGATGAAAATGCTGGGAATTGCTGGGTGCTGGTGGCTTGGATTTGGGAGGAAGGGGAGAACCAGGAGGGGAAGTGAAGTGTGGGAGAGGTATTTGCCACCCTAACCCTGATGGAGCCTTCCTGTGGGATTATCCAAGCATCTCCCACCCCCTCCCTGGAATGTGGGGTGGCTCCAGCCTGCTCTGAGCCCAGTTTTGGCAGCAGAGATTGTTGATGCCCTTCAGCAACCCTCGCCGGGTCCCTTTCCTGCCGGGAAACCTGCTCTGTCCTGCTTTCCCACTCCAGCTGTGCTTCCCCAGCATCACCTCCCACTCCAGGGAGCATCCCGGGGAGCTCAGCCTCACCACGGGGCTCTGAGCTGGGAGAAAACATCCCTGGGATCCTTCCTCCCCTGCAGCATCTTCCCTGGCGCCTTCCCTGCCAGCACAGGAGCCTTTTCCACGGATGAGTAATTCTTCCCAATTTGGGGGCTCCTTCCTGTGCTGTAACAACCCCGAGCTCTCCTGCCTTTTTCCAGCTGCCAATCTGCAGCAGAAATTCCCCCTTTTTTTTTTTTTTTTATTTTTTATTTTTTTCCCCCGGCGGGAGGGGAGGGGGAATCTCGGTTATACAATCGGGGGTTGGGGCGACTTATTTTGGATCCCTCCTTCCTGCCTCCAAATTGCAGCTTCGAATGTGACAAGTTACAAAACACTTGAGTCATTTCTCTCTCTCTCTCTCTCTCTCTTTCTCTCTCGCGCTGCCTTTTTCCCCCACAAGGGTTTGGGTTGTTTTAGAGGGGGGAAAAAAAAAGGAGGAAAAAAAGGAGAACGAAAGAAAAAGAGGAGAGGGGAAGGGGAGGGGGGGGAAGGCGGCTCCCAGCGTCCCCCCCCAGCCCGGGGGGGCTCCGTGCAGCCCCCTCCCAGGGTAACTCGGAGGGCTGTTTATATAAGCTGCTCATGCTCTGCGGAGCCGCAGCGAGAGGCTGCTGTCGATTCCGAGGAAAACCCACGTCTGCCCACGTAGGATCTCCCGAGCAGGGTTGTGTAACAGGCAGCCACGCTCTGCCAGGGGGGTCGGGAGATCCTGCTGGAGGGATATGGTGGGGATCCGGAGGTAGAGGAGTGGGGAAAGTCGGTGGTGCTGCCAAAAAGTCCGTCTGCTTCGACGCGCTGCTGCGCCTCTGGGGGGGTTGGGAGTGCCCAGGGGGTCCTGCCCTGGGCTGGCCTCACCTCCCAGCACGTATTTTAAACTAATTGAGTCATTAGGTGATTTTCCAGTACCTCTGTTTTTGTGGGAGCTTGGAATCAAAGGGATTTTTGTGATGAGACTCGAGGGAAATACGAGTGTTGTGCTCTTGGTGGAGGGGGTAGCCTGATCCTGAGCATTCCCGGAGCTCCCCACTGCCCTCTCTGGGAGTGGGGTGTTCAGGCTGGACATCAGGAGGAATTTCTTCGTGGGAAGGGTTGTTAAAAGCTGGAAGGGGCTGCCCAGGGAGGTGGTGGAGGTGTCCAGGGAAGGACTGGCCGTGGCACTCAGAGCTCTGGGCTGCGGGACAAGGTGGGGACGGGCCACAGGTTGGATTCCACAGCCTTGGATGGCTTTTCCAACGGGATGATCCTGTGATTTTTGGCAGCAAAGCCCTTTATTCTCCTCAATATCCGAAGGGGGGGGGGTCACCCCCATCCCTACGACCCTACAGGGTCGAGGGTTGTGTGTTACTGTTTCAATCCTTTTCTCTATAAACACGGAGGGAAAAAAAAACCAGCCAAGCCGGCGGCTTGTGTTGCTCCAGCCTCCGAGAACCACTCTCTGAGTTCTGGGATTGGAGTTCTTTTGCAGTGTTACATTTTTATCCAGATTTATTCATGCAGAACAGAGGCGCGGGGCGAGTCGCCCTGCACCGGGGAGCGCTGCTATACATAAGAATGCTCCTTCATTTACATCCTCCCTCCCTTTTCCCCACAATTGAACTATTCGGGGTTATTTTTATTCCTTGAGTGTTTTTTTTTTTTTTTTTAATTTTATTTAAAAAAAAAAAAAGGTGGGGGGGAAGGGGAGGAGGGAAAAAAAAAATCCACCCGTCTAAATTCACCTTATTTTTACTTCTATTAAAATTTCCCCTCCGGAATTTTTATCAGCCATAAAAATGAGGCACATGAGTGAAGCTTCACCCGAGGGGAGAGCCGAGGCCCGGGGATGAGGGGGAGGAATGTGTTTTGGGGCAAAGAGTAAGTTTATAACTATTTTTCTCTTAACTGGAGCAGTTAGCTGCACTGCAAGCCATTCATCTTCTGATTTAATAACTCATTCTCCCTGTGAGATGGGGTATTATAGCCCTGGATATTGCTTTTCTTGGGATCCAGTATCGAAGATGAGCCCACTTTTTCTAATAAAATGCGTTTTCATTCTAATTGAAATAATTTTCTGCTCCGTGCTTTCCCCCTTTATTTTGGGCTCTAAGCTCTGCTTTCCCTAAATCCCCCTTTCTGGCCTGGCATTTATTCATTTCCCTTCCCAAATGCTGGAAATACAACTCCCTCATTTCCCCCCATCCCAGGGGAGCTCGTGTGAGGGAGAAGTGCTGCTGTTTGCCTGGGGCTGCCTCTAATCAATTAATAAATCAGATATTATATAATATATAGTATATTCTGCTTCTGGGGGGGGAAAGGGGAGTCTTCCCTGCTGCTGGATGGACTTTTGGGGCACCAAAGAGGGGGTTTGTGACCATTTTCCCCCTTTTCTGTCGCTTTTTTAGCAGCAATCCCTCCCCTGGAGGAAACATTTCGGTGCCTCTGGGGTGTGATGAGTTTGCAGGGCCCCGAGGAAGGGCCGGGGCAGGCAGGGTTTGGAGCCGTGGAGGTTTTCCTGGGAGCAGAGGTTTTCCTGGGAGCAGAGGGAGCTCTCGGCTCGCGGCTCCGCCGCTTCCCTGCGCCGCCTCGCCGGGGTTAACATCCTGAAACAAAACTTCTCCCTTTCATGTTCCCCTCGGCCCGACTGTCTCTTAACTAATCATTTGATCTCGGCATCTCCTCGAGAGAGAGAGGAGGTCGGGAATTAATGGGAAGGAGGAATTAAGCAGAGGATCAAAGCGGCTGCGTCGCGGGGCTGCGTTTTTGGGGGGATCGTGGTGGCTTTAGGGGGGGACACGGGGGACACTCAGGGTGGCAGCTCCTCATTCTCCATGTCCAGCTCCTCGTGCTCCATGTCCAGCTCCTCATGCTCCGTGTCCAGCTCCTCATTCTCCATGTCCAGCTCCTCGTGCTCCATGTCCAGCTCCTCGTGCTCCATGTCCAGCTCC
>NW_021940780.1:2386235-2390426 GCF_001715985.3 Manacus vitellinus
GGGATGGGCAGGGAGGGCTCCTGCACCACGCTGGGTTTTCCTGGCATCCCAAAGCCCCCTCGGTCCCAGGGATTGGCTCTGCTTTGGTGCCACAAACCCTGCCCTGGCACGGCCTTGCAGGGTCCCCGTGAGCTCCATCTCTGCACGGAGCAATGGGGGTGTTGGTGAATGGGACTGTCACACCTGATCCCTGAGCAACCTGACCCCAGAGCAACCTGACCCCAGAGCATCCTGACCCCAGAGCATCCTGATCCCTCAGCATACTGATCCCTAAGTATCCTGACCCCAGAGCATCCTGATCCCTCGGCATCCTGACCCCAGAGCATCCTAACCCCAGAGCATCATGACCCCAGAGCATCCTAACCCCCGAGCATCCTGATCCCTGAGCATCCTAACCCCAGAGCATCCTGATCCCTCAGCATCCTAACCTCAGAGCATCCTGATCCCTGAGCTCCATCTCTGCACAGAGCAATTGGGGTGTTGGTGAATGGGACCGTCACACCTGATCCCTGAGCAACCTGATCCCTCAGCATCCTGACCCCAGAGCATTCTGACCCCAGAGCATCCTGATCCCTTATCATTCTAACCTCAGAGCATCCTGATTCCTCATCATCCTAACCCCAGAGCATCCTGATCTCTCAGTGTCCTGACCCCAGAGCATCCTGACCCCAGAGCACCCTGATCCCTCATCATCCTAACCCCAGACCATCTCGATCCCTCACCATCCTGATCCCTCAGCATCCTGACCCCTGAGCATCCTATCTCTGAGCATTCCAGCCCCTGAACATCCCTCTCTCCAAGCATGGTGACCCCTGAACATCCCAGCCTCCAAGGATCCTGACCCCTGAGCATCCCAGCCTCTGGGCATCCTGACCCTTGAGTATCCCACCCTTTGAGTGTCCCTCTGAGCATCCTGAGTATCCCAGTCTCTGAACACCCTGACTCCCAAGCACCCCATCTTCCCAACCTCCCAGCCTTTGACCATCCTGACCCTCAGGCATCCAGCCTCCAAGCATCCCTGTCCCTGAGCATCCCTGCCCCACACCTTCCATGAGGGCAGCTGCCTCCCAGCCTCTAAAATCCAGTGCTTTAATAACAGAGCTTTAATATCAGAGCTCCCGGGCTGTAAAGGGACCGTGGGGAGATGGGGGGGAACAACTGTGTGATCGAGGGTTATCAGTTCAACCAGTGCTTCCTGCCCTGGGTTTGGCCATTCCCAGAGCAAAACTGAGCAGTGAGGATGGGGCTGCCTTCATGAAAATGCCTGTTCCTGGGAGCACACACCAGTGTGACCACCCCAACCCTGTTGTGTCCCAGGGGTCCCTGAACCCCCTTTTTAGTGCAGGTGTTTTGCAGCAGCAGCGTGGCCCCACTTTTGCACCAAGTCTCAGCGTGTGTTGTGAGTTCTGGGCTGTCGGGAGTTACTTTTGTTGATTTCACAGGTTGTTTTTATTTACTTGAAGGAATTTATGTTTCAACACTATGTTTGGGGAAATCCCACCCAGCTCATGACACCCCTGGGGCTGCTCCAGCTGTAGGCAGGACACTTGGAACTGTCCTGGGTGGAATTCAGGTCCCAGCTTTTCCTACACAGAAAGAACCCCTTGGGGTGTGAATCCAAAACTTGTTGTCCCAGGGAACTGCCCCTGAATGGCTGCATATCCAGGGTGGGGGGTGATGGCTCTGGGGGGTTGTTTGTCTGGCAAACAGCATCAGAAATAAGTTGTGTGGCACTGGCACGGGGCAGCACAGCCTGGGCCAGGCACTGCTTTTTAATTCCAGAAATGTCACTGAGTCACGAATGACTCATAATTATAATGGGAGACATTTCCAACCCAGTGCATGACTCGGAGACGTCTTCCAGGGATATTAGGGCTGTTTGTAAAAGCCAGACCTTGCCCTGGTGCTGTCCCTCCCTCCCTGGCTGTTTTTGTGTCCCCCCCCTTTGCCAAGTGACAGCGTGGTGGCAGCTGGGATGAGGATGTTCACCCGTGTCCCACGGGAGCAGAGGGATGCATTAACACTCCCCATCAGGTGACAGGTGTCTATTAAAGTGACTCCCATCACCGCTGCTTCTGGCCTGCCCTTGACCCAGGGCTGCCCTGGCAGACAGCTCTGTGTCATGTGTGACCTCCGTGTGTGGCCTCGGTGCCGGGGTGGCCGCAGATCCCGGGATTTGGGCTGGCACAGGGGCCGTGCCCACCCCAGGGGCAGCACAGGGGGGGCTGTGTCTGAACACCATCTGGGTTATCCCTCTCTCTGCTGCTGTTCCCTCCTCCTCCCAGCCAGGGAAATCGTCCTTCCTATCCCTGGGGTGACAGGGAGGGGGACAGGTCTGGCTGGATCCCCAGGCAGCTCACGGCTGCGGTGGCACCCGGGGGCGACGCTCCCCTCGGAGGTGCCTCAGCACCTTCCTCTTCCCACGGCTCACCTCAGCCCAGCTCTGTGCCTCCAAAGCCAGTTAATTAGCCAGGATTGCTCTGAACTAAATTAGGGAGGCGTTTGGTCCAGTCAGACCAGTTCAGAGCTCCCGGGGTGCCTGGGGTGGGTCGGTGCCAGCGCCGTGCCCGGTGCGGTGCCCGTGCGGTTCCCTCCTCGCTGGAAATACTTTCCCACCAAATAGCATTAAATATTCCTGAGCCGTGAACATCTTGGACTGATTTTATTTTCCATAAATAAACTTGTTGGGAGATATTTGGAGATGGGCCTAAGCTGCAGAGCTTGGACTGGCTCCCAAATCTCGCTGCTGTTTGGGCTCGAGGGGTTGGTTCAGGATTGTTTCGAGCTTTATTTCGGTTTTAAGGGGTTGGGATTAAATAGGTGCCCTCAGATGGAACCCTCTCGGTGCTTCCCTGAGATTCTTGGTCCCCACAAATGCTGTTGATGGGGGGAGAGGGGCCCACAGGTGTCCCCTTCCCTCCAGGCGTGGCTGTAGGGTTATATCTACAGGTTGCTGTAGGGCTGGGCCTTTTGGAAGCGGCATTTCCAGTGGGATCAGCTGGATTCTGTACATGTCTTTAAGAGGTACCAAATCCCAGTTGCTTGGGCTAGGACTGTGGATGCTCCATGTTTCAGGCACCTTGGGATTTTGGGGTGCAAACCCTTCCCCACTGCACGTGCCAGGTGCCCCTTGCCCAACCAGTCCCAGCTGGAGATGTCTCCGGTGTATCCCAGCTTCTTGCTGGAAGTTCTTTGCTTCCCAGATTAGACAAAGGGGGGAAAAAGAGGGAAAATAAAAACCCACAACAAAACCCCAGAACTATTCTGTTTATTTGTTTTTCAAAGGGGAAACGAAGCAGGAGAGCTGTAAGGATGTGTTTGCAAACGCACTCCTGGCGCATCCCAAGGAGGCCGGATCCGTGGGGCGAGGAGAGGAGGGTTTAATTCCCTTCCCTTCCCTTCCCAGCAGGGCCGAGTGCTCTCTGCTTGTCCAGCATGTGCCTGATTAACGCTGACAAGTACAGGATTGCTCTTTTGGCGAGCACACATGCTCCCCAAACCCCTGGCCGTCCCTCACCCTCGCCTTGCCTTCTTCTCCCCCGACCCCTCGGGTTTATTCCGAGCGCAGCCCTTGGGGAGAGGAGTCTAATCTGACCCGTAAACTCTGTCACATCCTCATTAACTCGGCCGTGTCTCCCCTGGTCGCCTGAGGGAAGCGTCACATTTTTAACGAGGCTCTGAGGGGGCCGGCAGGGCGACAGCTCCCTGTGACAGCCCTGGCAGGTTCCGCTCCCGCAGCTCCCGGGGCCGCGCCGGCTCCTCCGGGGTTGGCTCCTGGATTTTGGGGGGTTTGTCCCGGCTGCTCCGGGGGCCGGGGTTTGCTCCTGGATTTTGGAGGGTTTGTCCCGGCTGCTCCGGCGGCTGGGTTTGGCACCTGGATTTTGGGGGGTTTGTCCCGGCTCCGTCTCACTCAGGATGCGGCCGCTGCTCCTAAATTTGATGGTGGTTTAAAGCCGGGCACGGACCTGGAGCTGGTTTTCCATGAATTCCGTGGGCTCGGCACGTCCAAGTCCTTGGGAGAGCCCTGGGGTTTGGCAATGTGGCACAAGACAAGCTGCCCTGGTCAATTCTGCTTCTTTATCCCCCATTATTCCTAAATTTAAACACTTAGTAGTGAAATTTTGTGGCAGGGTCCTATTCCCAAAGAATATTGTGAATATATTTATATTCCAAATTAATGTGACATTTATA
>NW_021940780.1:2391276-2394523 GCF_001715985.3 Manacus vitellinus
TAGGGATCTTGCTCCATCCCGGGAGCTCTTCTAACCCATTCTAATGCAAATGCGCATTAGCTGATAATCTGAATGTTGAGTGGATTATTTCACCCCCAGACTGAGCTGCTGCAAGGTGAAATTTTAATTTTTATTTATTTTTTTTCCCCCCTTTTAATACGCTGAAGCACAAAATAAAAACCCCAACCCGCCACAAAGAAACCCACCTCGGGATTGGGATTTATCTGTGCGGGAAGGACGATCTCCCTTTCCTTCCCAAGCCCAAAAATAAACGGAGAACTCCGACCCAGTGACACCCTCTAACAGCTTTATCTCATGTGCGCCGTAATTGCATCAGCAAACATTTGTGTTGTAATTAAAGCCAGGAACCACTAAACCATGAGAAATCAATTAAAAGAGGATCCCGGCTGCGGGAGCAGCATCCCAGCCTCCTGCCTGTCCTGCTAAGATGCTGCTTCATCCTTTTTTTTTCTCCCCCTCTCCAAAAACAAACCCCACGGGGGGGTTTGACCTGCCCCAAAGTGGTTTTTTTTTTCCCCTGCCTGTTTCCTGAATGCTGGAGCATCCCTGGTGGTGGCACAGCAGCGCTGCTGGTGTTGAATTTGAGGGGTTTGGGGAGCAGAGGGATCTCCCTGGGTGCTGCAGGATGGGGGGCAGAGGCAACATCCCGGTATCCACATGGAATGTTGGGCTTGTTTTCGGGAGCAGCAGCAGGTTGGGTGGTTGGTTGAAGGCACCGGGCTCGGCTCCTGCCAGGAGCAAATGGAAACGTGCAGGAAATGTGCGTTATATAGGGCAAGGTTTGGATTTTTGGGTGGAAACAGGGAAGGGGGATCCTGCTGCAGGGATCCAGCCCTGTTTGGGTATAAACCGGGAAGGGCTGTGGGAATCCAGCCCCATGCAATGCTCAGCTGAGGCTTTGCTTGGCGTGGGTCTAAAACCCTCTCTCGCCTCAGAACCAGCTTTTTGCTCAAGCCACCACCCCCAAACCCCAGGAATTGGCTGCAGGATGCCATCCCCTGCTCCAGCCACAGGACACTTCACCCCCGGAGATGCATTTCCCGAGCGCTTGGGAAAAGCAGCTAAATCCCCCAAAACAAACCCTTTCCCTGCACGTGCGGCTCCTTCCCCCGGGAGAGACTGAAAGAGAGACTGAACCACATGTGACAGATGTTAATCGCATCATTTAATGCACTCCTGGAAGGCACTTGGATACAGGGATGGGGAGGAAGAGGAGAATAGACTATTGTCTCCCGTTTCCGCCAGCACCCACGGGGGAATAGATAACCCCGGGATACACAATCCACCCGGGGTTTGATACGAGGGTGGGAATGGCAGCTCTGAAATTCGGGAGTTTTCCGGTGCCTCCGTGGTGGATGTGCCCGTTTTGGTACAAAGAAATAATTAAAAAGGGCGGAAAAATCGCTTTTGGTTTGTCCACAGCTTCCCAAAGGGCTGTTTGGGGGGATATGGGAGACAGGGGAATAAGGATGGAGGGATCACACCCGATCCACACCTGAGCATCCCTGGACTGAACCAGGGATACAGGAAAAGGGAGATAGGGATGGAGGGATCACACCTGATCCACACCTGAGCATCCCTGGACTGAATCAGGGATACAGGAAAAGGGAAATAGGGATGGAAGGACCACACCTGATCCACACCTGAGCATCCCCAGACCAAACAGGATACAGGAGAAGGGGAAGAAGGGATGGAAGGATCACACCTGATCCACACCTGAGCATCCCTGGACCAAGCATGGATACAACAGGAAAACAGCCATGGAGGGATCACACCTGATCCACACCTGAGCATCCCTGTAGCAAATGAGGGATACAAGAGAGGGGCAAATTGGTATCTGTACCTGAACGTTCCTGTACCAAATGCAGGATGCAAGAAAGAGGGAAATTGGGATGGAAGGATCATGCCTGATCCACACTTGAGCATCCCTGGACCAAACACCTTCTTGCTTGGCCTGGGAAATAATGAGAACCCATCCAATACCCACTGTCAGTTGGAGAAGGGTTGTTTGCCGGCGGCAGGGAATTACATTTCCAAGGCAGAGGCAGCATCCCATGGGCTTCTTCCCTGATTGAATTCCCCCTTGGTGACCCTGGAAGGTAATTGCAGCAAAGGGGAGCCGGGGCAGATCCCACCCGCCGTGGAAATCAGCGTCTCCCTCCATCCCCCGACCCGGGAAGAAATTGAGGGGAGATGACTAAAGGTCCCTTAAAAAGTAAAGGACTTATTGACTAATAGATTTCTTAGTCATGAATTCCCCATGCTCCATATGTACCCAAATCAGAGCAATTATGGATTTAAATGGAGCTGGAATCCGTGGAGCAGAAAATGCTTGTTTTAGCGTGAGATTGGCCAGAGGTGAAGGACCTGCGAAACCCCCGGTAATGAAAGCTCTTCACAGCTTGCCGTGTTCCACCGGGGAATAATTGCCTGCAGTCTGTGATACGGATCCGGCTGCGTTAATGATGTCCCTGTTCCTTTTCATAGGACTCATTTAAGCTTCCCATTTTTCCGGGATTTCAAAGCAACAAGGCATCGTGGGAATTAACGCATTAACGTGGACGGGTTGTGGTTTTTTTTTTTTTTTTGGGGGGTTTTTTCTCCCTCGGAGTGTTTCAAATATTATTTTGAAAGCTTTGGAGCCGGGGATCGATTAACAAAGCGATGGGGATCGGGAGCCTTGGGAAAGGGGTGGCTGGAGGGGATGGAATGTGACACGGGGTGTCATCGCCGCCTCGATCCCGCTCGCGCTCTATTTAGCGCGGCAGGATGGATTTATCAGGACAAAACATACATCAGGAATTACCCAAAAAAAAAAAAAAAAAGGAGAAAAAAAAAGCTGTTCTGGATGGGAATAAAACTCCCAGTAACTTCCAAATGAAACCCACATCCAAGGGAGACAGTTGGCTTCTCTTCTTAGTTTATTATTAAATATTTGACTAGGGAGGGAAGTTCTGAGCTGAGCATCTTTTCCCTCCTGTTCCTGGCAAGAGCAGTTTGTGTGCAGGGTGGGTTAGTTCTTGGTTGTTTTCCCAAAGCAGTTTCCGGGGGTAGATGGGTGTAGGTTTCCCCCATTATTCCTAAATTTAGGCACTTTTTAATGAGATCTCACTGCCAGGGTCTTACGCCTAAGTAACATTTGGAGTGTATCTGTATTCCCAATATCCATCTATCTGCTTATCTATCCATCTATTAGGAATAAATTCTATAAGGAAATATTTGGGAT
>NW_021940780.1:2396694-2396968 GCF_001715985.3 Manacus vitellinus
TGGAACTGCTCTTTATTGTCACAGAGCAAGATCGAATCCAGACGAGAAGAAAACACTCATTATTTAATTTTCCCCAGTATTTTTTCCGTGCTCATGGGATTTTAATGATATTAATTATTATTTAACTTGCGCTTTGGCAATGCATTTGTGCTGAGCTATTCTTGTATTGGAGAGACAGCAATGCTCAGTCCCTTTTGCATCTCCATTCATGCTGCCAAGCTCCAGCCCTTCCTCCCAGGTATCCATGCATCCCCCCATCCCATCTGGTCTTCTC
>NW_021940780.1:2397822-2417725 GCF_001715985.3 Manacus vitellinus
GAGCATCCCTCCATCCCATCTCTCCACTTCCATGTGAGCATCCTTCCGTCCTGTGTGAGTATCCTTCCATCCCCATCCTTCCATGTCTCCACGGGAGCACCCCTCCATCCCCATCCCTCCATTCCCAAGGGAGCATCCCTCCATCCCCCTCCATCCCCCTCCATCCCCGCCAGCTCTGCAGCCCCACTTCCCCAGATAATGAGAGCGAGTTTAAAAAACTTAAAGCCTCTTCCTGCCCGCGGTGAGTGACACAAATGGAGTTCATATTTAATCATCTGTTAACTCGTTGTCTATTATAGCTCTTTAATAGCACCAGAGATATTCTTAATGAAGCATGATTTAAGGTATTTACAGCTCTAGGACCGACAGACATCACTCACAGTGTGCAGGTAATGAGGCGTAAAACAGCTCTGGAAACCGTAAAAATGGGAGAGAGAGAGAGAGGAGGGAGGGGAAGCAGGCGAGGAGTTGGGAGCTGAATTGTTCCAGGGTTTGTTTTAAAATGTTTAGGCATTTAAAGTCATTTCAGCTTTCCCGAGGTGTCTGGTAGCACAGAGTTCAGCAGTTCCCAGGGCTGGTAACCCCTGTCTTGCCAGGAGGAGTCCGAGCCCCCGATGCTCCTGAGCCATTTGCTGCGTGGATGGGAAAGGAGCAGGGAAAAAGCTTTTTGAGGGTCCCCAAGGGCCCTGTGAGTACATCAGAGCAAAGCCTGGAATTTTTGGGTGTACTTTTCCCCCCTGGTGCCGTTTACTTTGCCCTCTCAGTGGCTGGGGTGGAAGTGGAACAATGACCCTTCCCTTTGCTCAGTTGCAAACGCCACCCTGTGCAATCCTTTTATTTCTTTTTTTTTTTTTATTACTATTTTTTTTATTTTTCCCCCAGAAAAAAAAAAAATTAAAAAAAAAAACAAACCACCCGAAACCCAAGCCAAGTTTTGGAAAATAATTTGTGACGGAGGTGCCATTTTGCATCAAAATATTTGTGTAGGAAATGTCAAATGTCACCAATCCATGTGTCCCCTCGCGTGATGGTAATTGGGCTGGAAGGCTGTGCTCTGCCACCGCGGCCGCTCGCCTCCTCCTCCTCCTCCTCCTCCTCCTCCTCCTCTCCGCTTCCCGAGCTCATCCCGGCTCCCCTGCCTGCGGAGCGGCCTCGGTGTCCCTGTCCCCAGCCTGGGGACACCTTGCGTGCTGTTGCTCATTAGCGGGTGCTGCCCAAAGGCCGGGAAATAAATGCTCCTGGAAAAAAGAAAAAATAGGATGGGAACGGAGCAGCAGCTTGGCAGCTGGGGCAGGGGGTTCTGGGGGTGTTAATTCCCTCCTGGGTTTCTCCTCTGGCAGGAAGGTGGGGTTGAAATGTGCTGCCCTGTCCCCCTTTGACGATGATCGAGGTGGGCTTTAAACTGGGGAAACTCAGGGTGTGAGCCACAGCGGGGTCTCTGAGTGAGGAAGCACAGCCTGTTGCTCTCCCCTCTCCCCAGAAATGATCCAGAGGCACAATCCACCTGTATTTCCAGCATCCCTCTGGAAGATTTATCCCACTTTCTGCCCGGTTGTGTCGAGTGTGTAGCACACCCCATTGCAGTTTTATTGCACAGAGCTGGTTTAATCTGCCACGAGGGGAAAACAAACTGTTCTTTCATTGCAAATAATCCATCCCTTAGAGCATCCTAAGGCCTTAATCTGGGAACAGACCTTTAACATGCTCCTTAACACCCCTGGATGAATCAATTCTCATTAGAACATTCGGCTGCATAAATATTTGGCCGGCGAGCGAGTCCCGAGGGAGAGCGAAGGGATGTGGGGAGAGTTGCAGCGTGTTGGAAAGTCAATGAAGTTCCCTTGGGCAAGTCCTGCGGAGCAGGGTTCGTTTTGCTGACCTGTTTCTGCCCGTGGAAGTGGTGAGGGGCAGGTTTAAAATAAGAAGGTGAAATCCTGCCACGCTCGGCAGCTCCTTCCTTCCCGGAGCCACAACAACTCGGTCGCAAACAATTTTCTTTGCCACCGAGGAGGGAGCTGGAATTTCTCTTTGGCGAAGCAGCAGCAGCAGCAGCAGCAGAATTGCGAACTCGGTGCCTGTTATAGAAACTTTTTAGTACTGGGGACAAGCCAAGAAAGAAGCCCAGATTGACTCTCAGCTGGTGCTTGTGGCACTTCCACCTCGCGGGAGCAGCAGCATCGCTCCGACTTCTATGCTGGTGGGACACGGGTTGGACCCTTGAGACGTCCCTTAGGAGGGCTGCAGTAATGTTTCCCAAGGTTCTGAGTACCTTTCCCACCTTCCCTGCCCATCCAGGAGCTCGTGCCCTGCTCTGGGAAGTCATTTTGGGTATATTTGGTTTCTCTGGTTTGTGGTTGCATAAACCCAGCTCTTGCCTGGCTCCGGTGTGGGCGCTGCCTGCTTGGGATGCACCTCCCCATCCCATCTCCACACCAAAGGGTCTGGTCTGGATTGTCTCGTGCCGTCTGTCACCCCAAAATCCTTTCCAGCAGGGTAATATGGGATGTTGAAATGCCAGGGAGGTGGAAGGCCCTTTGGCTCAGATACCGTCGTAACCCGTCGGTGCCATGATTCGCTTCCACAGCAGCTCCCCACCTGGGGACATTCCTTAGGAACTGGAAAAGATGTGTGGGTGGCAATGGGACAGCTGGAATTCTCACCTCATCCCTTGTGTGGCGAGGGGTTGGGTGCTTCCAGGAGGGAACAACATGTGCTCCAGGCGGGCGTGCACAGGGAACAGCTCCAAGGGATGGAGGAGCTGGGGAGGATCCAGGTGGACTTTTCAAAACCATCCAAACCCGCCTTGGGAAGCAGGTGCTGGGCTGGGCGCCTGGCTGGGGCTCTGTCCTTTAGTTTTGGGATAGGATTCCTAAGGCAAGCAGGGCCAGCAGAGCTGAGCACCATCCATCTCCCCTTCCCACCCAGGAGGAAGTGCCCTTGGAGCCAGTTTTTCTCCACACCCCGGAGAAACGGATGCCAGCAGGATGCCATGGGCACCTCTGGGCTCATCCAGCTGCATCCCCAGCCCAGCAGGGGCACCCCTGGCAGGGCAGAACCCCCACGGCCACCCCAGCACTGCCGAAAATGCCGGAGCACTGCACGTGTGGCGCTTCCATGTGCGCTGGTTTCCAAGGAAACCGCTCGCTCTACATGTGTGTCGCTTTAACACCCTATTTGCTTTCATTTGGATAAGTCTTTAATTCCTGTGCAGCCCCGGCTCCGCGGGATCTGTGGAGCTCTCTGTGTGCGTAGCCCCGGCGCGCAAATCCCTCTCCTGCCCGCCTGCCTCTTGGAAAAGTCCCTGCCTGCTCCGAGCAAGTTTCCTAAACCTGTGCCTAATTGGAGAAGCTAATGCTCTCTGCAGGAATAACTGGAGATTTTGCTGCTGCTTCCCTCTAGAAACAATTAGCAGGGAAAACACGGGATGCAGCCCTGGTGTCACCTGCCACCAGCTCTGCTGCCCCGGCTCTGTGTCAGGTGGTGGAGCAGGGCAGGATGCCCGTTCCCAGGGATGTGGAGGGCAAAGCTGGGGGGTGAAGCCACGGCTCCAAGCCCTAGGGAAGGCAGCAGCTCCTTGCAGTGGTTAAAGGCTGATTTTAATGTGTCCCAGGGTGAGGAATGGCCGGGGGAGCAGGGAAGGGTGACCCTTGGAAGGGTGACCCCATCGGTGTCACACGTCAGCCTGGAGAAGAGAAGGATCCAGGGAGACCTGAGAGCCCCTTCCAGGGCCTAAAAGGGCTCCAGGAGAGCTGGAGAGGGACTTGGGACAAGGGATGGAGGGACAGGACAAGGGGGAATGGCTTCCCACTGCCAGAGGGCAGGGTTAGATGGGATATTGGGAAGGAATTCCTCCCTGGGAGGGTGGGGAGGCCCTGGCACAGGTTGCCCAGAGGAGCTGTGTCTGCCCCATCCCTGGAAGTGTCCAAGGCCAGGTTGGAGCAACCTGGGCTAGTGGAAGGTGTCCCTGCCCATGGCAGGGGGTGGAATGGGATGAGGTTTAAGGTCCCTCCAACCCAAACCATTCCATGATTCCATGACACTGGTGGGACACACCACGTCCCCACTGGGTCCCTCACACCAACACCTCCTCCGTGCCCTGGGCTGAGCAGGAAAGGGTGCCAGGGCTTTGGGGGTGCTTTGTTACCCCGAATTTTCATCTGTGGCAGCCCAGAGTGGCTTTATCTTCCCTCTCCCCCTTCCTCCCTTCCCTCTGCACAGTAAAATGCCGCCTGTTCTTCCGCACTGGAGGAATTTTCTGATGTAAAGCCACTTTCCTGCTCTCCAAAAATCCCCGGGGCTGGTTCATGCTTGTAAAGCTGAGCAGCTCCCGTGTCACTCCGGGCTGGCTCCCGTCTGCAGCCCTGACAGCAGCTAATGCTGTTAGCCTGTGTCGAGGAGGGATTTCAGCATCAAAAAGCCCCCGAAAATCACCAGCACTCAGGCTGCTGTTGCTGCCAAGCAGCGAAAAAACACACCTACCCCGTGTTTGGGGTGCACAGCAGTGCCTGAGGACGTCGGGGAGGGGGTTGTGGGGTGGTTTTGGTGCAGCCCCAGGAGCTGGCACAGGCTGTGACACACCTTAAGCAGCCGGGATTAACTCGGGTCGTGGAGGGCTTTGCTATCTTTAGGTGGAAGGTGAGGGATTGTGGCTCTTAGGGTGGCCAGCAGGTAAGGAGAGGGGAAAAATCCCCGGTGGCAGCCCAGCTCAGGGCCACTGACCCCAGGGACCGTCCCCACAGGGGTCTGGCCTCGCCGGCCCCCGGCCGCGTGCGCCCTCACCTTTCTAGGCCACAATCTGTCCCGAATTCCCAGCCTGCTGTTAGCTTCACTTGCACTCTATTCTCGTGTTTGCTGTTATTTTTTAACACTTTTTTTTTTTTCCTTTTCATTTTTTTCCCCTTTTTTTTTTTTTAATTTTTTTTTTTTTGCATAAAAGCACTATCCTCTCCCCAGAGCCTGCCTGGAGCGAAGGCATGGTCTGTACAACTGCAATTATTTCGAAGAACAGATGGAGTGAGGAGCAGAAAGTCTGTTAATAGTAATAGAAATGCTACATGTTAACCTGGACAGCACACGATGACAGTCCCATGACTACACGTTCTGTTCCCACCAGCTGGGCTCCGAGCGGAGCCGAGAGATTCAGCTCAGCTCCCCACCCTCCCCAAAGTTAGAGCTCAAATTCCTTCACACTTCCAGCGTAGGGTTTTTGGGTTGTCGGGCTTCTTCTTTTCCCCCCTCCCTCCCCACCCCTTCCTTCTCCTCCTTCCCGTTCAGCACCACGAGGAATATGAATACGTTGCTGGGGGATTTTTTTTCTGGGATGCTGCAGCTGTGGGAGTTCATGAGGAGGGAGGTGGCAGCTCTGCCCTGAGGTCCTGACCTTCGACCTCACGTGGTGACACCATCACACCCCCTTGTCCCATATCTGTGTGCTTGGTGTAACCTCCTCCAGGCTGGGATTAATGGACCAGGGCAGCGGCACGGCCGCGCTCCCGGGCAGGGGGGTTGCATGAGTTTGGGATTTTCTCTGCAGCTGTTGCAAGCTGGTTGCTAAATGAGTTGAAATCCACGTTTTCTGGTTAAACTGGTACTTCTCGTGGAGGTGGAGCCTGCAGGGGGGGCTGAGGGATGCGTGGCTCCAGTGGGATGCCCAGGGAAGGGGGCACAGGGGGTCTCTGGCTATGGCAGTACCCCGGGGCTCACTTGCCCCATTTACCCCAACCAATGGTTGGGAAATAGAGCAAAAAAAATATTATGTCAGCCCCAACAACCTCGCTGTGAAAATCCCAGCCTGGTTTCACAAGCGACCAGGGGATGTAGCCACAGAGTTCCAGCTAATTTCAGTGGGAATTGCTTGGCTAAATCCCACAGCTGTTTATGAAACCTCCGCCCTGGAGCGGCGAGTGGTGCCACTGGTGAGCTGACAGACGCACCTGGAGGTTTTATTAGGATATAGATCCCTTAATCTGGGTGCTTGCAGGATAATCTGGTGCCTGAGGTCCTGCCAAATCCCCGGAGATCAGCAGGTTTTCTATCCACAGCCTCCCTCCAGAGGTCACTTCAAACCCAGCTCCATCCTCAGCAGACCAAAATATCCACGTTGTCTCAGTGCTGGTGGTACCTGCTGTGGGGACCTGGGGTGGGCTGTGGGGGTTTTCTGGGGGCTGAGCCAGTATCATCCATAAATGCCAGCTCTCTCTGCCCACTTCCATCACCCAGAAGTGGTACTGGACCCATTGGATGTGTGGTGAGGCAGCGACTTTGCCTTCTTGCAGCATCCCTGGAACATCTTTTAGTTATTTTGGGGGGTGTGAGGTGGTGTTTGGCTCCTCACAGCCACCCCCATGGACCCTTGAGTGTCCAGCCTGTCCCTGGCCACCCAAAAATATCCCATCACCTCCTCCCAGGGACTGTGGTTGTGCCACACCGCTCTGCCCTGCGCCATGGTGGGACGTGGTTGGAGGATGGCTGGAAGCAGAGGGAATTCCCCTTGGTGCCTTTTATTTAGAGGAGGCAGAAAACACATTTTTTTTCCTGTATTTAAAGAGATTTAGACCACAAGGAGTAAATCACCATAAGCAGGTTTGTGGCCTGCCCTGGTGCACGTTCCTCGCTCACCTCTGCTCGTTAAATGTGGATCAGCCATCAAAGTGCACTTGGGGAATTGTGGAAAAACATGGATTTGGGGGTTGATAGAGCTCCTGGGGGGGGCTCTTCCTTGCTCACATACTGTGCCCACAGTGCTCTGCTCTCCTCTCTTTGCAGAACAAGAAGTACGTGCTGGTCATGGTGGATCCCGACGCTCCCAACAGAGCCAACCCCCGGCACCGGTACTGGAGGCACTGGGTGGTCACCGACATCCTGGTGAGTCCCCTGTGGGGTCCAGGCAGCTTGGGGGCATTCCTGAGCATGGGGGTGCATCCTGGTCCTGCCTCAGAGAGCTGGATTCCCATAGGATGCACATCCCTCTCGGTGCAGCAGCATCTCAGCGAAATCCCGAGGGACGAGTGTTTGCCAGAGAAATGTAAATGGTGCTGGGCGTGTAGGTAGGGAAGTGCTTCCTCAGGCTATATAGAGCCAGGCTGGTCCAAAAATATTGCTGTTGGGGTTTGTTTTTTTTTTTCTTCTTCTTCTAAGGAAATGCTGGAAAAAAAAAAAAAGCACTTTGCCAACTCCCCACCACCAGTTTTCTGTGTGGAGACAACCCGTCGTTTCAAACAGCTCTTGCTGCCGGGTGGTTTTTGTGGTTAAAAAAGTGGTTTGGGTGAAAAAATCTGTATTCCCTTTCTGGTTTTTGTTTTTTTGGGAGGAGAAAAAGCTTTTGAGTCTGGTGAAGCAAACAGGAGGAAAATGGGTTTGGGCTGAATTCTGGTGCTTCCCAGCTCTGTGTCTATGGGATGAGTCCTTACCCCTGCTCCCGAAATGTCCCCGTGTGTCGTTGCTCTCCCTTCAGAAATATTTTGGAAAATCAGTTTGTTCCTCTCCTGCTTGCTTTTATCCCTTAAAAAATGAGATGTTTCAGCCCTGAATCAATCTAACTAATAATCTTAGTACTAAAGCCTAATTAAGATATCAATTAATTTGCAGCGAGCATTTAACAAGAAATATCTCATCGTTCTCCTCTATTATTCTCTGAAATTACTGCTGAGGGCTCTTTGTACAGATACCTTAATTAGACTTTTTATTGTTAATGGGAATATTAAGCAAATTAAAATCGGATATTAATACTTTCCATGAATTTCATAATTGGCTGAAAAAATAGAAAGCGTTGGGAATAATTGCAGGAATTTGTGTACAGGGCTTATTTTTTTGTTGTTGTTGTTTTGTGTTTTAATCCTTCACAGAAGCCCTTCTGCATTTCTAACAACAGGGTCCTGAAAGTCTCTCATTAATTTTAATATTTACTGAACGCAAAGGAGCCCAAGCTCTTGTTTTTCCTTCTGTACCCAGATCCTTCCGAGGCTCTTGCTAATTATTGTGGTTTTCTTTTTTTTTTGGTTTTTTTTTTGAGTACGAAATCATTTCAGCAAAGAAGGGACTTGCAGGATTAAAACCTTCAGCACGAACGGAAGGTGCTTTATTTGTTTTTCCCCTGGCATTTGGGCGATTCAGTTTGTGATTTGTAAGGTCAGAAATTCCTTGTCAGGCCACGCTGGAGGGCGGGAAAAGGAGATTTTTTGGGAAGGGAAAAGGTTTTCCCGTGCCCAGGTGATTTGTCTCTGCAGGGATGGGGTTGATCCCAACCCCAACTATTCCTTAAGCTTTCTTATCATGATATATATATATAAAATATATATAAATATATATATATACACATATATGAGCGGGAATTTGGGCTCGATGATCCTCATGGTCCCTTCCAATGTGAGCTATTCTGTGAATCTCTGTGATAATGATATATAAAATGCATGTATTGATATGATCTCTATAATGATGGGATATATATATCCCATCTATCTCTCGTGGGTGTGTGTACACGGATCTCTCATCCACACACACACACACAGCAATGCGTATAAATCCCCCCTGCACTATAAACCACCCAAACCAGCACCGTCCTGGCAGGGCACTGGGGACAAAACCACTTCTCTCAAGCCCTGAGGTCGGTGCCCGTTGCTGGGGGTGCAGAGGGGGGGTCCCAGCGTGTCCCACTGGGGCTGCAGGGGGAGTTTTCCCAAGCCCCCAGCCCCAAATGGCTGCGGCGGAGCCGGCGGGCTCAGCCACATGGTGTCTCGTTGAAATGCAGATCGTTGGGGGGTACATGGGAGTCTTGGCTCTGAGGAGCTTCAGCTGACAGGCTTATTTGCACACTGGCTCTAAAATAACCGTGTAGGCTTTACATGACACCTTCTGTTGCTTTGGTGCAGAGAGGGGCTTTCGAGTGCCTTCCTGCGGGAGGGACGGGGCGGCCGGCGCCAGGGCTGGGGGCTGCTGGAGCCCCCGCGCCTGGCAGTGCCCTGGCATCACCCCAGCAGCACCCAACATCACCCTAGCAGCACCTAGTGTCACTTTGGTATCACCCCAGCAGCGCCCAGTGTCACCCCAGCATTGCCCAGCATCACCTGGGCATCACCCCACCATTGCCCAGCATCACCTGGGCATCACCCCAGCATTGCCCAGCATCACCTGGACATCATCCCAGCAGTGCCCAGCATCACTTGGGTATCACCCTAGCAGCTCCCAGAGTCACTCCAGCATTGCCCAGCATCACCCCAGCATCACCCAGCATTGCCCAGTGTCACCCCGGCATCGCCCAGCATCACTTGGGTATCACCCTAGCAGCTCCCAGAGTCACCCCAGCATTGCCCAGCATCACCCCAGCATCACCCAACATTGCCCAGTGTCACCCCAGCATCACCCAGCTTCACCTGGGTATCACCCCAGCATTGCCCAGCATCCCCCAGAATCACTGGGTCATCATCCCAGCACCAACCCAGCATCACCTGGGTATCACCCCAGCATTGCTCAGCATCCCCTCATCATCACTTGGGTATCCCCCTGGCTTTGCCCTGGCATCATCCCAGCATCACTCAGGTGTCCCCCTGGCTTTGCCCTGGCATCATCCCAGCACCCCCCCAGCATCCCTCAGGTATCATCCCGGCATCACTCGGGTATCTCCTCAGCGTCACCCCGGCTTTGCAATCCCTCAGATCGGAGGGAAGCAGCTCCAGCAGCACTAAAATGCCACTTCTAGGTGCTGCAGTACTTTGGCACGCCACCAAGTTTGGGATCTGGCTCTGAATTTGCTCTCCCAGGTGGGGTTTGGGGATGGAACATCCCATCCCATCGGTGCCGTTCCTTATCAGCTGCTGCTCCGTCGCTGCTCCGATTGTCAAACACGAGAGATGCTTTCACTCCTATTCAAAATAATTTAAATAAAAATGTTGCTACAAAGTGGAATAATATCTTTTGATGAATGTTTTTAAAGCCCTTTAGGTTTTCATGGTAATTTGCAGTGTAAAATTATTTAGAGATAAGAGCCAAATTAGCTCTTATAGGCGGAGGTCGATATGTCCCGTTATCCATGGAAGCAGTGTTTAAATATAATCAGCCTTTACTCTAATGCAGCATAATTGTTCATTTGAAATAGCTTTTTTTTTTTTTTTTACTCCATTCAATGAGTCATTAAAATATTCAAAGGATAATGCAGTGAATTGGAAATGAATTTATCACATTATCCTGTATATACTGTAGAGCATCAGGTAACCAGGCAGAGTCGGAACCAGTTTACAGCGAAACCCAGTAAACAAGGTTTTCCATTTTGTATTCAGCGGGGAAAGAAAAAGAAGGGAGAAAATACTGCCCTTCAAATGGAAAGCTTTCCGTCTTTATTCCCCCTCCTTGGGGAGGAGGAAGGGGGAGGGCGAGAGCAGCGAATTTGTACTCCACTAAAGCCTCGCTGCTTTAACTTTATTTTTATCAAAATATGTTTGTAACAGAAAGTCGTTATGGAAACCAGTTCTGCCAGCCGGGAGAAATCCTGCGCCAGGCTGGAGCGGAGCGGGACCCGCCGGGCGCTGCTGCCACGGGCACAGCTCGGCTCAGCTGCCTCCCCAGACCCCTCCCCAGGACAGGGCACGGGGGCAGCTGAGGCACGGAGCTGCCAGAGTCAAGTCTGGGGTCGGAGATGGGAACTGCATCCAAGGTTTTTGATGGAAAGCCATTCCCACCCATCGCCCATCCCGGCAGTGGCTTTTCCCCCCACAGCGGGTGCTCCGGGTGCAGCTCCCGGTGCTCCAGTCACCCCCATGGCTTTGTAGAGCGGAGTGGGGAACACATGGATGCGGGATTGGCAGGTTTGGAAGCCCAGGGACCGCAGCATCCCTGCTCCCAGAGGTCCTGGCACCACTCTTGGTCTTCACCGCGGTGTCTTCTCCGGCGCTCGCGTTTGTCAGCGCGTTCCTCGTCGCCGGCTGATAAACAGGCTCCGGGTTGCAAGTGTCACCATAGAAACAGGTGCTGTCTTAAGCAAACAAGGGCTTTATTAACCTTAAAAATTATGGGATTTCTGCACCAGGAGAGGCTGGAAACGGAGCTGGGGGGGGGCAGCTGCTCGTCCAACCTGCCCCGTGTCCCTGTGCCTGTCCCAAAGGGACAGCGACGCTTGTGCCCCACAGGAAACTTGTCCTCTCTAGCACTTGGCACCAGCTTGCCCAGAATGCTGGGGTTTATCAGAAATGGTAGGGATCAGCTGTTAATTGCTGGTTGCTGTTATTCCTGCTCTTCAGCTGCCGCGTGAAGAGTTGTAGGGACACCTTGGGGACACTTTTGCAGAGCGCTCGTGATCACACTCAGCATCCCAACAGGACAGAAATCTTGTCAGAGCAAGGAATGATTTTTAGTGGGTGAATTGATGTTAGAGGAGAAAAAAAAACCCCAGCTTTTGGGTATCCTGGAGACAGGAGGGATCCACATTTTGGGAGATGCTGGAGTGTCGGGGCAGGTTTCCTTGCCTGTCCCATGCAGCATCCATGATTCCCATGGATCTGTGACATTGTGGGACCCCTGAAACCTGCCGTGCCAGTGGGATCTGCTGCCTCACTGGAGGGGAGAAGGGGCAGATAAAGCAGTTGGTGCCGTGGTATTGTTTCTCCTTGCTGGAGCCCTCTCGACTCTCCTTTTTGGTGATGAAACCGAGGGTTTGAAAGGGAAAGAACAGAGAGAAATGTTGGTTTAATTGATGACTTGGCTCCTTGGAATAGTCAGTTCCCTGGTGCGAGTTTCTGTCGCTGCTTGTTAATGAAGCCTTTATTAATAAAAGGGGGGAAAAAAAAAAGAAAAAAAGAACTAAGGAAAACCAAAATAAGCAAAGAGGCTGCTGTTCTTGGGAAGTTTGCTTTGCACTCCAAGTTCTAGAGAAGAAATTCTTCTCTCTGGTGGTGGTGAGGCCCTGGCACAGGTTGTGGCTGCCCCATCCCTGGAAGTGCCCCCAAGACCGGGTTGGATGGGGCTTGGAGCAACCTGGGCTAGTGGAAGGTGGGGTAGAATGGGATGAGCTTTAAGGTCCCTCCCAACCCAAACCATTCTGGGATTCTATGAATTTCTCATCCTGGGAAATGCCTGAAATGTAGCCAGGTGGGGGTCAGGCTCTGCTCCCAGCTAACAGGAGACAGGACAAGTGGAAATGGCTTCAAGCTGTGCCAGGAGAGATCTAGGTTTGATATTAGGGAAAATTTCCTCACTGAAAGGGTGGTCAGGCACTGGCACAGGCTACCCAGGGCAGTGGTGGACTCACCATTCTGGGGGGGGATTTAACCCCTGTAGATGTGGCTCTTGGGGACATGGGTTTGTGGTGGCCTTGCCAGTGCTGGAGGAGTGCTTGGATCTGATAATCTTAGGGAGCTTTTCCAACCCAAACAATCCCATGATTCTATGATTCTCTCAGTCCTGGGGTGCTCTGTTCAGGGGGAAACTCGCCCTGGTGTGGCAGGGGGTTGATCCTGCTGCTGCATCCCTGCCAACCCCAACATTCCCACCCCACGTGAGCTACCACTCGGCTTTGTGCTCCCCTGCCTTGTAATTAGTGCTCTCAGGTAATTACACTCCCAAAGCCCCAGAAGAGCTGCCACTAAGCAAGCTGGGATTTATCCTCTCATCCCAACCCTGTCCCAGGGATGCTTCCGGCCCTGCCATTCCACAGGGGTGAATTTAGGGTGAAGCCACAGCACTAAAGCATTCAGCACCCAGAAACCTGTCTGGTTTTGGGGTTATTTGGGATGTTCCCACGTTTTCACACTGACCAGGAGCCGTGCCACGAGTTGCTCCCTCTGCTCCATCTCCTCACAGGTTATCCCGATGGGAATTCATTTTTTTTTTCCCTTGATGCTTCTGTTTCATTTCCCATGCAGAGGCTAATAATTTGTCACAATTCAATAAAGCCGAGGTTACAAACACTCTCACTGCTGTTTATTTAAACGATGGTTTGTTAATTAGCTCCTCGTAACGAGGAGAGAATAAATCAGATAAACCCTACCAAAACGGCAGGCAGATATCTTGCACATTAATTTTATTTTCCAGTTGAGATATTCCTGGCAGCCAAGTGCTCACTGACTCCCTGCTCCATCCCAGCCTGCTTCCCAAGCCGTGGTGCAGGTATAGGTGTGTGGAGGAGCATCATGGCACTGGGATGATGCTCTGCCTCGTGGCATTTTGGGTCCAAAAAGGACTTTTCTGGATGTTTTATGGCTCTTTTCTGGCTTTTTTTTTTGGGTTATGGGGCTCTGTCCCTCCAGCCCGGCCATGGGAGGGATTGACCTTCTAGAATGCCAGGCGACCCCTCTAGTACTCCAGTTTTCCCCCTACTTGTTTAACCTACGGCAGTTTGGGGGAGAAAACAGAAATTAGAACAAGAATAAAGTTGTGCTGATGCAACTGGGAGTTTAGGGAAGGTTTATCCATCACCATCAGCCAGCGCCAAGCTCCGATTCCATTGCTGGCTCCATGGAGAGCACTGAGCTCCCGTCCCGCCACCATGGGAATATTTCATATATAACCCATAAAATGCGTCCTGGGGATGGGATTTCTCGAAAACCAGTGTGTGTGTCCCCTGTGAGCATTTGGGGACCCCCGTGAGCATCCAGGGGCCCCACGAGTATCCAGGACCCCGCGGGGATGGCCGGAGGAGAGCGACGGAGCCCGTGCGCTCTCCGGGTCTACCTTGTGGAAGAGACACCAATCAGTGATTAATCGGGCATGTGTGGTTGTGTGGGAGCGATTTGTGTTGGAGGAGGGAACTCCTACAGCACCCCGGTCATGAATCATTTGAAGAGCAAATTTGTGCAGTTACCAAGGGAACGGAAGAAAGGAAGGGACTTCCCTTTGCCGAAATGACTCGCGCTCTGATGCGGCTGAGAAAATCGCTCCAAAAAAAAAAAAAAAAAAAAAAAAAAAAAAAAGGGGGAAAAAAAAAAAAAAAAGAGCCGAAGCTGTGACTAAGCAGCAGAAGTTATGTAAAGTGCTCGCTGGGAAGTGCAGGGGAGGGACAGCCAACATCCTGCCCGCTGCCCACGGCGGGGCGGGGGGCGGCCGCGGCCCCCTTCCCGCCTCCCCGGGGAGCGGGGGCGAGTCGCCGGCCGGGCTGTTCCCGCTGCCGCCCCTTGCCCTGGCTCAGGGAGCTGCTTAAAAAGGCTGGGGAAGTGCCCGGGTGTCCCTGCTGGAGCAGGGCATCGTCCCCAGGCTGGGACCACCACGCACATCCCCCGACCGTCCTTGCCCTCGGTCGCTGTCCTCTAGGGAGCTGGCGTTGCACCGGGAAAATGACCTTGCTCCGGCCTGGGGGGGTGGTTTTGGGGCGGTTTTGGGGTGGTTGTGCCCCATGTGCGCTGCGCATCGCCCTCATTCAGGCGGGTGTATGGAGCCAGGCTGCTTCCATAGGGAATGGGGAGGATGGGGAAGTGATGCTTCGCACTGGGGCTCGTGGTGATGCTCCTGTGGTGGCCGGTTTGGAGCGTCTCTGCCAGGGCTGGGCTGGTGGCCGAGGGTGGGATCCTCTGCTCTGCTCCTCAGCCAAGGGCCAAACACTCATTTCAGGGCTCAGCATCCGAATTTAATGGTGCTCACCCAAATTTAAGGGATGCTCATCCCAAAGAGGGTAAAAGCCACACACACAGCGGGGTCACCAACCGCTCCTCCACGACTCAGCGAGGCTCCTTAAAAACCTCAGGAATCTGCTTCTCCCCTGAAAACATGACCCTGGGGGGGGAGTAAGGGGGGAGCAGCAAAGACCCAGGGCTGCAGCAGCAGCGAGCTCTGCAGCGACAGCACCACGGAGCCCCGGCCACGCCGGAAAGATGCTTGGGATCTTTCCAACTTCCGCCTGGGAGCCCCCGAGCCCGGCGGGGAGCCGCAATAACTCCCGAAAAGGGAATGCAGAGGCAGCTGCACGGCGGAGGAAAACCCTCTGCCTGCCCTCCCCTGGTGCCACAGACACCCGGTGTCTGAGCGATTAGTCACCGCCGAGGCTTCCCTCCTCCACAGGCAGAGCCTGTCCCCCCACACAGGGAGCCAGCGGAATGCTTAATTGGAGTTCCTCACACCTACCCGGGTGTGTGTAGCCTGAAACGAAGTGACAGTGCCGAGCAAAAGCACTGGAGTCAGACCCTGGGAGCCGCCGGGTTGCTATGGAGTTTCTGGATTTGGGTTTGGAAGGAAAGGGAAAGGGGAAAAAATTTATATATATATATATTTATGTGTAGTGGTCCCAATGGCAAAGCTGCGGGTGCTGCCGGGATGTTCCCCCAGGGTGATGAGGCTGCAGGGTTGGTCTCTGGGGGGTTCTGCTCCTCAATGGGATGCTTGGCCTCCAAAAGGTGTTTTGTGCCCCGTCAGCAGAGCTGAAGGAGGTTTGGGATGGATGAGGAACTCCTTAAGGCTCCTGCATCCTGTGTGTGGAATGGGTGGGAAAGCTCATCCCTGGGGTATGGGATGTGGTAGGAAAGTTCTTCCCTGTATCCCGTGTGTGGGAGGGGGTAGGAAAGCTCATCCCTGCATCCTGCCTATGGAAGGGGGTGGGAAAGTTCATCCCTGAGTCCTGTGAATGGGGGAAGGGTAGGAAAACTCATCCCTGCATCCTGTGTTTGGGAAGAGGGTAGGAAATCTCATCCCTGCGTCCCATGTGTGGGAGGGGATAAGAAAGCTCATTCCTGCCTTCTGGAGTTTGGAAAAGGGGTAGGAAAGTTCCTCCCTGCATCCCTGTAGGGAAGGAGCAGGGAAGCTCAGCATGGCAGGGAGCATCCCATGGGATCCAGACAAGGCTTTTCCTCCCTGATTACTTTTGGGACGCTCTCAGGTGCATCAGGAAAGTCACTGGTGACCATGTCCCAGGGGTGGGAGGGCTCTCCCAGGGGTAGGAGGGCTGTCCCTGGGGTGGGAGGGTTTGTCCCCAGGGCAGCCCCCATGCCTGGGTTAACTCACCCAGGGGAGGCAGGGCTGGAGTTCGACCAAAGGATTCATTTTCCTGCCTGAAACTTCCAGTGAGGATTTTTAAGCCGTTTTAAACCAGTTTCTCCTCCCTGCTGGGCCAAGCACTGTGGTCTGGGTTGATCACCCGAGGGGACAGTGCAGGAGTGGGATCCCCTTAGATGGGTATACCTGTGTCCCCCCTCTCCTAGCACAACATCACCTTCACCTTCATCTCCCTCTGAAAGATGTTTGAGCTCTACTTTCGGTTGTTTTTGTTTTTTTAAACACAATGAGTGGGTCCCAGGACCTCATTCCCGACTCTGACCATCACCTGGGGGAGCCTGAGGTTTGCCTTCCCTCAGGAGAGGAAAATTATTGCTTCATTCCCGTTAGGAACAGCTTCCCTTCCCCAAAACAGAGGAGGAAAACAGGATATCGTTTGTGGTTTCGTGAAAAAGTCATCTCTCTTTTTTTTTTTTTTTATTCTCGTCACTTTAGGTTCTATTTAAAATTTGGGTGTTCTGAGATGGAAAGTTATTTCAAAAGGGCAAAAACACGTCAAGCACCAGAAAATGGTGAAATCAGCTCCATGGTGGCTTTTTTTTTTTTTTTTTTTTGGAAGCACAGTTCTCCCCCAAATTCCCTCAGTGCAGCATCCAGCCCCATCCTGCTCCATCCTTCCCTTGCCCCGGTGCTGCTCAAGGAGATTTCTGGTACCATTTTTCACCCCAATCTCTCCCCCAACTGATAGTCTGGGTGTAGTTCCAGGGCTTTGCAATCCCCCATTGTGCTGAGACCTCTCTGTAGCTTCAAACCTGACCCCAAATCCACGGAGGTGGGAAGGGACGATCGTTGCAGCCCCATCGATCCCGTGTGATGCTGCCCCGGGAAAAGGGCCCCTCATCGATAGAGCATCAGCTCTCTGGGGGCATCACCACCTTAAAAAGATCATCTGCAAGCGAGAGCTTTCGGCACCTGATGATTAATTAGCGTGCTGTAAATGACTGGGAGAAGAGGTGGCCGGTAAATGCGAGAGCAATTAAATCCGCGCCCCTCCGACCCCTCGCCCGATGCATCGATCCCACTCGGGGGGGGGGTTGAGCTGGGATTGTACCCCCCTGGCACTGGGAAAAATTACTTTTCCCAGGCTGGGATCTGCTTCTGCCTCGTCTCTCCCCTGCCAAACGCGATGGGTTTATTCCCTGCTGGTTCCGAGCGAGGGATGGAACAAGGTAGGAGAGCGAGGAAAACCCTCCGCTGGCTTCCCTTGATGAACTGAGCTAATTTCTCTCTTAATGGTTCGCTCCGGAGCTGAATGTGAGGCTTTCCTCCTGCACAGCAAACCCTCTCCCACACACAGACAAATAGGCTGAATATTTAATTGGAATTCCTCACACCTACAGGGTAAAGCCTTGTCAGTAGAAATAGAGCCCATCGCCAGCTGGCATCCCCGCACGCCACCCACCTTCGCTCTCAAAAAGAAATCCCTCCCCGCCCTCCCCCCTTTTCCGCACACCCACGGGCCCCCCTGACCGCGGCAGGATGCGGCCCCTCGCTCCCGGGATGCCCCCTCTCCGGGATGGGGATGCTGTGGGAGGGTGCCCGGGAAGCACCCGCCCCGACAGGTCGTGCCGGAGAAGATTCCCATGTCCCAGCACCCGCTGAGCGCAGCCCTGGCTGGATCACTGCCCAAAGGAGCCCCCCCAGGGAGGGTGGGGACCCCCGGGGTGGTGCCAGGCTGGTGGCAGGGGACCAGGAGCAGCAGAGGGCACTGCTGGTCTGTCCGCCCGCACCTTCCCCGTCGCGATGAAACTCTGGGAGAAGTGTATCCCAGCTCTCTGGGAGAAGTGTATCCCAGCTCTCTGGGAGAAGTGGATCCCAGCTCTCTGGGAGAAGTGTATCCCAACTCTCTGGGAGAAGTGTATCCCAGCTCTCTGGGAGAAGTGTATCCCAGCTCTCCCAAGGGAGCTCGTCTGGGATGGGGGCTGGCAAGGATGTGTGCAACCCCCCTGTTTGCCAGGCCTGGAGCCTCCCAGGGGGCAAATCACTCCCCAGAATGACTCTCCCTCCTGTCCCCACTCTGTCCTGGCCGGTGTGGGATGTGACCCCGTGGCTGCCACGGAGCTGGGGGGATGTGGGAGCTGAAGCTCTGCCCATAAGGTGCCCTCAGCCCCGTGGGCAGTGGGTGGGGGGTCCTGGTGTCTCCCTTGTGGCTACAGAACCCAGCCCAGAGGAATCCCCCAGTTCAGCCTTCCCAGGGACAGATGAAGCTGTGGCTGATGTGGGACCAGTTGGTGCCAAGGCAGAGAGTGGCACTGGCCACGTGGTGACAGGGCATGGCCAGACCCTCCCCTTCTTTCCTGGGAAGTTGGAGGGGGTTGTCCCAGCTGGATACACAAGCCAGATCAACAAGGATTTGGGAAGGGGTGACAGCAGGGCAGAGAGAGGCTGCTTGGGAAGGGGATGCTCCATCCTGGCTCTGCCTGACCTTCCTGACTCAGGATCTCCAGGCTGGTCCTGAGGATGAGAGCAGGTCCTGGGAATGGATCTGCCTGCCCTGCCCCTGCCCCTTCCCACCTCCATCCAGGGGCTGCAGGAGCCCTTCATCCCGTGGTGTGGGTCCAACTCCAGAGCTGCTCTGAGCAGGAACTGGGGAAGGGTCAGACAGGCTCAGCACCCAGGAAAAAGGGCTATTCCCAGGGAATCCTGTTCTCAGGGATGCAGAACCTCCAGTGCCCACGGAGGAGGAGGAAGGCAGAGGGTCATGACCCTGGGAGATGTTGCAGCACCTTGCACTGCCTTTAAAATGCTGCTGGGGACAGTATTCCCTTCACCCCCCCAGTGTCCCCTTTGCTTTCCAACAGAATTTCTCTTTTCTCATCCCCCCTCTTTTCCTTTCCTGCTCTTTCTCCCTCTCTCCTTCTCCTCGTACCTCTCTCATCCCAGGTTTCAAAGACCCCCCCCTCCATCCCCTGCAGGGACCTGCCACCATCTGCAGTTTTCTTTTCCCTTTCTTTTTTTTTTATTCCCCCCCTCTCTTTTTAAAGTTTCCCCCGTGCCTTTGTCTTAACGAGCCAGGTTAAATATTCTGTAATCAGTGTAATAATACACCTGGACTCGCTCTGGAGATATCTGCCTTTTGTACTGCGACAGGACATTAATAGTAATTATTCTGCTTTGTAATTGGAGCTTTAAATACTAATTCAAACAGCCAGAGGAAAACCAATTAGTGCTAATTTATCTCTATGTGTTTTGGAGAGCCTGTGTCTGTCATACTGTGAAGAAATAGGTTGGTAATTAGTACAGTTGGGTGGTAGATAGAAGTAATTATCAGATTCTTTCATGTTCTTTAAAGGGGAAAAAAAAATCTAAAGGCTGCATGACTCTTCCTTTCCGAGGAAGTTTGCACTTCCAAGGAAAGGCCCAGCCAGCACTGGCTCCAAAGAGGCTCCCACCCGGATCCGTGGGCACCTGGTGCCGTATGGAGTGACTGTTGATCCAGGGATGGGGTGTTTGGGGCATGGACTGAGCATCCCCAGCCTCGTGTGCTGGTTTTGGCTCGGGCAGAGCAGGGGGGTGTCCTTGGAATGGCAGTGCAGGGGAGCAGAAGGGACAGTGTCCGTGGCAGGAGGAACCATGGATCAGTCCCACGGCTGGGATCGAGCCCTGGGCTTGGCCAGGACATGGACTGAGCTGTACCGAGCCTGTGAGCCAGACCTTGTGCCTTTGAGCCAAAAACCACGTGTCCAAATCCTGCTCCGTGAGTTTGAACCATAACCTGTGTGTCCAAATCCTGCTCAATGTGTATTTGAACCATAACCTGTGTGTCCAAATCCTGCTCCGTGAGTTTGAACCATAACCTGTGTGTCCAAATCCTACTCAGTGTGTATTTGAACCATAACCTGTGTGTCCAAATCCTACTCTGTGGATTTAAACCATAACCTGTGTGTCCAAATCCTGCTCCGTGAGTTTGAACCATAACCTGTGTGTCCAAATCCTACTC
>NW_021940780.1:2417775-2420234 GCF_001715985.3 Manacus vitellinus
TGAGTTTGAACCATAACCTGTGTGTCCAAATCCTACTCAGTGTGGTTTTAAACCATAACCTGTGTGTCCAAATCCTGTTCCATGTGTATTTGAACCATAACCTCTGAGTCCAAATCCTACTCCATGTGTCTTTGAACCGTAACCCTTGTTTATTAATCCTACCCTGTGCATTTGAGCCAAACCCCACATTTGTAGAATCAATCCTGTGCGTTTACAACCATAGAATCCTGGAATGGTTTGGGTTGGAAGGGACCTTAAAGCTCATCTACTGGGCAGGGACACTTTCTGTTACCCCAGGTTGCTCCAACTTGGCCTTGGACAGTCCCAGGGATGGGGCATCCTCTGGGAAATCCATTCTAGGGCCTCACCACCATCACAGGGAAGAATTCCTTCCCTGTATCACACCTAAATTTTCCCTCTTTCAGTTTGAACCCATTACTCCTTCTCCTGTCACTGCAATTCCCCATGAAATGCCCCTCTCCAGCTTCCTCGGAGCTCCCTCAGACTCTGGAAGGTGCTGTGAGGCAGGAAAGCTGCTCTTTGAGGCAGATCCTACACGTTTCAGACACACCTCATGCGTTTAAGGCAGACCTTGAGTGTTTGAACCAGACCTTGTGCATTTAAGTGGCCAAACATCCACTGTCCCCCTCATCCCTGTCCCCACCATCACTTCCCAGAGTTCTCTTTGCTTCCCAGGAGGAAGCAGCAGGTTCCTTGAGGATGCTGGGCCCTGCCACATGCTGCTCTTTGATTATTTTTTTTCCCCCATTTCTTGAACAAGAGGATCTCGAGGTTTTCTGTGTGGGAAGGATTTGGGTTGTGGTTACTTCAGTCTCCCCCCCACACACACCCAAAGTTGTGCTATTAAGAAAATAAATAATTCATGGAGTAGTTGTTCACCTCATCAGGAATTTGGGCCCAGCCAGGCCAGGAGTGCAGCAGGATCTGCAGGAATTCATTAATGGCCCATTCTGTGTTTCCTTTCCCCTTTAAAACCCCAGTGGAGTTACCTTGGTAATAATAAAGTGCACGATTCCAGGAGGGAGGGAACAGGTTCTTATTTTGATTTAACGGATTTCTCCTCCTGCCTTCCTTACCCCTTTTATTCCTGCCAATTTAAAAAAAAATTATTTAGGGGGAAGAAGGAAAAAAAAAAATTATAAGCAAATGCTAATGCTGGGGGGGGAGAAAAAAAAAGCACTTTTTTTTTTTCCAGGGAGGGGAGAAAATGCCTTTGGAAGTGTTCTGTGCAAAGAGATGCCGGGGGGGACGATATATCAAAGAAAATATAATACACCCAGGTTAAAACTAATGATTGCCATATAATTAGATGTGAACCATTGTGCTATAAATGTGTATTCTTCAGCGTGCTGTGATTTTACTGTAAAAGAGAGAGAGAGAGAGAGAGAGAGAGAGAGAGAGAGAGAGAGAGAAAGAAAGACAGAAAAACACAGAACCCAGCAACATACTATAAAAAGCACTCTGTTGACTTTTCGGCTGTTTAGTATTCCTTGCCCGTACTCCCCCGGGAGTATGTAATTAGTGCTTTATGAAGAGTGCATTTAAAGCAGTTTAATATTCACCTCATTCAGTCTGAAACAATGTGATCACTGCTTAGACAAATCACTGCTCCTCACTGACATCCTCTGTCAGTACATTACCTCTGAAAAGACCTTTCAAGAGGCTCCGATGTTAATTAGTTGTCTGTCATGGATAAACAGAGCCGTGAGCAGAAGGGCTGCACCAGGCCAGAGACACACAGGGAAATACTGGGAAGGCTTTTTTATTTTTTTATTTTTTTTTTTTTCATCCTCTCCCCCCCCTCCTTTGATGAAAATTCCTGCCTTTCTCCGGCGGTTTGCTGGCGCTCGACGGAGTTTTGCGTGGCCTGGAGTGGAGCCTCCTGGGTTTTCCTCCCGGGGCGCTCCCGGGGATGCTGAGCCAGGGCTGGCACTGCCACTCCCCCGGGGCCTGGGGCTCTGGGAGCATCCTCAGCTGCCCTGCTGGGTGGGCACCTGCTGAGCTGCCCTGCTGTGCCCCGAAGTGGGGGCATCCCAGGCGACATCCCAGCCTGCATCCCGGTGCTGAATCCCAGCCCTGCATCCCACTGTTATATCCCAGTCTGCATCCCATTGCTATATCCCAGCCTGCATCCCACTGCTATATCCCAGCCCTGCATCCCAGTGCCGAATCCCAGCCCTGCATCTCACTGTTATATCCCAGCCCTGCATCCCACTGCTGTATCCCAGATCTGTATCCACTGCTATATCCTAGCCCTCTGTCCCAAATCATATCCCAGCCCTGTGTCCCAGTGCTACATCCCAGCTGTACATCCCAGTGCCAAATCCTGGCCCTGCATCCCAATGTTACATCTCAACCTCACATCCCGATGCTACATCCCAATCCCAGTTCTGTGTCCTGGTCCTGCATCCCAGAACTACATCCCAACCCTGCATCCC
>NW_021940780.1:2421430-2426069 GCF_001715985.3 Manacus vitellinus
GAGCCACAGGAATCCTATCCCAGCCCCCATCTGGCTGCCCCCAGGTGCTTGGGAGCCAAATCCAGCAAATCCAATGCTTCCCAGAGCCAGGGAGGACACTCAGTCCCCGCTGAGGTGTTTAAGGGGGCAGACAAGGTCCCGTGCTGTCCTTTCCCTTTGGGAAGCAGCAGACACGGAATGCTGCTCACCCAGTTGCTGGGAGCGATGGCCAAGGCTTGAAACCATGGGTGGGTTTGGGTGAAAGCCCCCCACACGTGCATCCACATGCACATCCCAAGCCACAGTGGGAGCATCCAGGGAGCATCCCCCCGGAACACCTTCCTGAACCTGCCCTGCCACCGGGCAGGGACGGCTTGGGGTTTTTCTTGGGGTTTTTCTTGGGGTTTTTCCCCTTTTCTCTCCCTTTTGCACCGGTTTGTTTCCCCGGCTCTCTTAGTCACGAAGGTGAGGCACTGACAGAGACACAGACATCAAAAACAAGAGGTGATGAAACGCCGGGAATAATTAAGTTGCACTAAATCACCGGCCCCGGCGGAACGCTGCCAAGGCGCTCGGGAAAACTGGAGCACCGGGAGCCGAGTTATTATTAATAATCACCAGCACCCTCGAGAACAACAACCTATTTTGCACCTCTCTGCACCAAAGGAGTGGGAAGGGGCCAAGGAAGGGACCCCCATCAGTGTGAGGCTGGGATTTCCTTCCCTGCACGGCACCACACATCCCAGTGGGTGTGGGGCTGTCCGGGACCCGATCCATCCCGGAGCCATCGGCACAGTCCGGGCTGGGCCGGCCGTGCTGCAGCAGCCCCAGAGCAAGTCTGCTCCCGCCACGGATCCTCCACGCAACCCCTGGGCCTTACGTAAGGGCAGCCTTATCCTCCTGCCATCGGGGCCCGTCCTCGAGCTCCCGTTCCCAGTGTGTGGGCGAGCCTGCTCGCCCCGGGCTGGGAATTGCACAGCTCCTGCCCCTCTGCCTTGCACCACGCCGGGACTGCTGTGCAATTCCCCAGCGTGCAGCCCCGGCTTTGCGGGGTGTTTGGGACGTGTTGCCCCTCGTGTCGTGCCAGGATTCGTCCTTCAGAACTCCTGGGGCGTGTTTCCCTCGTATGGTGCCAGGATTCATCCCTCGGGACTCTGGGGAAGGTGCTGCAGGGTGTGCAGGACTCGCTGCCCTGCAGCCCCCTCTGGTTCTCCCTTTGATGATGTGCCTTAAGGGCCCCCCATCGCTGGTGGAAGGGATGCTCCAGCTCCCACAAGCTTTCCGGGGTGCCACTGTGGGGTTTTGGGGGGAGAGAAAAGAGACCTCAGTGCAAAGCTTCCTTCTCCAGTGACTGCTTCACACTGCACGGCAGGACAGGGCTCGCTTTAGGGTCTGATCCCACTTGGCTCCGTCTCGGTGAGAGCCCAGACAGGCTCTTTGCAGGGTTTGGGGCTAATTTCGGGTGCCACGTGGCCGTGGGTAAAGCCTGAACCCCGATTCCCACCACCCTCCCCACCGGCACACGGTGAGAACAGTGTGAACAGCCCAGACCTGGTCGAAATCCTCCCTGGCGGGGTAAAACCCAAGGGTGTCGAAATTTGGGAGCGCTGTAAATCTAATGGGTTTGTAAAATCTTTAAGCCTCCGTCTGCAACGCGCAGGTAAACCTTTAATTCCCTGACAATGCCGAGCTAACTCCCAGCTAAATCCTTAATTCCCGCGCGCCGTAGCCCCGTGGGTTCGTCCTGTCTGCAGCCCAGGTCTGCAGCTTCCACGCTCTCTGGATGTGGTCTGGGTGCTCCCCGTGGAAAAATTCCCCTAAATATCCATGCACCAGGTTCTGGTGCTTCTGCTCTGCCGATCGAAACCTTTGGAACGCTTTTGCACCTCTTAAAAATAGGAATAACGTTGGATCCTGCATCCCCGAAGCGCCCTGTGCAGGGAAGGAGACACCAAGTCGGGGGGTCCCAGCTCTCCCTTCCCCTAAAACATGTTGGGTGTGACGTGTTGGGATGATCCCATTGCCTGTTCCAGCATTGCCAGCACCTGCTGACAGACTTTCCCCCCTGATCCAGCCGGATCTGATCCCCGGGTGACAGGGAGAGGGAGCAGCTGCAGGGCCCCATCCCGCACGGAGCAGGGGGAGCCCGACGGGTTTGGGAGCTCGTCAGCACAACGATGACAGCTGCAGGGATTGGGATTGCTCCACGCGGGTCCCATTCGCTGGGAGAACATTTCCCAACCCGGTGGAACCTGTAGGGACGACCACCCTTTCTTAGGCAATTTTCCTGACTCAAGATCCCACCCCGAGCCAGAGGGAGAGGGATCTCTGCTGCCTCTTACAACACAGCTCCATCCAAACTGGTTTTCCCATTAATCCCTCTTCCAGAGGGGTTTTTTTTTTCCCCTCCTTTTTTTTTTTTTTTTTTTTTTTGGGGTGACCAGGGGTGCTGTTGGATTTTCAGGAGGGTGTTTGGTGCTGCATTGGCATGGATTGGCTTTCTTCAGGTGGGGGGGCTGAGCCCACCCACGGCACCCAGCACAGGTTAGCCAAAATTGTGTCTTTTATTGGAAAGATTTTCCCGAGGCAGGAGGGAAGGGAATGACTCCTCTGGGAACTGGATGAGTGAGACACAGGGAGGGACTGTCCAGCAGTGCCAAGGGAATCTCAGCCCTTTTTATTTATTTTTTTTTTAATATTAACAGCCCAAATATTGAACTGGAGCAAATCCAGAGGGTGGCACAATGTTCATCCCCCTTGGATTTACAGCCAATTTCCAGGGGGTGAACATTTTTATAGGAGAGTGAGAAGTTGCTAATTTATTCCAGTGCTCAGCAAATCACAGAATCATGGAATATCCTGAGCTGGAAGGGACCCACAGGGATCAAGTCCAGCTCCTTGGTGACAATCCCAGTGGGCTAAAACCCCTCTAACAACATATCCCAAATACCTATGGAAGCATTTGCAGCCATTTCTACCTCGTCCAACATCTATTATAAATTAATTATAAATTAATTCTTGGCTCCTGGGGACGAGCCGGTGCCTCCTCCCGCGTGTCCCGCGGCGGGTCCTGGCAGAGAAAGGGTTACTCGGCCCCATCTGCTCGACTCCCCATTTCACAAGGGCGGGTTTGGAGTTTTTACTACAAGTTTCAGACAATGAAGGTGTGTCTGCGCTCCGAGCCCGCTTTGCCCGTTGTGTAGGCGTCGGGTTCAGCGCCGTCTTGTCAACACTTGAATATGTTGAGCATCACTCACGGGGCATTCTGTAAGAAACCTATTAAGTTAATTACCGAGGCTGTGTGTGTGTGTGTGTGTGTGTGTGTGTGTGTGAGTGTGTGTGTGCTTCTCCTGTAAAAATTGGGCTTTTTTTTTCCTTGCAAGACACTCGTGATGCAAGCCCCGGCCTCTCGGGGTGATGACATCTCGTCTGCTGCTGTAACTGAGACAGGGCTCGAGCTGCCCGAGAGGCTGTGGGATGGTGAGGGGGTGGGACCCTCTCTCAACCTGCCTGGGGATCGCCCACCCAAATATAGGGACCTGCTGCAGCACCCCTGGTAACAGCTGGGGAGGAATTAGGGTGCAAATCCTAAATCTGTGGGGTTTGAACTCAAACTGCTGTAGGGGCAGCTCGAGCATCCCCACGGGTGTTTGCTTATGTCATTTCTGCTCCAGCCAAATTCCCGGGATAACACAGTTTCACAGATTCATGGAGTGGTTTGGGTTGGAAGGGACCTTAAAGCTCCTCTTGTTCCACCCCCCCTGCCATGGTTGTTCCCCTAGACCGGGTTGTTCCAAGCCCTTTCAACACTTGCAGGGATGGGGCAGCCACAGCTCCTCTGGGAGACCCCTTGGTTTGGGAAGAGGGCTGGGAGGAGACCTCTTGCTCTTTGTATTTGCACTGCCACCCACGAGCGACCCAAAATGATCAGGGCTGAAGGGGGAAGTGTATTTTGGGGAGGCTGGGGGTGCAAGTATGGTTTGTGCAGGGAGATGGCACAGAAATAGTCTCTGGCAGCACCGATGGGCATCTCTGAGGGGACAGCCCCCTGCTTCTCCTCTCCCCTCTTCCTGCAAGGCTCTCCAATGCCTTTCCATCCCCTTGGAGAAGGAGCTGTGGGTCTGAGTCCCGTCCTGGAGCAGGGCAGGGCTGCTGGAGTGAGGATGGAACCCCGTGAGCAGCAGCACGTGTCCGTGCTGCCCCAGCCCTGCCAGCCCGGGACCACCTCACCCTTCACACACACACCCCCACCCTCCACCCACCCCCAAAATATGTAAAAAATGAGTTTTCCCTCTCTGGAGCCCAAGCCAGGGTAGGGAAGCAGGGCGAGCGTTGGCTCCTGGCTCCCAAGGTGGTGGTTTTTTTTTTTTTTGGGCATTGCACAAACAGCCCCCGGCGCTTGCACGCGCCCCAGGTAGGGCGGCTCAGCCCCCTCCCTGCTCCCCCCGCCCAGAGCATCCCACGGGAGCCCGGATCCGGTGGACTTTTATGGAAGAAAGGGAAGTCCATGGCACTGCAGGAGCAGCTTTGGCAGGCGTGCAGCTGCAGCAGCTGTTAACCCCTAATCCTCGGGATAGGAGCTCTGCCTGCACCTCTCCTGCCTGCACCTCTCCTGCCTGCACCTCTCCTGCCTGCTGGGGTGCAGGTTTTTTTTTTTTTG
>NW_021940780.1:2427641-2445050 GCF_001715985.3 Manacus vitellinus
GTGCTGGCACTTTCCAACCCCCAAAGGAAACGTATCCCTGTCCCCAGGGGTGACTCAGCCAGCAGTGTCTCCCCACAGACACATCCCAGGGGAGGCTCCCAGTGCAGGCTCCGCTCTCGCCTGCACAGAATCGGGCTACGGGCCTTTAAATGACTGAATTAGGCAAAATTTGGTGTTTCTCCAAGAATCCTCCGGAAATCTGCTGCTGGAAAAGCAAGCTCATCTTAAAGCTACACGCGTGCAGAGCAGACAAGTTTTCCACTCTCGAGAAATGGGGCTGGAAAAGACCTTTCCAGTCCTACCCAGCCCTTTTTCTGGCCAGTTCGAGCTCATTCCTTGTGGTGGGATCTCGGGGGCTTTGTGGAAACCTCTCACAGGGCACCTTTCTGGAGAGGTTTTGCGGGGTTTTTCAGGTGCCCCATGAGAACTCGGGGTGATGGGGGCACCAAGGGAGCCCGGATCCATGGGGGGAGTGGGAGAAGATGTTGGTGGAATTCCCGGGAAGGACCAGGCTGGTGGCAAGGCCCAGGGCAGCAAACACAGGTGTGGTCCAGCAGCTGCTGGGAAAATGGGTGTTGCAAGTGGTGTTGGGGCGGTGCCACCCTGTCACAGAGAGAGAAACTGGGCAAAAAATGCCCTTCTCCTTCTGCCTCTTGAGCCTGAGCCGTCCTCAGGCCTTCCTCCTCCTCCTCCTCCTCGCCCAGCAATTCATCCACCCACCCTCACTTCCCACCCCAGCAGTGCAGCATCCCCCGTTATCCTGCGGGCACCAAGGGGGCACAGGATGCTCTGGGGGGGTCCTGGCTGGCTCCTGAGCAGGACAAAGCCCACCCCAGCCCTGGCCCCGCCAGGCCAGCACCGGGCCAGTGGGTCAGGGTGACTCACCCGGCAGCGGCTCCACCGTGAGCTCGCCCACAATTGCAACACCGTGGGGATGTCAAACCCAGCCAGGCAGAGCCCGGCATCCACACGGCTTCCTAACACGCCCCTGGGGTTGCTACCAACATCCCTGTTGTTCTTAGCAATCCCATCCATCATTTATCATCCCAGAGGCCCAAGGGCTGGGAGACAGGGCGTGACCGCGCGGGACGCGATTGCAGCGCGCCCCAAAAAGGGTCTTTGGGGTGCAGCCACCCCCCCTTCCCAGTGCTGCTGGTGCTGCTCCAGCTTCCCAGGATCTCGGGACAGCAATCAGAGCACGCACAGCCCTTTCCATCATTTTATTCCACCACCATTTTATTCCACCATCGTTTTATTCCACCATCATTTTATTCAACTTTCTCGCTTAAACAAACTCCCAGTGCCGGGGATCCAGGGAGAGGAGGAGCAGGAAAACTCCTCTGTGAAGTTTTTTTTGGCAAAGCAACCAACCTGGACTTCCAAATCCACCCCTTAAACCCACTCTTGGAACATCCTGGCCCCATGCACACCTCAGGGATGGAGCTCAGCATCCCACATCCCATCCCCTCCATCGGCCTCTATAATCCCACAGGTGTTTTAAAATCTAAAAAAAAAAAAAAAACAACAAGAAAAACAACACCCCCCACCTTTTTTTCAACACGAGTGTTTTGTCTGAGGTTTCAAAACCATCCAAGTGTCATCACAGCCTCCACCCCGCTGGCTTGGACCCCTCACCTACATCCTGAAGGAAAGGCGCAGAGAGGCACAGAGCCCGTGCCAGCAACGCCTAAGCCAGGCAGGTATCTGTGTCTCACTGGAAATCCACCCAGCAGAGCCTCCCTCTTCTGAAACGGGATATTCTGGCGCTGGGAATGCCATCCCTGGGCTGCCAGGAGGGAGGCAGGAGCCCCGGGAAGGTCCCAGATCCGGGACGGTTCGGGTTCTGAAGGGCAGCGTTTTTGTCTCTAGATTAAAAAAAACCCTCTCAAAGAGCCACAGGCTGAGGTGATTTATGTTTATTTGGCTCAGTTAATGACCCGTGGCACGTCCTTCCCTGCGGCATTAGGGTGGATCAGACAGGCAGCATTTAAATTGCAGCCGTGCCCCGATATTTATTTTTTAATATATTTTTATGGTCGCCTTCCCCCAGTCATAGTGAGGCAGAAAAAAAAAAAAAAAAAAACCAGGCCGTGCCAAGAGGCTGCAAGAGCTCCCTGATAATCCTAAAATCTGGGATAAATCACTGGAGTTCAGGCCCTGGGAAGCTGGGAGGTTTTTTCAGAGCTGTGTTGGAGCTGTGACGACCCGATGTGTGACATCCCGATGTGTGACATCCCATCGTGTCCACCTGGTCCTGCTCCAACCTGAGCCTCCAACAGGGTCCCAGGGGTGACAACAGGACCCCTCGTGTCCTTTGGGACCCCCACAGTGAGTTTTCCCAGGAGTTCTGATGAATATTTTGGCACGTGGGTGTGCGTTGCTTCGGTGCATATTTATGCAGCACCATCTCTTTGGTCAGTGCCTGCTGGGATGGGCTGTCCTGGCACGATTCTGCTGTTAAAAACACCCAATTTTGGCACATTTCAGTCCCCAAACAGGTGGATCCATGACCTGTGAGATTCTGATCCACCCTGGTTTAACTTTACTGAGGTTCTGGATCAGCCCTAGAGAGAAGTTCCCTGCAGAAGGAAAAGCATCTTTTCCACTCTTTTTCTGCCTGGGTGCAGCTTAGATGGGGTTTATCAAACTTTCAGGCACAGGCTGAGAGCAAACAAGTCAAATATCACCTGTAGTGGTGAAATTCCATTCATATAAATGTTAATAAATTAAAATAACAGCTTTGGGCTGTGGGTAGGGGGGATTGGCAGCCAGGGATGGGGGCATTCCATGTATCCCACCCTGTGTTGCTTGATAGGTCCCCTCCTTGGGGACCTTGGGGCTGGATTGTGCATTGCTGGAGCCGGGGAGAGGAGGAGCAGGAGGCTCTGGAGAGTGGATTAACCTCCTGTTGTGGACATGCATGGAAAGCAAAGTGTCTGGGCTATGAGGATCCCGGTGGGAAGTTTGGCTGGAGACGTGGGGTACCCGTGTTTTGGAGCAGGGAAATGCTGGGAATCATTTCTGCCCCAGGCCTGGGATGGCCTGGGCCTTGTCTCCAGCTGTGCCTGGGGAACGAAACCAGCTCCAAGCACAAGCCCAGGGCCCTGAGTCATCCCAGGATCCGGGAACTGGGGCTGCGGGGAAGCACCGGAGCAGGAGGCTGAGGATGAGGTTTGGGGTTGGGAAAGCTGGGCTGGTTCCAGCAGGAAGGGGAGGTTTCCCTGGATTTGGGGTGTGATGGGATCCAATCTCCACTGGGGTCTTGTCCCACCATCGCCTGTGTTAAGTCATTCCTTGCCCTGGGAATTTGCTGTTCAAACACTTTTTGGGGTAATGCAGCAGCCAGCAGAGACCCTTCCCCACCATGCCCTTCCTCTCCCAGCCGGAGGTGACATTCCCAGCTCGCTGGGCTTTTCTTCCATGAGCTCCTCGTGCCTTTCTCTGTATTTTTCTCTTCCTCCTAAATCCTTTCCCGGTGGTGAGAACACGATCCAGTGGCATAGCAAGGTTGGCATAACGGGATGTGACACTTATCATAAAAAGAGGGATTTGCAGGGTGGGGGCTGACAGGCTCCTTGGGGCACAAAACCCCGGCTTGATGGTGATGGGAACAGCAAGAGTGGGCTGGAGCCGTGCCAGGAGGGAGAGGGTCAGCGTGGCGTGGGCGAGCAGGAGTGGGTTGGGAGCATCCCATGCCCCAAATCCGGCACCGGGCTCGGTGTGGAACCCAGCTGACATGCAAACGGGCAGCTGGGCTGGGAAATACCAGAGCCTGGGAGTGCTGGGAGCTGCCCAGGCCCTGCCCTGCTCTCTCATGGCCTCCCTGCATGCCGGGATAATTGGAGGGAGAGTTTCTCTTGGAAGCGGGTGTTTTCTCACATGCTCTTTGTTGGAAAGCAGGACGAGCCTGAATGTTCCTGGGAGCTGGGGTAGGAGCGGTGCTCACCGCTGCTGCTGGCTTTGGTGGAGAGTAGGAAACCCCAAAATGTTCACCTTGCTCTGCAAGGACACGGTGGAACAGATCCATATCCACCTGCAATTAGCATCCTGTTCCTCTTTATTCCCTGTTCCAGCCTCCGCTCCGCTGGCGGGAGGCTGGATTGCCATCCCGGCAGCTCTGCCCTTCCCGGGATGCTCCCCTGCGCTCCCGAGAGCCAGTTCCTACATCCTGACCTCATTATAAAGATCACAGAGAGAGAGGAGAACAAATCTGGGCTCCCGGCTGCGCCGGCTTTGAAGCCGCTTGCCCCCGTCGACCCGTGAGAGGCAGCGCAGGAGGAGCCCTGGTTGTTTGGGGATTAACTTCCCCGCTCGGATAATTGTCGGTTAATCGTTTCAGCGCGATGCCGGGGCCGGCACCTCGGCTGCTTCCCTGCGGGATGCAGCCCCCACCCCCGGCTGTGCCCCCCTTCCCCCCGCGGTGTCCCCGATGTCCCCGGGGCCGGGTTGGGACGCGCTCCCGGCGAGGTGGCAGCAGCCCAGCCCCGCTCTGCTGCACTTCCCTGGGTCCCATCCGTCATCTGTTTGTCCTGGTGCCCTGCCAGCGATTGTGCCGATTCCCACACCCACTTTCCATAACCCTCCGTCCTCGCCCGGGCGAATCGCTGGCGAGCTCTCGCCACCCATCCCTTTCCCCTCCTCTCTCCGATGGGATCAGACACGTTCTGGAGAGGGGGAAGAGAGGAAAGAGGGGGAAAAGGACAACAACAAAAACAAAAAAAGATCAAGAGGAAAACAAAATGTGACTCACTGCCTTTAATTTATTTGTATTTATTTATTTACTCCCCCCACCCTATGCTGCAGGAGGCAACGCCGAGTGCTGGCCGTGATCTTCCAGGGAGCCTTGGCTGGTTGTCTGAGGCATCAGGAATGGGGGGGGAATAATTTTCTCCACTCTTTTGGCCAAGGAAAAGATCACAGAGAGGAGCTGCTGGCACAGAAACTGCGTGGCACAGATTTTTAGGGCTGCCCAGGTCTCTGCGTGAGCATCCCGTGCCCCGCCAGCGCTCGACACCACACGGCACAGACCGGAGGGTGGAAATATCTAATTCCACCTCCTACACTGTGTCCTCGGCAGGGGAAAGAGAGAAAGAGGAGATAAAAGGCTGGGAAGCTCAAATGGTGTCATTAGGAACTATTAATGCTCTCATAAAAGGGCATTAATAAACCCGGCAGCTCATCAGCGTCCATTAGCTCCGCTCGTGGCAGGGATCTTTGGGAGCTGCCGGAGTGTGATGCTCCCCTCGCCCTCATCCCGGTGTCGGCCTGCAGGGGGGTCATTCCTCCTGAAAACCATTCCCTCCACAAAAAAAAAAAAAAAACAGGGAGGAAAAGCTCGCAGGAGCAAGCAGGGCTTCACACCTTCAGTCCTTCCGTGCCCAGAGCTTGCTCCGTGCTCCCGGGGTAGATGTTTACTATGAAAGAAAAAAAAAAAAAGGCAGGGTTTGGAGTGCTCATCCCTACTTTCTCCCTCCCGCCCTCTTCCTGTTCTCGCCTCTTAAAAGGAGATTTATCCTTTGACTCTCCCATCCCCGGGGCAAGCCAGAACCCACAGCATCTCGGGGCGAGCAGGCAACCCACATGAGCAGGCGGCAAAACAGGGAGGAGGCCCCGGCCTCTCCCGATAAGCCCATGGCAAAGCCAGGAATAGCAGCGAGGTCCCCGCACAGGGAGCATTCCAGGCAGGAACAGAAAAACCCTCAGTCCCTGCCTTTGAAGAGCGGGGGCTGGCAGCCGGCCCGGCCTCGTGGAGAGCCAGGGATACACCGGGAGCTTCCTGTGCCAGGCCGGGCTGGGCACAGCTGGGGGGAAGCAGGCACAGCTGGAGGGGCTGGGCAGAGCAGATGTGCACATCTGGATGGAGGCAGCACTGAGCATCATCTGGGCAGGCCCCTGTGGGTGGGCTGGTAATGCACAGCTGGAGGGGTGCTGTGCACATCTGGGTGGAGCAGGACGCTCAGACATCTGGGCAAGGAAAGAGCAGCCAGCACAGCCCCCACGGCCTCCTGTGTCCCTTCCAGCACCCCTGGGTGCTTCTCCCCCACACACACAGCCATCCCTCTGCCTTCCCCTCCCCTGGTGATCCAAGGCATTCCAACCTGCCCAAAGTCTTAGTCATCATCACCTCTCTGTCATCGGGATATTTTCGGCTCCGGGGCTGCCAAGGTGGCGTTGGGGAGCCCATATCCAAGGATCTGAGCGGGCCCTTGGCTTCCCTGTGACCTTTGGGCAGCTGGCAGGAGGCTGCCACCAGCCATGACTCAGTGCAGGGCAGGTTTCTTTGCAGGGAAAGGGAAGCTTTGATCCCGAGGAGCCGGGGCACCGACCATGTTCCCCGCGTGCACTTTTTGCCGGCGGTTTTATCTGATGCATCTCGGTTTTTTTTTTTTTTTCGGGGTATAACAACTCCCAGGGCAGGTTAGGACGGAGGAGCCCTGGCAGCAGAGTGTGCGTGGGCAGGACTGGAATAACGGGTGCCGTAGGAGAGGATTTACGAGCGCTGGGGAGGGAGGTTGGGGCTGGCTGGGAACGGCGCAGCAGGTCAGGGGTGAGGTGGGTTGTGCAGGGCCAGGAGCTCCCGTTACTGCCCCTTTGCCATCAGCCCCCATCCCACTGGGTGTCCCAGCAGAGCCTCGCTCCTCCAGGGAAGCATCCCAGGGTGGGATGGAGAGCTGAGCCTGCAGGAGTTTCGGTTGAGGGCAAAGCCCCCAGGATGGGGCAGAGCTTTGCCACGGGAATGCTGGTGCAAATCACCTCAGCCAGCCCCTTCCCACCCCTCTGGAACACGGGTGTGTCGAGCAGCACCAAGGCTTCTAACTGGGATATTGTGGCTTTCCCAGTGTGCCACAGCCTGGATCACTGGTCTGGATCACCAGATCACTGATGGGCTCTGTTGTGGGTGACAGCACCACCTGCATGCCAGGGCATTGCGGGTCCTAAATCCCAAACAGCCAAAGAAAACCCCTGCTGTGCCCCTTCACACCCACCCCAGCCCAGCATCCATCCTGGAGAAGTTGTTCCCTAATGATCTTTACAAGGAAAACGCACAAAATGTTGGAAAAGGAATCCCTGGGGAGCAGTGGGTGCAGCGGGGGGGGCAGGAGGGGTCCATCCCCCCCAAGGTTCCCGGTAGCACCTCACCCTCCTCTCCTTGTCCTTGCAGGGTGCGGATCTGAGGAATGGGAAGGTCAAAGGGCATGTGCTGTCAGGTGAGTGCAGACCCCAAATGAGGTCCCACCAGCTGGGATGAGGTGGTGGCACACCAGGACAGGAGGGAGGGACACAGTGGAGGGACACAAGGGGCTCCTCAGGGCACAGCTGGGTGCTGTCTGAAATAGGAGCCACTTTTTCTCTTCTTTTTATTTTTCTAGAGGCAAAAGTGGTTAAAAAAACCTCCCCAGTGGTTGGAATGGCTCCAAACCAGTGCAAAAAGAGGGGAGAAGGGGAGGGGAGGGATCCAATCCTAAAGAGAAACCCAAGATAAAAGCGGAGCCACTTTTTCTCTTTTTTTTTTTTTTCTAGTATGTAAAGTGGTTAAAAAAAACTCCCCAGCAGTTGGAATCACTCCAAACCAGTGCAAAAAGAGGGGAGAAGGGGAGGGGAGGGATCCAATCCTAAAGAAAAACCCGAGATAAAAGCGGGTGAATCCCGACGACTCCTGTGATGTTGCACGAACAAAGACTCCCGGTTCCAAAGGGGCCAGACGTGGCTTGGGGAGTTCACACCCCCAGGGGGGAGCAGAGAGGGGGGCTGGGGGCTCCCCTGGAGCCCTGCAGGAGCTCTGGCCTCTTGTCCCTTGGTGTCACATCCCCCTGTCCCTGACGGACAGCGAGGGGTGGCTGCACTGTGCATCCAGGGGCTCTCCCCATGGATGCCCCTCTGGCATGGACCACCAGCCCTCAGCAGCTGGAGATGATGCCTTGAGCCAGCTGCAGGCCCCACATCTGGCCAGCTGTGTGCTTCTCTCTCCCACTCAGGCTGTGTGGACCCCAAACCCCCACGGGGCAGCCAGGAGGGCAAGGGGAGCTGGCCATATCCTAGTGGGGTACTGGGGATCCCCTACCCAGGGGAGGCTGCCCCCAGCATGGGGAGGGGGCTCAGTGGGGTGGTGCAGGGGGGGAATGGGGGTTGGAGAAGAGGTTGGGGCACCTGGCACAGAGACAAGGAGCACCCCAGGGCTCCAGAGTTGAAAGAAGAGGAGGAAAAGGAAGAGGAGAGAGAGGCAGCTGGCGAGGCAGGAGGTTTTGGGGCAGGTTATTTCAGGAGAGGCAAAACAGGATGTGGCCCCTGGGCACTCAGGGAGGAGATGAGGGGGTGGGTTTGGGTGGGCACAGGGGCTGCTCTTGCCTGTGAAACACCTGAGCTTCTACTGACACGTGGCAAGGGACCAGGGTGCAGGACATTGTGTGGGAGAGCAATCCCAGGCTGGAGGGGGGCGGGGAGTGCCTGGTTACGTTGGGAAGCAGGTCCCACTGGGCTCAGGGGGATGCTCAGCCCTTACCTTTTGCACCCCCAGGGTACGTCCGGCCCTCGCCCCCTCCCCACAGCGGGTACCACCGCTACCAGTTCCGCCTGTACGAGCAGCCAGCGCACAAGCACATCGCCCTGAGCCCCGAGGAGGACGCCTCGCTGGGTAAGGATCCACTGGGACCTTGATCCCAGTCCCCAGGGGCTCTCCCAGGGGTATGGATAGTGCCACGCGTTCAGCCACACCAGAAGTGCCAGGCTGGGGATGCTCGCCTGGCACAGAGGGGCTCGGGATGCTTCCACGGGACATGGATGGGGTGTTAAATCCTTGCAGGGCGGCAGGAACCCTTTGGAAAATGTCTGGTGATGGGCTGGGTAGCGGGATCGGAAGCAGGGAGAGATGTGGGCTGTGCAATCCAGCACATCCCCCCCTCCTTCCCCAGCCGGAGCTGCGGGCGTTGCATCACCCCCACCTGGGATAAGGATCAGCCGTGGGGAGGGTTTAGCAAGGGATTGCTCAAACGGGGCTGACACAACGCCCCGCCAACTCCCAGCTCCTCAATTCCCAGCTCCCCTCTGCTGCCTCCTCCCAAAATCCTGCCCGGGTGGGGATGGAGGCAGCAGCCCAGACCCCTCAGAGCGCCATCCCTGCTGCCTCCCCCTGGGGCACGGGAGAACCCACAGGACCCCCGGGATGGGGGTTCCTTCCCTCCTCTCGGGAGCACTGCACTCTGTGGCTGGCGGGGCCTCAGCAAGGGAAATTTCAGAACTTTCCCAGCCGGGACCACACGAGCACAGCCCGGCAGGCAGGTCAGGGCAGTGTGTCACTGCCTGACTCACCCCCTGCCTGTTAACCCTCACAGCACATCCCGGGGGGAGCCAGCTCCGGGGGGCTCAGTGTCCCTGGAAGAGCCCCCGACGCCCCTCGGAGCAGGAGCAGGGTGTGATGGAGCAGGAGCAGGGTGTGATGGAGCAGGAGCAGGGTGTGATGGAGCAGGAGCAGGGTGTGATGGATCAGGAGCAGGGCGTGATGCTCCTGCAAAGCTCTCTGCGGGTTCTCTCTGCCCTTCGCTTTGTTTTCTGGCTCATTAGCCCGGCCTGTTAATGACACCATTGATGTCACCTCCCCCTCGCTCCTCCCCAACCCCTCATGCCCGGCGTGGTCAGAGGAGGGGGCTCCCTCCCTGCTGTCCCCACATCCCCCTCGCAGCATCCCAGGGACGGGAAAGGACACTGACACACCCACCGAGGAGCTTTTTCCAGATAAATCCTCTTATTAGCCGGACATGTGGCTCCAACCCCCAAAATTCCAAATGCCCAAAGAGTTCAGCCACCCTGTGGAAAACCCCCCACATCCCCCTGTTCCCGAGGAGTTGTGGGGTGGCTGGGCACTTCCCATCCTGGACCTGTCTCCATCCCATGCCTGAGTTTTCCAGCTCTTCCCGAGCTTCCTGGGAAAGATCCAGCGGATGTTCCCATCATCCCTTGTCAGGCAACTGTGGGGGTCTGGCAGGGGCTGCTGTTTCAGGAGTGGGTTGAAGGTTATTTTTAACTGTTTTGCTGCTGCATCACATCCTTGCCCTGTCCAGTGGGTGCTGCTGGACTGAACCACTGGCAGCCCATCGTTTTTATTCCCAGGGAATGAGCCCTAAAAACAGCCAAAGGATGAGTTCTTGGTGTCTCAAGGGTTTTAAAGAAATCCATCCCCGAGGCAGTGGGATGAACACCAGTGGATCCATCCAGCCCTGCGTGGCTGAGCCCTGTGGTGTGAAGGCAGAGCACAGGGGAGAGGAACAAATGCCTTTGGCAGTTTGTAGGAACAAGGAGGAGGTGACCCCAATCCCAATGGATCATGGATAAGAAACCAGCCAGCTCCTCCATGGCTTTGCCTTGCTCCTCTCCTGTACAAACCAGGCAGGTTCTCCTGGTGATGCTGCTGCAGGCACAGTTTGCAGCAGAACTTCCCATCTTATTTGGCCTTAAACCAGCCCCTTCTTTTTTGCTTTTATTTTGTTCCACACCTGGTGGCAGCGACATCTCCCTCTCGCCAAGGGTGAGGGCAACCCTGGGCAGGGAGATGTCCTGAGCAGAGCTCCTGGTGGTGCAGGGAGGGGTGTTGGACCCTCCCAACCTGCAGATGCATCCCTGTGCCGGGCATCCATCCCTCTGGCAGCTCATCCCCTGGCAGAGCTGAGCCCTCCAGAGCATTTCTCACACGGCTCAGCTCCCAGAAAAACTCCCTCTTGGCGCGGGGTGTGTTTTTTGGAGGCCGAGGCAGGAAAGGTCCCGGGCCAAGCATGGCCGAGGCGGGGGAGGTGACATGTGCCAGGCGGGATGGCAGGAGCTCGGCCGGAGCCTCCAGAAGAGGGCACTAAACCAGGACCTGCCCGCGTCGCCTGTCCCTGCTCCTGGAATAGATCCCTGGGAATTTAAAAGGCGAGGGGCGATGGAGAGCGTGGAAAATAAATCCGTGCTTCTCCTCCCCACTGCCCGGCTATGCCATGCCAGCAGCTCACAGGGAGCCAGGACAGTTCCAGGGCGGCTCTGGTGCCCACCCTGCCGTGGGGATGTCCCTGCTGGGGTGGCACCGGTGGGCACAAGTTGGGTGCTGTGCCCAAGGGCAGCCAGGCAGGCAGTGGCGGAGCTGGAAGGGCTGCAGCACCCGCTCACATCCCTCCTGTGATGGGGAAATCGGTTGTTTACGGCTGAGGAGTTTCTCCAGGGTGGCTCTTGAGCAAAAAACTTGTTTCATCAGGAAAAAGAAAACCACCCTGATCCTTCTCTCCGTGAGGGTTTCTGATCGATGCCGGCACCAGCCGGCTCTGAGTGACCTCGGGCAAATAACTCTCTCAGAGCCTCAGTTTCTCTGCTGGAGTCTGATTCACTCCACTTTTTTGGCCACTGAACTGTCCCCAAGCACCGGCTCTGTCCCCGCTGGGGATGTTTGGGGTGTCCCTGCCGCTGTTCCTCCCGCTCTCCCCACTTCCCTCCCAGCCAGGGGTGTCACAGGCCGCGGTTGTATTTTTGGGGAGATGCAAGATAAGAGTTTGTGGTGTGTGAAATGTCAGAGCCACCCATGGCATCCCCGGGGCGGTGGCACTGCCGTGAGCTCTCGATCCGGTGGCAGGAGCCACACTGAGCCACGGGAAAACCCCTTGGCCTGGGGAATTTGGGCACCCCAGGCAGAGCCCGGCTGCGGTGTGGGGGAATTAAAATCCCTTCACTGCTTTCACTGAGGGCAGCTTTAATTAGCACAAAACCTGGAGGCTTAATTGCACCTGCTGGTACCTGAGTACCTCCCTCTGGTCCCACCCTGTCCTGGTGCTGGATGCCCACCGGCTCTGGTGAGCGTGGAGAGATGCTCCAGCATCCCCAAACCTCCTCCTGCACTGGAAAGATATTTTAGAACTGGGAATAGACTTTATCCTCACGGAAATTTTCCCTCAGGGAAGCAAAGAACCCCCTTTGGGGACCAGGCACTGGGATGAGCCCCACCAGCCACTCTCCCCGTGGCTCCAACCCTTCTCCAGCCCCGGCTCGGGCTCGGGGCCGTGGCATTGACTCATGAGCCGACCTTGTGCGCCTCCAATCCCATCCACCCAGCTGGAAAATCGGGTTGGACTGGGCCCCAGCGGGGAGGGAAAGGCTGTGGCCGGGATGGGAGGCAGTGAAGGGCTGCGGGGGGAGCTCCCAGTCCCGGCCCGAGCCCCGGGGTGTCACTTAATGGTGACCAGAGCGGCCGCTGGCCTCCCGCCCACCTCCGCCGGGGCATCATCAATCTCGGCAGAGAAGCATCAGGGCTCCCATCAGGAGAACATTCCCGCTGATGAGGCTGATAAATTACAGCCGGGGGAGGAGGAGACAGGAGTTTGGGGGTGGGGGGGAGCAGGGGGCTGTGAAAGCTGCGGGGTCAGAGGGATCCCGAGCTCCCCAAGCCCCGAGGGTGCCTCGTGCCTCAGTTTCCCCAGCTGGCGCTCCGGGATCAGGCGGCCAGGCACGTGTGGGTGTCAGCGGGCACTCCTCTTCCTCAGATAAGGGCAGAGTGTGATGATATAATTCTTGGGAAACGAGCTTGAAAACGGACCAAGCCGCGGATGAAACGCCCTATTGTTGTGGCAGGGAGAGGGGACAGTGGCACAGCGACCTCGGCTCCCTGGCTGCCACCACCCCCTATCCCGCTCTCTTCCCAGCTCCATGATCCCGGTGACTCACAGTCCCCGGCCCTGGGAGCCAGCTGGTGTGATTTGGGATGCCTGGCACAGGGATGTCACCCCGGTGGTCACGCCAGGACGGGGCACCCGCTTCGGGGATGCACCCAAAGGGGTTGGATGTGGAGTGTGGGGGCATCCAGACCCCCAGACCCAGTACCCTCCCGGTGCATCATCCCCTTTGCTGCCCCGGGGCTTTCCCTACCCCGGAGGGCTGGGCACAGCCGGTGCCATGGCAGGTAGGAAAGTAGGTCAGGAAAAACCCCGGCCCCACGCGCGGGGCGAGAGCCGGGGCCGGCGCCTGCAGCCCCGCGGCGGCTCTGCCTCCTCCGGCTCCTTTCATCCCGCGCCTCTCCCGGGGCTCCCCGAGCATCAGTGACAGCTCCAGCCCCCCCGGGGAGTCGGGGGGTGCCGCGTCTCGCTCCCACCCTGGTCCCGGGGGGCACGGGCTGCTCTCCCCCAGGGTTTTCCAAGCGCTTTGAAAGCCGCCGGATGAAAGGCACCCGGCAAAGGCTGCGGGCGCAGCGGGAGCATCCCCCCCAGAGACCCCTTTCCCTGGTGCCACACTCACTGGGACCCCTGGCGCTGAGAGGGGGGGGATTGAGACCCCAGAGTGAGCAGCTTCCCCTCCTGCCAGGGGTGGAATTTGGGGATGGAGGTGTTTGTGGCTGTGTGTCCCGGCTGGGGGTGACACCGGTGTGGGACATCAGGACTGTCCTTGCTCTCGGCTTGGTTTGGGCCCTCCGAGGGTGGCAGTGATGATGTGGGGACTCCATGCAGCAGCCTGATGCGTTCCAGCACCTCTCCCAGCTGGAGTGTGGGATGCAGGATCTGTCCTGAGCATCCTGTGACCTCCTTCCTGGGCACTGGAGCATCCCAGCCACGGCTTGCTGCAGCTCCAGGAGGTTGCAGAGTGCAGTGCCATCCCCAGGAGCATTTCCAGAGCTTCTTGGAGCTCAGAACCCGAGATGGGGAGCAGGTGGGAGCTCCACCAGCACCCTGAGCCACCACCACCCCCCCCTATGCAGGTGATGCAGCAGCTCAGGTTGTGCTCAGCACTTTTGCAAGAGCAAAGAGGACGCTTTGCTCCAGTTGGGGCTGAGATGTGACGGCAGATAAAGGGCTGCCAGGCTGTGGTGTGACATTAAAGAGCAGCCAGGAAGAGGAGAGGACAGCTTGCAGATAAACAATGGGCCCCTTTCCCCACCCTGTGACACCGAGGCAGTGTCCCATCCAGTGTCCCACAAGGAGGGGCAGTGGTGACAGTGTGAGCTGTTTGAGTCCCTGGGAAAGCCCCTCTGGTGGGGAGCAGGATGCTCTGGCAGCCACCAGCCAGACCCACGCTGGGTGTCAAACCCTGGCAGGATGCAGGGGGATTTCTGTACCCCACGGGGTGCAAGGGAATCCCTCCTGCCCCAGAGAGGGTTTCCCTGACACCTCCATGGGAAACACCACAGCTGGATCCAGCCATGGGCTGCCCCCAGAGCTCCAATAGCCTCAGGTCTGGGCAGAGAAGGAGGGTCAGGGATGAAGAACCTGCAGTTTGTGGAGCAGCAGATCAGTGTGTGTGTGCAAGGGGGACAGGGTATCTCCTGCATCACCCCCACATGCTCTCGGGGGATTTCCAGCCCAGCCACCCCTGGGATGGGCTTGTGGGAAACCACAGAAAGGTCTGCTCCAAAGGCCAAGGAGGCAGGAGAGGAACTAGCCCCATGTGCCCCCCGGGCTCCCTGCTGTCCCTGGTGCCTCCCAGGGTGCAGGATGTGGGGTGGGCAGAGCAGCGGCCGCACAGGGTGTTAAACCCCAGCCTGGAGCTGGCCCTGGAACATCCCCGTCCTCCAGCCCCGCTCACCCCCTTTCCCTCTCTCCCCAGGTTCCTGGGACCTGAAGGACTTCGTGGAAGATTTTGGGCTGGGTCACCCTGTGGTCAAGACCCAGTTCCTCACCAAATACTACGAGGATTAGCTCCGGTCAGCGCGTCCTTCCCCTGCACATCCTCACCCCACCTCTGCCCAGAGCCGAGGGGACCCCAAGACCCACCAAGGATGCACCCACCCTGCTCCCCACTCAGACCCACAGCACCAACCCCATCCCCTCCACTCCCAAACCCGAGTTCTCTCTCCCACCCTGAGCGGTGTCCCAGCTCACCCTGGCTATCCCAGGAAGGATGGCATCACCTCTTCTCCTCCCCTCATCCCATTTTCCAGACCTTACCCCCAGCATGTCCCGCCTGCACTTTGGGGACCTTGAGTTTGAATGCTTGCAGTTTCCTGAATAAAATATGGATGGAGCACACGGGGGAGTCACGGGCTCCTTGCTGGCAGCAAAAACTGGACAGATCGGGTTGTTCTGGTGTCTGCACCCACTGCCAGGGATGAGACCCCCTGTGGGTGATGGGGGCAGGGGGCTGCCATCAAAACCCTCATGTAGGTGATCCCAGGCATTCCCAGCATCACCCAGGAGTGGGAGTGGGATGGTGGTGCCCAGCCAGGGGCCCATCAGCAGCACCACAGTGTGGGAACCGGGCACTGTCCCGGCCTGACTCCGTCTCTGCCCTGCCTTTGCCCTCAGCCCACTCCTCTTGGAAAGCAAAACCCAAATTAAAGGCATAAATCAGCAGAGCTCTGCCTACTGGCCACTTAGCCAGACCTCCCCTTTAATTAGCTCCTTAATTAGGCTTTCATCTAAGACTCAGTTTTCTCTGAGGCTCCGATTCACCCGCCTGCAAGTCCTCCTGGAAGCATGTCCTGGTGTCTCTGCTGTGACAGAGCTGACTCTGTCCTGCTCATGGCCAGGAACAATATTCCACTTGGAAAAACCGTGGGGAGCAAGACCCCGGGACGAGGGGACGTTTTGCAGGCAGGGAAAGCTGAGGCACAAGGGAATGACTCTCAGGGAGGTCGGGGATCCCTCCGAGGGGGTGGCGATGCTGTTGCTGCTGCATCAGTCCCTGGGTTTATCCCAGGGCAGCCTGTTCCTGAAAAAAACATCCTGCTGGTCACCTTCCCTGGCTCCCCAGCAGTGAGAGTGGATTTCACTCCTTGGTGGGGGGGGTTAAATGTGGCTGGGACTTCCCCTGCAGCAGGATACAACTGTTTGCCTCCCCAGGGGCTGGATCACGACGGCCCCACATCCCCGGGAAAGATCGGGGTGATGGGTACGTCCAAGAGAGATGCAGGAGCAGGGGCCCAGCTCGCCCTGTGGGCACACACTGGGTGAAGCTGCAGGACCCAGGGGGAAGGCAAGCAACAAAAAAAGGAAGCTGGGTAACACCACAAGCCAGGGAAAAAAAAAACAGCAAGCCCGCGGCCGCAGGCGCTAAGATTAGCAGGGAGGAAGTGACACGGCGCCGTGTCATGGAAGTCTGCTAAAGTTGGATTGTTCCCACTCTTTGCCTCTCCTGGCCCTCGCAGGAGGGTGTAATTGGCCCGTCGGGTCGGTGAGAGGGACTGGTGTAAATGAGAGGTCACGCTCTGTTGACATCCTGCAGCCAAACTCCCGGCGGCCTTTCCTCCCCGCCTGTAATTCCGCGTGGCCGGGGGGGTTATTTTTGGTGGAGCGGGAGGGAAAAGCTGATGGGATGTTTATCCTTCTAGGAAATTAGCACCGTTGCTCCTGGGTTTGGTTGGAGGTGAGGGGATGAGCCAGGATTGGGATTGCTGGGTGCCAGAGCCCGGGCTGATCCACTGCCCTGTGTGACCCTGATGGGAATGGGAATGGGATGGGGAACAGGGGTGGGAGTGAGGATGGGCATGGAGGATGGAAATGGGAATGGGGATGAAGATGGAGATGAGGATGGAGATGGGGATGGAGATGGGGATGGGGATGGGGATGGAGATGGGGATGGAGATAAGACAGAGTTGGGGTGGAGATAGAAATGGGATGGGGGGGAGATGGGGATGGAGATGGGGATGGGGATGGGGATGGGGATGGAGATAAGACAGGTGGAGGTGGGATGAAGAACAGGAATGGGAATGAGGATGAGAATGGAGAACCGGAAGGGGGATGGAGATGGAAAGGGAAAGGGGAATGAGATAGGGATGGGGATGGAGAGCAGGGATAGGGATAAGGATGGAGATGGGGATGGGGGTGAAGATGGGGATGGAAAAACACGAATAGGGATGAGGATGGGGATGAGGAATGGAAATGGAGATGGGGATGGGATGAGGATGCAACTGGGATGAGGATGGAGATGGAATGGGGATGGAGAGGGATATGATGGAGATGGAGAGGGAGACAGGACAGGGGTGGAGACGGAGATAGGGACAGGGATGGGGAAGGTGTGGATCAGGAATCTGCCCAGGTGGCTGCAGTGTCCCTGTGGGGGGACAATCCCTGCTGGGACGCAGGATGAGGCACTGGTGGCCTTGTATCAGACACCAGGGCCCACACAGGGCTGCAAACACCAAGTGTGGCAGGAGCTCCAGCCAGCCCCGAGCCACAGCCCCTCACCGGGATGCACGCGGGGCCCTCACGGCGTGGAAAATATTAATTGTGGTTTTCTGGTTCGCTTTTTGGTAATTTAGAAAGAACGAAAGGGGGAAAAAAAAATAAAGCAAAAAGGAGGAAGCCACGTACAGTCACTTCGTGCTGGTCCCACCCCCTTTCTCTCTCCTTCCATTCGCTCACCGTCGATTGCGAGAGAGAGAAAAGAGAAGCTGAGCCTCTCGCTGCCTAAATGTAGAAAGTTTTGCTTCTAAATCAGTTTGTGATGGAAAGGAAACACGTCACGTCC
>NW_021940780.1:2445180-2450452 GCF_001715985.3 Manacus vitellinus
TTCTCTGTCTACGTGTGTCATTTTTAGCCTCCAGAGGAAGTTTTATTTGTATTTGTTACCTCGAATTTCCACTGCCGTGGCTTTTTTTTTTTTTTCTTTTGACATTTTCGTGTGAAGGGGCTGGGAGAAAACACGGCGGGGTGAGCTCAGGTGTGCTTGGGGTCAGCGGTGCCTGCGGCGCTGCCGGCGTATCCCGGGAATTCCGGCCTGGATTCACCAGCTCTGCAGAGCCCAACGGGATTCAAAGGCCACAGGGCCGTGGAAACACACAGTCCCAGGGATTCTGTGAGCTGAGCTGAGCCCTGTGGTCCACCCCACAGCCACCCTTTGCTCCCCCAGGGTGATGTTGTGAGGTGGGTGTGGGCGCTTCCAGCCCTTTCCCAAAGCAAACCCACCCACTCCGTGGGATCACTGAGGAAGAGGAGGAGGACCCGGAGTTGGAAAAATTAATAGTGAACTCGTGAAAACTGAATGTTCCTGGTGAGCAGTGGCAGCGCCCAGCAGAGCACACAGGGGGGATGTTTCTTCCCAAAACTGGGCTGGAGGCCAGAAGAAGCTTGTGCTGAACACAATCCCTAAATCAGCAGGGTAACAATTACCTATTTTTAATAATCACTGAAACAATTACTCTGCTGAGAGAAAGTCTCAGCCCCTGGCTCGAGGGGAGGCAGCCCTGGGTCTCATCCCCCGATGGAGAGCAGGAGGTATCTCCCTTCTGGGGAGGAAAATGCAGATTTGGGAGCAGGGGGGGTGTTAAGGAGCAGGGTCTGGGGGACACCCCTTGCACCCCCAGTGATTCAGTGCCATGTGGGGATGACACAGGGACGATCCAGCTCCGAGGAGCTCAGCAGTGCCAGGCAGCAGCTCCCCCTCACACGGGGACTTGCTCAAGAAGGGATTAGCAGGATCAGCTGATGATGATCTAAGCGCATAACTATATCAACCCGTGAATTAATTAATGATATCTCGCACCTCGGAGTGGCTCTATCTGCAGATCTCTGCACTCCTCAAAGCATCCACTGAATTAAGCCCTGCTGCACCCCCCGGGAAATAGGTCAGGATGGATAATCCCCATGTGCCGGTGGGGACACGGCGGCACAAGGCGGGGGATAAACAAGGCTGCCCGTTTTGGGAGCCAACCTGGGAGATTTTCCAGCACCAGCATCCCCGTGGGGTGCAAAGGGACCCTGCCCTCCGTGTGTCAGCCACGGGGGGGGACTTTGGGATGCTCCAGCTCCCGGTGCTTTGCTCCCATCCCTCATCCCCGTGCCGTGGACACACAGAGCCCCCAGCCCGGGGGTCCCTGGTGCCACGGGTGGGCTGGTGGTGGTGGGTGCCCGCACTGGGAGCTGCTGGATGCAGCAGCTGATCCATGGACAGGCAGCCGGGCGGGCCCTGGGAGAGGCTCCTGGGCTGGGGCAGGAATTTAGGGCTCCTGAAGTAATAGGGAAGGCGGGCGAGGCCAGGACGTGTCCCCACCTCTGTGTCCATGCCAGCACCCAGAGGGGACCAGCGGGCAGCCAGGGGCACGTGGGCCGGTCCTGGAGTGATGCCTTCATTAATTAGTGGTAATTAATTATTATTGGGCCTCCAAAATGCTGTATAATATCAGAGGAGCTTTGTGGGGCTGTCTGGGGGCCCTGCCAAAGCTTGCTTGGTTTGGGGGTCCTGGCCCCCCATCCCGCTCACTGGGGCTGGACCATTCAGCCAGGCTCTTGCAGCATCCTGGGATGCAAATTCCGAGTGTTCCTGAGGGAAAGCAGCTGCCTGGCTGTACCCAGAGACCTGCCAGACATCCCGGGACGAGCATTCAAGGGATGCTCTGCAGGGAGAAACTCTGCCCAGGTTTTGTTTCCTCTTTCAGCTGCTCCCCGAGTCGGTTTGGGCTGGGTTTGTCCACAGCCAGTGGGAAGCTCCCAGCCTCTCCCACTCCGCCAGGAGCACTAGCACCTTCAGATGTGGTTTTGCCCCAAAACAGCCCTCGGTGGAACAGGAAAACAGGGAGTTTTTGATACGGTGGTCCCAGCCCACCAGCTTTGCTCCTGCCCAGAAGCTGCCGTGCCTGCGCTGCCCTGTTTATTTTTATCCCAGCTCCTGCAGGATGAGGCAGCTGCCTCCCGGGGGGGTTGCATCCCGAGGCGTGGTGGAAGGTGCTGGATGGCTCTGCCAGCCACCCCTGCAGCCACCAGGGCCGAGGACGGACGGACTCACGGACTCGGCCCGGCTTGCCCTCACTTGTCGGCAGCTCTCGCTGCCGTTCCCTGCCCGCAGCCCCGCGGGTCCTCAGCCAGCCTCACATTTCCTCATTGCTAGGAAGTGGCTAATTCCCCCCGGGCCGGTTTCAATGGCTCACAGATCCCTCGCCTTTTGGCCTCCCACCAGTTTCTGCGGCGGTCGAAGCGCAGCCCTCGGGAGCAGCGCGTTCCCAGGCACGCAGCCTCTGGATTTTGCCGGCTGGGAGGACGTCCATCCCTCACACGGGACCATGACATGGATACCCCAACGCTGGATTCACCCCTGGTCAAGCTCTGCGGCCTCTGAGCCCTGCTCACACAAAACTGAGCCCTTTCCCCGTGGGACGCGGCGGATCCGGGGAGTTCCACCCTCCTTTGCTCCCCTCCTCCGTCAGGGAACGTCTCCGGAGTGGGGTGATCATGGCACAGCTCTCGGGGCTGACACGCAAGAGGCCGTTTCCTCTTCTCTTTCTTGGTTTCACATTAAAAAAAGCCTTTGTGGCACCTCTCTGCAACCTCCTCGCTGGGGTCACTCGGGGCCACCAAGCCGAGGTTCCTGCTGGTCCCATAAAACCATCCCTGGTTTCACAGCCTGCTCCGTGCCCGATCCCTGGCTGGAACCCCATCATTCCTTCGGGACCACTTTCACTCCTGGACCTACTGTTTAGTTTTCCTGCCAATCACACTGTCTCCTTATCTCCAGGTCACACCGCGCCAGCCACCACTGCTATTGTTCCCCGGCTGGATAATAACAGGAAAGACCTCTGGGCTTGGGAAAAGAGACCTGTCTCGGACTTGGATGACCCAGAGGTTCCCAGCTTGCCGGTGAATACAGCAACGTGCCCCTTGCTGCCACAGCCTGGAGTCACCCCCTGACCCCAGGCCCCTGGAGCAGTGGGAAGCTGTGGGATGCTCTTTGGGGTGATGCCAGGAAAGGGATGGCAGAGGTGTGAGGACCGTGGGGCACAGGCAAAGCTTCCCCTTGCAGCACTCTGGGTGCTCCTGCAAGTGTTTCCCAGGCCTCCAGCCATCTCCCAGTGCTGTCCCCTTCAGGGACCAACCCTGCACCCACTTTCCTGGGGCATGGGGTGCCCCAGGATCAGCAGGATGGGTTTGCAGCTGCCCTCTGCTCCAAAGGGCTTTCCCTGCCCATCCCAAGCTTTTCACCCTGCTGCTGTGCAGGGTGAGGGCAGGGCCGATCCCTCTCTTGCCACGGGGGAAACTGAGGCAGGAAAGGGCTTCCCACAGCCACCCACGGTGCTCCCTTGGTTTCCCCCACCAGCCTCCCTGGGGTTTGGCTTGTGGGGATCTGTCCTTTGGGATCGACCCAGGGACACCCCAGGGCAGCAAGTTCTGCCCGTGGGTCCCTCCACACCCCCCCCGCAGGAGGAGGGACATGCACACCTCCTTTTCCAGGAGGGACATGCACGTCTCCTTTTCCAGGAGGGACACGCACGTCTCCTTTTCCATGCATATTTCAGTGCGAGCGTTTCTGAATATTTCCGGAGGAGGAGGGTGTGGAGTTTTCACAGGCAAATCAGGAAAACCCAGGTGAGGAGGGAGCCGGCGCTGTGGAAGGACGCAGCCCGTGCCGGGAGGGTGTTGGTCCAGGATCAGGAAGGCTGCTGCAGTTTCTCCTGGCTGGAGTTCTCTCAGGCAGCGTTTGGCCCGAAATGAGGATTTCCCACGCCCAACAGCAGCGGAGAAAGTTTCTCCTCCTCCAGAAATTACGGATTACCCTGAGCCCCATCCCCGCCGGTGCTGAGCGTCTCTCACACCCAGGCCAGGGGAGGCCCAGAGAATAAATTGCTGCAGGCGCAGCCACATCTGGGCAGCTGTTGTTTGCCAGAGGGAACTGCCCCCGCCCCCCGGACTGCCGCATCCCACCTCAGCACTCGCAAACAAAACACTCCCAGCCCTGAGAAACCACGGTGGCTTCATCAGATACCCCTGAGACACCCACCCGTGGTTTGGGTGGCTCGGGGTGTTTTTTTTCCCTTCTTCAAGCTGCTCGAGAAGGGTTTGTGTCGTCGGCCATCCAGGCGGCAGCCCACACGTACAGCCCTGGCACAATCGTCCCCGGGGGTGGGAGGCAGGTGACCTTTCAGGTCCCCACCAGCCACACTCTGTTTACGGCTCTGTGACCTTACCAGCCCCAGATCCACATCTACAGAGAATCCAAGGGCCTGGGGAGGAAAGTCTCCAGGGCCTGGTAAATTTGTGCCTCAGGCTTTGCGTCTGAGCATCCTTTGTAATCCAGGATGAGGTGACAATGATGGTCGTCGTAATCATCATCATCATCATCACCGGTAATCCACCTCCCTCTCTGTGGATCGGAGACACCACCAGTGAGTCCAAAAAGCCTGAAACCCACAGCAGAGCTTTCCAGAGACACTTAAAGAGACGGCGATGAGCACCCCGTGATGACCCTCAGCCTCCAAAGGGTCAAGGTTTAGAGGACGAGCAATCCCATCTGCCTCACCACGAGGCACAAAACCCAGGCTAACGCTCCCCTCCCTGTAAGTGCATTTCCCCTGCCGTTAACTAGGTGAAAAACCCTGAGGAGTTCCCCTTTTCGAAGCCCCGGTGGTCTCTGGAGGGCTCAGGGCACATGAATCAGGGCCGGGTCACAAGACTGAGAGCGGTGAGAAGTCACCCGTCAGCTGACAGCACCCGCAGGGACACAGTGGCAGATCCACGGGGCACCAGCAGGGTGTTGGCACAGGGAAGGGCACAGGGCTGCTCTGAGCATCCCACAGCCCCAAAGGCAGGACTGGGGTGGGAGCAGGGGGAGCTGGGGGCTCTCAGTTCCTCGCTGAGGGGAAGCTGCCAAAACTTGGGTGGGTGTCACGGGGATTGAACCAGGTGGGACAGCACTAAACAGTGTCAGGGCTTGTCACGACTCCACCACAGGCAGTGGGGGAGAGCTGAGGTGAGGGGGCACAGGGGCAGTGTGTGGTGTGGGACACTTGGAATTGGCACTGAGGAGGGGATGGCAGCATTTCAGGGAGCCCTGGAATGCTTTGGGTGGGAAGGGA
>NW_021940780.1:2456368-2457418 GCF_001715985.3 Manacus vitellinus
AGCAGAGAGGGGAGCGGGGCCAGCGGGAACCGGCGCATCCCCGGCTCCCCAGAGCATCCCCCGGTGCGTCCCCGGTGCTCCCCCTCCCGGGCCCACCCGGCTCACCCTGCCCCGCTTCTCTCGCACTTTGCAGATAATGTTATGGACATTGGCTTAGCGAACGAAAAGGCCGGTCAGGAATTGTCCTCCTACTCGGGCACTTTTCAACCCGCCCCGGGCAACAAGACTGTCACCTACCTGGGGAAATTCGCTTTCGACTCGCCCTCCAACTGGTGCCAGGACAACATCATCAGCCTGATGAGCGCCGGCATCCTGGGGGTGCCGCCGTCCTCGGGCGCGCTCACCAGCACGCAGAGCTCGGCGGGCAGCATGGGGCCGCCGCAGGGCGAGGTGGACCAGATGTACCCCGCGCTGCCGCCCTACTCCTCCTGCAGTGACCTCTACCCAGAGCCCGTCTCCTTCCACGACCCCCAGAGCAACCCCGGCCTCACCTACTCCCCCCAGGATTACCAGGCGGCCAAGCCCGCCTTGGACAGCAACCTCTTCCCCATGATCCCAGACTATAACCTCTACCACCACCCCAACGACATGGGCACCATCACGGAGCACAAACCCTTCCAGAGCTTGGACCCCATCCGCGTCAACCCGCCCCCCATCACCCCGCTGGAGACCATCAAGGCCTTCAAGGACAAGCAGATCCACCCGGGTTTCGGGGGGCTGCCGCAGCCGCCCCTCACCCTCAAGCCCATCCGACCCCGCAAGTACCCCAACCGGCCCAGCAAGACGCCGGTCCACGAGCGGCCCTACCCCTGCCCCGCCGAGGGCTGCGACCGCCGCTTCTCCCGCTCCGACGAGCTCACCCGGCACATCCGCATCCACACGGGCCAGAAGCCCTTCCAGTGCCGCATCTGCATGCGGAACTTCAGCCGCAGCGACCACCTCACCACCCACATCCGCACGCACACCGGCGAGAAGCCCTTTGCCTGCGACTTCTGCGGCAGGAAGTTCGCCCGCTCCGACGAGAGGAAGCGGCACACCAAGATCCACCTG
>NW_021940780.1:2458496-2459751 GCF_001715985.3 Manacus vitellinus
GCCCCCCAAGCACCGGCTCCCCGTGGTGGAGGTAAGAGGGCTCGGCCCCCCCAAGCCGGGCTGGCGGGCGGGGGGCGGCTCTGCGGGTCCCCCCAACTTCGGGGGTGTTGTCCCAGCAGCAGCTTTTGGGTTTGTTTTCTTATTTTTTTTTTTTCTTCTTTTCCTTTTTATGTTATTTTTATTTTAATTATTTTTTTTTTCAGCAGAAGGGAAATTCTTTACAGAAATGCAGGAAAAAAAAAGCACCCCAGTATTTTGCTGAATACTTTTTATAATGTGAGATATTTTTATTTTATTTTATTTGGTCACTTTAAAACAACCACCCAACTATGGAGGAGAAAAATCAATTAGTCCTCTATTTTATTTTTTTTTTATTTTTTTTTCTTTCTCCTTCTGGTATGTGCATGTCATTGCATGACTGCTCTGATTTTTTTCTTCTTTTGTTTTAATAAAACTGTGCTCAGACATTTAAGCTAAACTAAGCAAAAATAATAATAATGACTTAAAAAGAAAAAAAAATCTTTGTTGCCAAAAGGTCGTGCTATCCAGGTTTGATGTCTGCATGTGAAAAAAAAAAACTACAAAAAAACACATTAAAAACGTACAAAAAATAAAGAGAAGAGGAAGAATGCAGTCTAATTTATGTGAACTGAAAGGAACAAAAAAAAAAAGAAAAAACAAAAAAAAAAACCAAACAAACCACAATCAGGTTTAACCACACAAACCTAAGGGAATGATATTTTTTGAAAGACTTTTGTATAAAGTTGAGTACTTAGAGAAAAAAAAAAATCATACCAGATGTAATATATTTTGTGGATGTTTTTATTTCTTGGATTTATAGTACCTTATACTAAGGTTAAAAAAAAAAAATTATGCTTGATATTGTGAAAAGGTGACAATTTTCACACACATTTCATTTGCTCATTTGTCATGTTGTAATGCAAATATGATAGTTAATGCATACAGCATTTTTAAGGGAAAAAATCAGAAATATTGAACTGATGTATTGTTGTACCATTTGCACTGTGAGCAAATGCTAATGCAGTAAATATATTGTGTTTGCTGACAATCAAAATCTGTAGTAAATATCTTTATTTGCTTAAAAATGATCTATACTGCTCTGGAAAGAGGAAAAAAAAAAAAAACCAAACCAACCAGTAACATGTAAGGGGGTTGTAAAACGTGCAGGGAAGTGGGTGCTGTGTCTCCTCACGGGCGACTTTGAAACCTGTTTGTACGGACTTTTCTTTTTCTT
>NW_021940780.1:2461122-2462582 GCF_001715985.3 Manacus vitellinus
GGCAGTGGTGGTGGTGGTGGTTGTGCCCATTTCCACCAGTGGCTCACGCTGGAAGACACTGGAGATACCGGCAGTGGGCAGGACATGCCACGGCGAGGAGCCACCCGAGGCCACACCAACATTTTGGGCTCCTTCCGTGGGCAAGGAAGAGGAGGAGGGAAGGAGCCCACCAGGTCCTGGGCACCCGCTGTGCCCCCCGGGCCCAGCCATCCCCGCTGGGCAGGACCCTCCCGGCGCGGAGCAGGAAGCCGAGGAGCACCGGGAGCACCCTTGGGTGGCAGAACGCGGGGAGTGCGTGCAGCACCTTGCACGAAAAATGTTGGTTGCTACGGAAACACGGCACTTTCCATCCCCGTTCTGGGCTATCTGTGTTCTGGGGAGGAGGGAAGGGCTTCCAGTCACGTACCAGCTCCACACAACTTGCTGCCTTTCCCCTCCTCGACGGCACCGCCGGGGTCCCCGGGAGGCCGCCGGCGCCTCGCTGCTCCCTGCTGAGGGTCTTCGGGGCTTTGCAGGATGTTGGTGAACCCCGGAGCTCTCCACGGGATGGGATTTGCCGCTCAGGAGGAGCACCAAGAGCCGAGACCCCCTGCTTGGGGTGGGCAGCGAAGAGGACCCTCGCCCCAGAAGCTCCTGGTTTTGCAGCTGGTGCTACAGATGTTGGTGGGATCCTTCCCTGATCTTCCCAGCTCCAGCAGCTCTGCCTCTCCTGCTGCCTGGCAGGAGACAGAAGGTCTGGATGGTTCTGGATCACCTGATCCTCATCCTCCTGTGCCAGCACCGTGTGGATCCCCTTTCCTTTCTCCCCATCCCTGGGCAGAGTGTTTTGGGGGAAGGGGCCAGACTTGCCCCCCTCAGCACATGCCTGGGAGAGGGGGACACACCGGGCAGAGCCTCCATGGAAGAGGATGACAGATCCAGGATCCGCCTGTCCCAGCTCTGCCACGTCCCCTGCGCCCCGAGGTGACAGTGTGGGGCACCACAGAGGGGATGGCAGCCGGGAGCAGCAAGAACCACCAGCCAAACCTTCCTGGCACCAGCTTCCCTCCGGAGGGGGATGCAGTGGGATCCTCCCGGCTCGGGGTGTGCCCACACACCCCACCAGCACCCCAAAAACTGATCCCTTTCCCTCGCAGCCTCTCCACCAACCCCTCCAGCTCATTCTCCCCATCCCAGCCCAAAATGGGACAACTGGTGGGGACTGACACCCCTGTCCCCAGCCCTGCCCTCACCCTCCCTGCTCCTTTTGGGCTAATCCCTGTCCTCACCGGTGTCGGTGACACCTTCCCAGTTTAGCATCATCCTCCCTGGCTGTAATTACCGTGCTGTTTATTTACCTCCACCTGCTAATTGATAAAGCCACCCCTGGCACCCATCCCAGGCCTCCTCCCCGTGTGCTGGCATGTGCTGGCACCGGCCCGGTGTCACTGAGCCCGTTCCCAACACTGGGATGTCACCCC
>NW_021940780.1:2463671-2467311 GCF_001715985.3 Manacus vitellinus
GGGAATAACACCGGGAATGACCGGGAATAACACCGGCAACAACCGGGACAGGGACCCCAGGGGATAACCGGGACCGGGAACACCGGGAATAACCGGGACAGGGACCGGGAACACAGGGAATAACCGGGACAGGGACCCCCGGGAACACAGGGAATGACCGGGAACACAGGGAATTGCAGCGGGAATAACACCGGGAATAGCCGGGACAGGGACCCCCGGGAACACAGGGAATGACCGGGAACACAGGGAATTGCAGCGGGAATAACACCGGGAATAACCGGGTCAGCGACCCCTGGGAACACCGGCAATAACACCGGGAATAACACAGGAAATAACCGGGGCAGGGACCGGGAACACCGGCAATAACACCGGGAATAACCGGGACAATGACGGGGAATACCGGGACAGGGAACACCGGGAATAACCGGGACAGGGACTGGCTTGTCCCAGTGCTGGCCAGGCTTTTCCCAGTCTTGGCCAGGCTTTTCCCAGTGCTGGCCAGGCTTTTCCCAGTGCTGTCCAGGCTCTTCCCAGTGCTGGCCAGACTCGTCCCAGTGCTGTCCAGGCTCTTCCCAGTGCTGTCCAGACTCGTCCCAGTGCTGTCCAGGCTTTTCCCAATGCTGGCCAGGCTTTTCCCAGTGCTGACCAGGCTTTTCCCAGTGCTGGCCAGGCTTGTCCCAGTTCCTGGCCCTGGTGGGCCCCTGGGTCTGGCTAAAGGTCCCCAAAGGTCCCCAAAGCAGCTCCATGCTCTGACCCACTGCAAACCCACCCTCAACACTGCGAAAGCAAAGCTTTTTTCCCTTCAAAAAGGAGGAAAACCCAGTTCCCACGTGCCCTGGGATCGGACACCTGTGTGCCTTTGGGGTTATTTAAAAGAATTATGTTAGAAATCGGTAATACTGTTAATTAATCTCGACTGTGGGTGTTCTCATCCTGGCTTGTCCTGGAGATCCAGCGCCGTTGTGAGGGGTGAAGGGTGGGATGGATTAAGTTTTAAAAAAAGGCCTTTTTTTCTTGCCTGGAAGGTTGAGTTTGCCATGGTTGGAAACAGAAGATTTTTTCGGGTTGGGAGCGGTGGAAGTTGTGGTTTGGAAACCTGCTGTGGGTAACATAATGATGTGCACACGGGTACTGGTAGAAATGGTTGAAAATACACTATTTATCGTTTGGAATCGCTTTTGTTGTGCTTTGCTCATCTCAGAACTGCAACAGTGTTGGCTACGGGGGGTCTCAGAGCTGCCTTTTCCCAGCCTGCCCTCGGGAGCTGTGTGGGAATGGACACTCTGGAAGAGACCTACTGCTCTCTCCTGGTCCAGGAGGAGCTGAAGAGCCAAAAACATCAGGGATAAATAATGCCTTCAGGTGTTGGATGTGGAATCATTTGGGTGCAGAGCATTGGGAGCTTCCACTCGGCACTTCCCAGTGTCCGACGGGTCCCGGGGACCTCGCCTGGGGACTGTCACATGTCACCACAACACACGTGGCTCTCGCTGTGGCTTCTGCCGGGAGATGGGATGTTTTTTGCCTTGTTCTGGGGAGGAATCCAAGGTCGCTGCTGGGCGAGGGGGGAACTGGGGACTCCGGGGAATCTGAGCCCGCTCTTTCTTCTCCGGCCGCGTCAGCGCCCGGAGCGTGGCGGCTCCGCTGACGCACGAGGGGCTCGGACCCCGCGGGGTCCCAGGGCTGTGTCAGCCACACAATCACCCTCAGTGCAGCCTCTGGAGAGTCCACCCTCCCTGCTGGTAATTCCTGGAGCTGCCCAGCCGGGATGAATCGGGGCATTCACGGGGGGCCGGAGTTCAGGGCCCGGCTGGCGGGGCCGGGCGCGGTGTGACGTCCGTCCGGGGGTTACGCTCGTGCTGGCGGCACTGACACATGCCAGGGTCGTGCCCCTGCTCCTGAAATGTCACAGGGAGGCACGGAAGCTGCTGCTCCAGCGTCCCTGCGGAGCGGGGGAGCTTGTTCCAGCCCTGGGTGATTTGGGAAGCAGCGTTTGCTCAGCTTGCACGTGCGTCTGCCCGGCGTCAGGCACCGTCAGGCCCAGGGCAGCGTGGATTAAACCCCCTTTTTTCAGGGATTGGCTGCTGCAGCTGAGGAAGAGGATGGAGCTTCATCCTCAGCCCTGTCCTGCACATAATTCTGCCTCCAGTTTGGCTCCTGGGCGCTGGTATCCTTAATTTTTTTGCAAAGGAGGTCCCTAGAAATTTAAGGGCTGTTGGTGGGTCAAAGCCTTGTCGAGTTGTGTGGGGTTAATCCTGTGCCTTCCCTCGCTCCTTGTGAGCTCTCTGTGCTGTGTCAGGACTGGGAATACAGGGAACACTCCCAGGAACACTCCCAGGAACATGGGAGTGACCCTTGTACCAACACAGGAAAACTGCTCCAGAGGGTTCAGGGTGACCCGCTGGTGACAGAGGCTGGATCAAACCCCCAAATTCCCAACTGCTGTGCCCAGGCAACGAGGCAGTGCTGTCTTTCTAGGCTAAGCTTTATTTAGAGCAGGAGTAGGCTTGTTTTGGGAAACAGCCTTGCATGGGCAGATGAGATGTTTTCTGAATCTCAGAGGAGCTCCGTGGCTTCCTTTAGGATTTTGCGCCGTGGATCGGGATCTCTTGAAGCATCCTCATCTCCCTCTTCCTCCTGTGTATTTTGGAGGAGAGAGAGGAAAACACTCCAGTGATTACCTTGGCCATCACTCCTATAAAAATACAGGGAATAGAGTGTTGGTTTTTACTGTATCCTCCCCCCTGTCTCCCCGAGTGCCTCAGTTTTAACTGTATAAAGGAATTTTTTTTAAGGTTTGTGAAACCACATAAAACTAAATGTGGTTTCAGCTCGTCACCAGGCTCCCAAATATCCCCTGCTTTGGTTTCCCACTCCCCCAGGTGGAAAAAAAGGGGTTTTTTTAGCAGCGTGCCAGCTCGAGCTCCGAGCGCTGCCTCCCGGCACCGCTGCAACAGCTGCTATTTACTTGGGAGGGGAAAATCTGGGAAGCAAATGTTGCTGGGTGAGCGAGGAGTGTGAAGCACGTGCGCTGGTGGTGCTCGGGGCAGGGCTGTGGGACCATATGCCTCCTGGCAGGGAGCTCTCCCAGTGGCCTGAGGAGCTGGGAATGCGGGGTGGGAACGGGTGGTCGCGTGATATCGAACTCCCAGACCCGATCCAGGGCGAGCCTGAGCGTTTTTCTGGAATATTTAGGGATGGAGGTGAGGAGGAGCCTCCTGTCTCCGGGTGGCAAGGGAAGAGGAGGCGGCAGCACAGCCGGGGCGTAGCCTAAAAGTAGGTTTGTTGGTTATTCCCTGTGTTTTCCATGCTCTGGAGCCGCGGCCACGGCGGGCAGGTGCGATGCAGACACATCCCTGGGGCGCTGTTTCCTTCCCACTTGAACCAACATTGATGTTTTTCCGGAGCGGTCAGTGGCAACGCTCCCCTCCTTCCCCTCCAAGGTTTCACTGATACCGGGACTGGGAGATGGGCACGGGATAAAATTAGCCCGGATGAAGCAAGCGGATGCCAAAGCAATGAGCGGGGCGTGCACGGCTCCCAAACACCTCCCTCCACCTGCAGCGCCCGTGCAGGGAGCTTCGAGCATCCCAGGGGTTTTATCCCGGCGAAACCGGGCGGAGCGCCCGGGAAGAGCCTC
>NW_021940780.1:2467601-2470340 GCF_001715985.3 Manacus vitellinus
CTCCTCGTGCTCCTCTCTTGGAAGGGGTGGGAGAGCCGATCCTGACATTATTTTTGATTTGCTCCAGCGCTGACACCGCGCTCGGCTCCGGGCATGGCGCGGAGGGATCTGCTCCCAGGAGCTGCCCAACTTCAGGAAGGTGCCTCCTTTCCCTGGCCTGACCTAAAAACGCAGAAAAATCGATGTTTACACCTTCTTTTTACACCTCTTCTTGCCTTCTCCCCCGCTGCCCTGACACCCGTTCGTGGCTCGGCGCCTGCGGGTTTGCAGGGACGGGGTTGGAATCCAGGTGGGAGAGCACACCTGAGGGATGGGGGGAGTGTTTATTCCCGAGGGATCACATCCCCACACCCCCACCCCGTGACCTCCCCTCTCGCCTGCGCCGAGGAGAACACCCAAACTGGGATTTGGCGCAGAGTCTCCCTCGACAGAAGCTGTTTGTGATCCGTTGGAATCGGTTTTTTTCCCCCTTCTTTTTATTTTTTTTTTGCCTCCGCGCTGTGTTTGGAGCGGTTGCCATGAGTTCCCTGCGAGGGGGAGCGGGGTGGGACGGTGCCTGCAGTTTCCATGGACACCACGGAGCACAGCGAGGCATCCGGAGCGATGCTGGAGAGGAATGTCTAACCTGAGCCTGCCTCTGAGCCCGGCTCACCTGGGCCGGGCTGGGATCCCCCCCTGTGCCAAGGGCTTGTTCCAGGACAGCCCTCATGGCCATGCATTTGCACTTTTAGGTGGTTTTAGGGAGCCCAAGGCATGAGATCTGTGGTCCAGGTGCTGTTTTTAGGGAGCCCAAGGGGTGAGAACTGTGTCCAGGTTTCCAGGGTTGGTTTCCTTGGAAGCCTTTGCTTTGTGTTCCCTCTCTTTGGGTCCTGTCTGGGCAGGGATCAGACTCAGGAACACTGAACCACTCCTGCTCCAGCAGCTGCTCATGGAGGTCACAGCCACCCTTGAACTTCCTGGCCTTCCCATATCATGGAAAAGTCCTTTCCCAACACCTCCATCTCATGGGGATGCTTTACCTGAGTGCAGAGGGAGGAGAAGCTGAATTGAGTTCACTCGATAACAGAGCGAGAAAGTGAAGGCTCACATCCTTCCTCCTGTGCTCCCGACCTTCCTGTTGATGTTTGCAGGAACACTTTGATCTCTCCTGGGTAGCAGCTGGTCCCCGTGAACGGGCAGATTTCCTGGATGCAGTTCCACCTTGAGCTGAATCCACTCCCAAATCGGGAGCCTGGAAAAGGGAAGGGCCCCACCTGGCACAGGGGCAGTTTCTGGGGCAGCTTTGGGGCAGTTTTTGGCTTCATGAGGGATTGGATAAAAATTAATAGTTTTGTAGGATCCCTCATCATGCCACGTGCCAAAATCCTTGGGAAAACCAGCCCTGGTGGGTTGGGGTCACCTTCACAGGCTGGGTGTTGTCCTCCTGCCTGCAGGCAGAGAGAGGTTTCTTTCCGGTGAAGGAATTGAGATTTTTGGTGGAAATTCAAGGAGTGAGAAGCTCTGGCGGGGATCCAGCCTGTGCTGGCGCTTGGGGTTTCGATGAGAGAGAAGGAAAAAAAAGGAAAAAAAAAAAAAAAAAAAAAAGCCCTGAAACTTTCCACGGGAAGCGGGCGCTTCCCACAGAACATGGATTTAGGTGGTGGTGCTGATAAAAACCGGTTGTGGCCACCAGTTCATACCACACCGACTCCTGTGGGCCCCCAGCCAATGCCACCTGGGGCAAAAATATTGAATTCAGGGACTCGGTGTCGCTTTTCCCAAATTAATTAACCTCCAAACTGCCCCGGCCTCAGTTCTTCCTGCTCCTGCTTGTCCCTCCATCTTCCTTCCTTCCCTCCCCAGCCCCTGCTCGGCAGCTCAGCATCCCCAGGGGCAGCATTTTATGGGCTGTGGGTGAAAATACTTGGTTTATATCCCTTGTTTGTCAGCAAAGGGTCTTCTGGGGCCTGATGAGGGGTGGCAAAGCCACGTTCAGATGGAAGGAGCCCGGGAAGAGGGTCACATCCAGCGGTGATTTATCTGAACTCCGTCCAGAGCCAGGAGTGATGCCAAGATTTGATGTCCTGCTCAGCCCAGCCCAGCCAAAGGACCATCTCCTCCCTAAATTAACAAGGATTGAGTCTGATTCCTGCTGGCAATTCCTTCGTGCCTCTGTTCCAGGGGACTGGTGGGGAGTGGGAGGGGGAGCTCCGTGTTTTAAGCTCCAGCTCCCCACAGACCTCATCGAGCTCTATCCCCCCCACTGCCTGGGAGGTTTGTTTCCAACTCTCCTGTGCATCCAGAGGAGAATTAAGCTGCTTTGGTGTGTGTGGCCCTGGGTTTGCACATGGAAAAGCCGAGTAAATATATGATATTGCTGGGGAAACTTCAGAGAAAATCAGCCACAGCTTCTCCCACCTTCCCCTCCCTGGGGTTCCTGAGCATCCCCGAGCCGAGCTCGCAGGATTCTCTCCACCCACACTTTTTTTCCCTACTTGAAGCTCTTCCCACCCCCTCCCTGCAGTGCCTCCATCCTCCTCCCTCCCAGCTGAACCCCACTGCCTTCCCAAACTCCCGGTGACCTCCCGGGGAGGGGGGTTGGAGGGGCCGGGATGCTCCCCCGGCCCCGCGGCGCAGGGGGGGGACGGGGTGGGAAGGCTCCGGGCTGTGACTCAGCGCTCAGCGCTCTTCAGGAACGGGATTTCAAGGGATTTCACACCCCAAACACAACCCCAGCTTTCTCTCGCTCAGCAGAAACGA
>NW_021940780.1:2470960-2474585 GCF_001715985.3 Manacus vitellinus
CATAATTACCAAGTGGCACCACGACACTCACAGAGGTATTTACTGCTGCACAGTGGATCTGCAGCACTCCCTTTGCTCCTGGAAGAAAGTGGCTGGGATTTTGGGGGTTCACTCCCCTCCTTGGTGCTGCAGAGATGGGGAATGGGACGGGATGGGATGGGATGGGATGGAAGCCCCTTGTGCTCCTGCCACCTTCCCTACCTGTGCTCCCAGCCCTGTGATACCCAACTGCTGCTGATTCTCAGCTTTCCCCGTCCCACATCCCTCTTACCACCAGAATTCCCTTGATTTAACCCAGTTTAACCATGGCCAGTGCCAGTTTGGGTTGCTCTCTGAATCCCCCAGACAAAGTGAAGGGGAAGGTTGTGCACAGGTAACGCTTTAAATCACCTTTTTAATTGTCCTTTCCCGGTGAGAACCAGCCTGGCTCCAGCTCCTGCAAACTGGTTTTAACTGGGATAACACTCCCCTGGGTAAAAAACCCCTTTTTTTTTTCCTCCTTCCTCCAAGACAAGTGGATGCCATCACTTCCAAAAGCGTCTGGTGACGGCACCTGGCTGTGTGTGGTGCCTCATTTGAGTTTATATTTTGACCCAAGGAGGAAAACACGAAAGGAGAAAGGAGAAAAAAAAAAAAATCCGTCTATTTTTTGTTTTCTTCCTGTAAGGCACCACACCCCCACTTATTGACGGGGAAATTATACACCAGAGGGGTGTTTGTTTATAAAAGAAGTGTGATTCAGCTGCCGCAGGGAGCCTGGAAAGGGTTAAACCCGAAATTATATCGGTCCAACCGGGGAACCATAAACAGGAAGTTCTTCCAGAAAAATTTAAATTTAAACCTTGGGTGACTCAGGTTGGCTCCGGAGCTGCTCAGGAAGGGACACAGGGGTTGCAACCCTGGATTATTCCCGGTGGGTAATTACACTGGTGGTTTGAAAACAGCAGGGAAGGCGGGAAGAGCGAGGCTGGGAGGGATCAGGGCCTTGGATAATCCCGGTTTTTTTTGGTTTGCTCCATCACAGACCTTTTCTCCCATTGCTCAGAGTTGGGTTTTGCAGCAAGTCACACTGGGAAAAATGTTTCCTGGGGGTCCAGTTGGATGGATCAATGTTGGAGCAGTGCTGGCGTGGGGGCACTTGGGAGGGGAGCTGGTTTGGGAACCAGCAGTGGGAAAAGCCAAGCTGGGAGGCAGCAGGAGCAGAGGCCAAGCCAGAGTCCCAAAATCCATGTTTTTTTAGGTCAAACCTTGGGTATCAGTGTGAGAATTTGAGCTGGTCCAGGAGGGGACTTGGGTACCTTCCTGGGAAGCACCTGACATGGATTTGGGATGGGATGGGGTGGGATGGGATGGGATGATGCTGAGCTCTAGGTGAGGCATCTCTGGGAAAAAAATACTTTGATTTGATTATGAAACATTTCATTATGAGCCCGGATTTTTCCGTTTAGTTAAACCACCACAACACAGAAATATTGGGAGATTTTGGCTGAGAGGCTTTAACCAAGCAGCACCTCTTTAACTTAATTAAATACACCGAAAACAGCAGTGGAATTCCTGGATTTTCATTATACTGCTAGGTGAAAGAAATCCAATTATTTTCAGGCCGGCAGCGTGGCTGTACCCAGCTGACCCAGCCACCCTTACATATGTTGTGTAATTTATTTAGAGTACTCTTCACCTTCGAGAAAAGCATTCAGGTAACCCAGATTTTCCTGGGAATTAAGGATTTTAAGAATGAAGGCTCTGCTGGCAGGTGAGCTGCTCCTCCAGCTGCTGGAGCAGAGGAATCCTTTGAAGCAGCTCACAGCTCCAGACAACCCAGGTTGTTCCTTTTTTTTAATATCCTCTTTCTAAATATTTACAGGGTTTGTTTGGGGTTTTCATTATTGCTTCATCCTCCCTGTCAGGTTTGTTTTTAAGCAGAGGGTGTTCTTCAGCCGTTTGTGGAGTATCCTTGCATTTATTTGGGGTGGTGGGAGGGTGGGGAAGGTGCTGGGCTGGAGGTGCTGACCTTAGGGGTCACAGTGGCTCTTGGGGAATCATAGGATCACATGGAATATCCCGAGTTGGAAGGAGCCACAGGGATCAGAGTCCAACTCCTGGCCCTGCACAGACACCCCAACAATCCCACCCTGTGCTGAGAGCATTGTCCAAACCCTCCTGGAGCTCTGGCAGCCTTGGGGCCGTGACCAAACCCTGGGGAGCCTGGGCAGTGCCCAACCACCCTCTGGGGGAAGAACCTTTCCCTGAGGTCCAACCTGAGCCTGCCCTGGCACAGCTCCAGCCATTCCAGGGTCCTGTCCCTGCTCACAGGGAGCAGAGATCGGAGCTGCCCCTCGTTGTGGAATGCTGTCAGGTCTCTCCTCAGGCTCCTCTTCCACCCTTTCCCTCTCCAGGGTATCCACACTGCCCACAAAGTGCCTGGGGACAATCCCTGCTCCCCCCAAACCCCTCGGAGCCGCCTGAGCCCGGCGGCGTCGCCGCTCACACCTTCCCCTCTCCTCTCTCTCTTCCAGGATCCCGTTCAAGATCGGGCAGCCCAAGAAACAGATTGTACCCAAGACAGTGAGTAAACCAGTTCCCTCTTTTTAGCTCCAGCCTCGGATCATGTGGCTGATGAGTCAGGCCGGCACTTTGACTCGTCCCATTTTGCGGAGTGTGGGAGGGAGCTGGAGCAGCAGAACCTGTTGCCGCGTGTGACCAGCGCTCGGCTCCTCGTGCGAGGAGCGAGGGGGAGCCCCATCCAGGGAGAGTATTTTGGTTTGGGATCTGTTTAAATTTTATATATATATATTTTTTTTTTTTTTAATTTTTTTAATTTTTTTTTGGAGGTGGTGTGGTGGGGGGGGAAGAGCTCTTTTGGGCTGGCACGGTTTTTTTCCCCTCGGAGATGGCTGAACGGGTTTTGCTTCCTTCCTTCCTTCCTTCCTTCTCCCAGCAATGGGCTTGTTTGTTCATCCTTTCGGAGCAGATGGAGGAGGAGGAGTGGTTCAGATCGCTGAATATAACTGTTTCCAAAGAAAGGCTTATAAGCTGAGATGCTTTAGTGCTCGGGCGTGAATTAATTTGTGCTGCACAGCATTTGCTTTAAAAGCAAATTAAAAAAGCATTTTGTATTCCCGTGGATTTGAGGCTCCTACCCCAAGTGCTGCTGCTGCTGCTTGCAGCTGCCTGTGGTATTTTCCCTCCTTAAGCAGCTTGGCTTTGCATTTGTCCCGTGCCAAAAAAACAAAGCTGTAGAACCTCCCAGGAGCTGCCCCTGCAAAGTCACCTGCACACCTGGTCTAAGACCAAGGCCCTGGCAGGCAGCACCGGGGGCAGACCTTGTCTCTCCAGCAGCATTGGTGAGCTAATCCCTTGAACCAGACTCACATCCCTGATCCTTCCTCTCCGGGCCGCTAATTCCGCAGGATGCGTGGGCACTCCTGCTCGTGGGGCAGTTTCTCCTTGGGACATGACATTTTCCCTGGAGGCAGAGGGCTAATCCCCCCACTCCCTTTAAGGCTTGATTGTCATGTTTTATTCTGCAGGATTTGGTGGCTGTCTGCTGCCGTGGAACTGCAATTTGCTGTAACAGCTCCAAACTGTCAGCACAGAATTTAAGCCAGGCAGGCGACAAGATGAG
>NW_021940780.1:2475530-2486769 GCF_001715985.3 Manacus vitellinus
CAGGCCCCCAAATTCACCTCCCGGTTGCGGGCTGAGATGCTCCATCTGTGCAGGCTTTTGGGAGCAGCAGTAGCAGCCAAGGTCTGTGATATTCCAGATGTTGGGCTCTGGAGCCCGCTGCAGGAAGTGGGAAGGTGTGGCATCTCCAGGGCTGCATCCCAAGCTCATCAGAAGGGAAGTGGTTGTGGGTTAGAGGATCTCCCACTCACAGGGACTGGACCACAAAAGAGGATCGGGGGGTGGGGAGGGGGAAGCTAAAAAAAAAAAAGGCATTTGTTAGGATCTGATTTCTCTGGCTCTCCACGAGGCCTGGGACTGGAGTCAGGAGAGGGGGGTGGCTTTGCCAGGAGGCTTTTTTGTTGTCCTGATGAAGCGATGCTGGGGCTGGTGTCAAATCCAGGCCGACATTAGTCCTGAAAAGCAATTTGCCTGGGCTGCCGAGGAATTAGTCATGACTCCCTGGGCCCACTCGCCTCTGATCCTTTGGAGAAGGGCACGGTGTCAGCCACAGTTTAGCTCTTCAGGGAGGAGGAAACCCCCCGTGGAAAATATCAGCTGGTGAACCGAGGTGATCTCCCACTCCCCAGACATGCCTCTGCTTTGTTTCCACCTTAACCTGGGCAAATCCAATTCCAGACAGCATAATCTCTCCCCTCCTCTTCCCTGAAAAGAGCAGCTGTCACCGGGCTTGCCGGGAGCCGGGTGGGAGGATCTAATGCAGCGAGGACCTGCTGTCAGCAGAGCAGCACAGGACACAGCCCCACAGCCCAATTAAACTAATGCCCGGTGATAGGAGTTAAACCTGTTGGAATTACATCTCTCTGCACAATGTTTATTGCTCTGACCCAACCCGGAGATGTTCTCCCCTCCCTGGGGACAGCTCCGGTCGGAGCGGAGGTTACGGAATCGGAGCTGTCTTGTCTCCCGAGCTCTCCCGCAGCTCCAGCTCGCTGAAGTTCACCCGTGTCACCCCGAGGTTGTTCCCTGCTCTTCAGCAGGGCTGGGGTTATCCAAGCAGGCAGGGAGCAGGGAAGCAGAGCCGGCTGTGCATCTCCCTGCGGGAGCCAGCCGGTGCTCGGGATGGGGCGGCCCGGAGCGCGGCCCCTCGCATCACCCGGGTTTGATCCCTTCTCCCTCCCTGCTTCCCTCATCCCTGCTCCATCCTGGGGGTCCTGGGTGCCATCATTGCCCCATCCTGGTGGTCCTGGGCACCATCCCGGTCCTGGCATCATCCCTGCTCCATCCTGGGGGTCCTGGGTGCCATCATTGCCCCATCCTGGTGGTCCTGGGCACCATCCCGGTCCTGGCATCATCCCTGCTCCATCCTGGGCTGACTCAGACCACTCTCCCTCCTCCTCCTCGCTGGCCAACCTGGGCTGAGTCAGCTTGGCAGGGAGTGGGACCTGAGCTGCCAAACCTCCCTTCCTTGACTCATCCCGGCAGCTCTGCCTTCCCCAGGGGTGTGGGACAGAGGAGCTCCATGAGCAGGAGGATTCCACTGCAGCTGCTGGCCCTCGGTGCCTTTCCATTGGGCTCCACCAGTGAGCTGGAAATCCCAAAACAATGGAGTGAATGTCGCAGAAATGGTGGGGTGAGATCAAGTGACTCCGGTTAAACCATTTTACTGGTTTTCACTTCGATTTTCGGTGGGACCAAACTGGTCTCTGCATTTGGGAGGTGCATCCTTTTTCCCTCTGCCACCTTTCTGGAAAGCTTTCTTTCTGAGTGGGGGTTTGGAGAGCTTGCTGGGTGAAGTCCATGACATCCCAGACCCGCCTGAATTCTGCAGCGTTGCTCTGGCTCAGGGCCCTGCAGAGTGAATATTCACCCACATGGCTTAACCTTGGATCTCTAGCTTGATGGGATAGCAAAAGCTCAGCAGAAATTCCAGGTTTTAACAGAATTTCTGGCCTAATTATATGGGTTTCTCTTTTTTTTTTTTTTGGAGAGGAGGGAAGAAGAAACACACAGTCTCCTCTTTTGCCCAAGACCCACGAAGAGGCTTAGACCACAGGAACATGTAGAAATCAGCTCATCCTCCTCCTCCAGGAGAAAAAAATAAACCTCAGGGGAATAGGAGGGTTCATCACAGTCCCTTATTTCCATCTCTTTGTAGTATTGGCTTTGGTCTTGGTTCATTGCCTCGTAACCGTGGTGGTGATTATGATCCCGCCCTTAAAGCAGGAGGGATGTTATCGCAGGTGGGAGGCCCAGTGTTTGCAAACAAAAAATAACTGGGTGAAGAAGGACGTTGTTTCATCTCAAAGCTTTCAAGAACTCGTAGTTCTTTATGTAGATTTAAATAAAAACCCCCGAGTCGAGCGATTTTTTTTACATTTCCCTGTGCCTGGAAGGAGAAAAAAAAGAAAGGTTCGGCGCAGAAACACGGTTTGATTTCTCGAGTTCTCGCTGCGGAGAAGTGGGATTATTTTAACATCACGGAAACTTCCCTTCAGGATATTGTAATTTTCCTGCCTGTACTTCTTGTTCTCGTTACTCTTAACGTGACAATCCTCTCCACGGCCTTGCGCCGGGAGTGTCGGCTGCGTGTGACCACTGGCAGCTCCTGGGAGCGGGAATTACCGTGTGCTCTGCGGAGTGTTCTCAGCTTGGCCTCCTCACCTGGGAGTCTGCATGGTAGGAGCATGGGAGAGGAGGTTTTCCCTCTCCAGAGCGCTCTGCTCCCGGCTGGATTTGTGGGATATCTGGGCTCCCGCGACGCCGGCGGGAGCGGCGGTGACTGGGAGGCTCCCTGAGCTCCCAGACTGTGATGACTGGGAGCCAGTTGCTGCCTGTGGGCGTGAAAAATAAGAGCAGTCCATGGGCAGCTGTCTCTGGAGAGATGGGCTGGGGATGTGAGTCAGGCCAGGCAGCTGAAGTGTCTCCGTGTGGAGCCACCTCGATCCCATGGGGAAAGCACACAGGCACTGGGATGGGGTGACTGGGGGAGCTTGGAAGGTTTGGGGGTTCACAGCACCTTATGGGGAAGTTTTGCCTTTATGGAATGAATCCTAGAATCCCAGAATGGTTGGAGTTGGAAGGGATCTTAAAGCTCATCCAGTTCTTCCACCCCCTGCCAGGAGCAGGGACACCTGCCACTGTCCCAGGTTGCTCCAACCTGGCCTTGGACACTCCCAGGGATGGGGCAGCCACGGCTTCTCTGGGAAATCCATTCCAGGGCCTCCCCACCCTCCCAGGGAGGAATTTCTTCCCAATATCCCATCTAACCCTCTGGCAGTGTGAAGCCATTCCCTGTGTCCTGTCAGGCCCATGTCCCAAGTCCCTCTCCAGCTCTCCTGGAGCCCCTTCAGGCACTGGAAGTGCTCCATATCCATTAAGCAACGACGCCTTTTGCTTATTGCACAGGAAGGAGGGAATCTAACAGCAAGAAGGGACAGATACCCTGAGTATTTGCAGGTAGCTTAGTTTCATAACCAAACCCTCCAGCCGAGCAGACAGCAGGAAGATCCTGCAGAAGGTGGAGAAGGCTGGAGCTCCACACCGAGGGAACGACCCCGCCAGCCTTCAAAGGGCATATTTTCGAGTCGCGCCCGACCCTCTCTGGTTTGCAACCAAAACAATTCACACCTAGGGCTTATAAATAGAGTGCAGCCCTCCCTGGTTATTTTAGCAGCCGGAACAGGCACGGGGATGGAGGGTGAGCTTTCCCCCGTGCCGGTTACCTGACCTCCCGGCACCAGCTGCCGCGGATTTCTGCAGCTCCGCGAACACCAGGCACAAAGTCGTGTGAGCTGCCCCCACACTGCTCCGTTCCCGTTCTCCAGCGACCAATTTTAGCAGCACAGAAAGGGAGCTGGAGCTACCGTGGGGGGTTTTTTTGTGTTGGTTTTTTTTTTTCCTGCAGGCAGGGGAGAGCCAGCTCGCATCCCCCGGATGGTGGGAGCTGATGGTGCGGACAGCTGGCCACTGGGACGGGGCTGGGACGTGGCTGGTGGCTGCCTGCCTTCACACTGGGCTGGAGGAGCTCCAGTGCAGCCATCCCTCCCCCCCCCTCAAAAAAAAAGAGACTTAGCAATGGAGGTTGCAAGAAAACCGGGATTTCTGAGCTCCCATCTTAAAATTCGGGTCTTTTAATCTCGCTTGAAACGTCCCCATTTAAGCGCTCGGGTGTCGCGTCAAGCCCGGGATTGAAATCCCGAGGACAGCGTGGAGAATTGGAACAAACCTTTGGATCCTTCTAGTCCTGGCTGCCTGCAGCACTCCACACTTCCTTAATAGCACAGGAGCTTGACAACACAAGTGAACCCGGTGCTGGTCCCATGACAACAAACGCGCATGTATTTACTCTTGGCTGGTCAATTGAAATCCATTTTGCTTCTTCGGTTGACGAGGTGTGGAATGAATGTTTCAAGTGTGTTAAAACAGTCAGCATGGAAGGAAAAGTTCCCTAAAATATCTCCCATCGCTGGAGATCTGCTGCCAGATAGCAAGTAGGAGGGAGCAGTCATTGAGGGAGCGTCGGGAGAAGGCTGTGCCTGAGCTCTGAGCTCCCAGCACAGGTTTCCCCTCCCTTTTTGAGGTGTCACAGTCCACTTGGATCGTTGCTCCAGCCGAAGGGTTGCATGGGAAGGAGCCATGGCAGGGATAAGGAGCCTGTGGAGGGGGTGAATAATACGGAGATGGGAGGGCTCAATAGTGGCTTGAGGGATTTAGGGGCAGTTTAACCATCTTGCTGAGGATGAGGAAGGAAGAAGCGGCTGGGAGGGGGTCTGGCATCCAGCCACGGCCAGACCCGCCTCGGGGTCCTTTGGAGCTGGAGGAGAAGCAGCTTCTCTCAGTTTTTGGAAGAGAAAGTGGGCTCGTCCCCCCAGCACCTCTCGAGCTGTGCTCAGTTGTGATCTCCCTGCTTTTAGGGCATTCCTGTTCCATCAGCTTCCAGTTCACGTGCTGGAGCACATCCTTGGAGCGAGCTGGCACGTTTGGTGGCAGTGACTTTGCCCCAAGAGAGTCTGGAGCTGAAAAACCCCCAGACTCCATTTCCTTTAGGAGCAATAACCCGTTACAGCTGCAGCTTGTGCTTCCTGGGGTTCAGGTCAGCATTTCCCAGGGACAGGTTTCCCTGCAAAGGTTTGCCACTCCAGGCTCCCCTGCAGTCTCTTGGAGCTGATTTCCATCTCTTCTTTCCACAGGTGGAGAGAGACTTTGAAAGGGAATATGGAAAGCTGCAGCAGTGAGTATCAACCACACTGGTCAAACAGGACCGGCCACGTGCTTCTCTCCTGTCCTCTTACTGCATCTTCCCAGGGAATTTTAGCCAGTTATGCTCTTCCCAGGGAGCAAATCACTCACTGCCCTATAATTTCTAATTCTTCAGAGTTTTTCTGGTGGCTGAGTGTTGGAAGGTGTCCTAAGAAGTATTTGCAGTGGGGTTGAGGTTTACAGATTATGGCAGCTCTAAAAAAGAGCGTGAAATTCCCAGGAAACCGTGGGCTCTCTGGACAGCCCAACATCTCTGAGGGTCAGGAGTGGCTTTGCCATCCTGGCTGTGTCACAGGAGCTCACAGGGATCATGTGGAAGCATTTGGCTTTGCCATTTGTGCTGTGTGAGGACTTGAAGAAAATATGTGAACTACGAATAAGAGATCACCAACTTGAAAAGGTTAAAAAACCATCTGAAAACAACCCAAAAGGGTTGAGCTGCACTGAACTTCGCAGAGCCTTGCCTGGATATTTTTAACTCCCACCAGAAGCCAGCATATTCAGCCCGTAAATGATTTGTTGCATGTATGATACACTTGGGTTTCTTTCTTTCCAAGATTCCGACTTTGCCTTCTTCTCCCATCTTTCAGATTGGAAGATCAGACCAAAAAACTTCAGAAGGATATGAAGAAAAGCACAGATGCAGACTTGGGTAAGTGACTGCAGGATACATAGACTGTGAACTTGGCCACAGAGAGACGAAGTGACTTTCTCGAGATCACATGAGTAATGTGTGACAAGCCTGGAAAACAAATCCCGAGCTCAGTCCCACTCAGTTTGCTTCGTTACAAGGCCATCTGCGAGAGGGCTGCGAGCAGCAGCTCAGCCCAGGGAACACAGAGCGTGTTCTGGGCTTGCTCCCTGTCTCCTGAGCTCTGTGGCCTTGGACAAATCCCTTTGTTTTCTCTGCCTCAGTTTCTGCAAAGTGAAAAATAGGCGTCGTTATTCCAGCTCTCGCATCAGCCAGCTCCAGCTGAGCCTCCTGTGTCAGCAGGGTGTAAATCACCTGCTTGGGGAAGGGCACTGAGGGTGGGACGAGGCTCTGGGGGGGTCTGCAGAGCACAGGCTGTCCGTGTTTCCAGTAGGAACTGCTGACCTGGCAGCTCTCATTCGGGAATAACCCTTCTCACTCCCTCTTGGCCGCTTCCTTTGGCTTCTCCTCGTGGCAGTGGGCGACGCAGGAAGCAATAAACAGCTCAGCTCTGCCTGTTCCCGCCACAGCTGCACGTCTGGGGTGACATCTGCCCTTTCAGGTGTCCTGTCCCACCTCACAGCGCCTCCCTGCTCCCTCCAGAGCTTCTCCAGTCAGGAACCAGCGTTCCCACACCACCCGGACACAGATCCGCTGGAGGGGAACCGGGAGCTGGGTTCGCTGGGTGCCGGTTATCGACCAGAGCGGGGCAGGAACCTGCAGCAAAGAGCTGCTTTAAACACAGATGGTTTTCCTCAGCATGTGGTTTGGAGCAGTCCCTGTTTGTGCCGGGCCCCCACAGCTCGGGAGCCAAGGCTGATGCACCAGTGCAAACAGGGGTGGGCTGAGCCGGGCCAACACTCATCCCGTGGGATTGGGGTCACAGCGGGGCAGCCGAGTGGGAAGGAGCCCCAGCAGCTGGCAGGTTTGGGGCTTCCCATGATCCAGACTCACCTGTGTGTTTGTGTGTGTGTGTGTGTGTGCTTGGATATGCCAGACACAAACACGGATCCGGGCGCTTGCCGTGCTCTCCCACCCTTTCCCAGCACGGGGAGGGTGGTGGGAAAGGCACCAGAAACAGGCAGTGCCAGGACTCTTTTCCAGGGTGAAAACTGCCCTTTCCGAGGACTCTGGTCATTGTCAGGGATCCTTGGTAAGTTTTTCCTTGTTAAGGATTCCCCTCCCCTCCCTTGCAGTGGGCGTTGTTTATATGGAGCATTTCAAGTCCCAGAGGAGCTGTGGGAGGACTTTCTTTTTCCGTTCTGCTACATGGCAGAGTCACAAATGAGCCTTGGCCAGATCCAGGAGGATCTGATTTCTCATTTAAAGGCATGAAATCGTGAGTGTAGGGGAAGATGTCAGAGCACAGTCTGGTGAGGGATGGCTGAGGGGAAGGGAGGTGGATCAGATGCATCCCTGAGGATTGCTCTCCTCACCTGGCAGTGCCCATTCCCAAGGGGACATCCCTGTGCTTGCTCAGCCAACGTCCAGCCCCCGTCTCCGAGAGGGTTGGCAGTTCATCCACGGTGTTGTGTCCTCCTGTCCTGTCCCTCTGTGCTGAGGGGGTTGGTTATTCACTGCCTGCAAACACTCCCTGGCAAACTGGACCTGGTGGCTCAAGTCTCCACCTTCTTCCCAAAAAACTCAGCTCAGAACAAGACCAGTTCCTCCGTCTGCACAAGAAATATCCCTGTGAGGCTCTTCCAGCTGCAGCAGCGTGACTGGAACAGGGAATGGGATATCAGCAGCACTCCCTGTCCTGTGGTGAAAGATCACTCACCCCTTTCCCCACCCTCTTTCCAGAGAAAGCAGGATCTTAAGGAGCAGGAGGATGTTCTTTAACTGGAGATAAAAGGTCTCCATTGGAAGGAGATGCAGGTGACCCACTGGATCCCTGTGGCTCAGGTTTGCCCTCAGTCTTCTCCGTTACTTTTGTCACGACTCAAACGAGCAGTGGACTGTAAAATCCTAAATTCCTTTGGCTGGAGCTGCATGAGCAAAGAGTGGTGCACACCCTCCTGAGGGACAGGTGGTCCCTTCTCCCTCTCCCCTCTTTCCTTCCTCCTTCCTTCTCTCTCCTCTCCTCTGCCCTGGGATCCTCTGCCCTGGGACCCTCAGACCCCCCCTCACCCTCCTTTTCAGCACCCTGCAGGTGAGGCCAGCAATGCAGAGGAAATTCCTGACCTAAATTCCCCTTGAACATTCCCAACCCCCTGCCCCCCAATTCCTGACCTCCCGGCCTCTCCCCTCCCTCGCAGTTCACTTGCAGTCCTCTCTCCTGTGAAGGGGAAACTCAATTTTTCCTGCAGCCAAAGGAGTTGTGCCGTCCTCAACTCCGTCCCGTTCTGGCACAAATCCCTCCTCAGATGTGGTCACACATATGGATTATATCCCATCTGTTTAAAGGTTTAAATGCCTAAAGCCTTAATGTTTGGATAATAGATGGATACGGTAGCTTTGTTATTCCGTAGTTAGAGGCTCGTTCTGCTGTTGAGCTCCCCGGCTCTGCAGCTTCTGAGCTCTCTGTATAATTGTGTGTAACCTTTTAAATCGGAATGTTTAACCCCTTGATTTATGATCTTAAGCCCCATTATTTCAGATGGCTTTAACTTGGAATATCTGAGGCAGTACAGTAGGAGCCTTTCCAAAGCTCCTCCGTAGCACGGCTCAAGCATCTGGCTTTCTGATCTCAAGCTGGAATAACTTCCAGCACCGAGGAAAAAGAACATTTTATTTTTTTTTTTTAAGTACTCATGGCCCCTTTTTTTTTTTTTTGGTCTATTTTATCCCTGTTTATAGCGATGCTTTCCTTTTTATTCATCTCTTTTTCTTTTTTTCCATTCTGTACCTTAGCTAATTTCTTGCTCTTTTGTAGTGGTTCTGTCACAGGGATTGAATTTTCCCTTTGAAGACCAAGTGTTTGGAAAAAGAGGGGTGTGTCTGATGGGAAACAAGCTCAGTGAGACAGGAGCTGAAGCCCATCAGAGCGTGACCTGGTGCTTCTGGACTTCTTGGTGGCACTCCCAGGGTCTGAAGGGACTTTCCATTCACCCCTGGCTTGTTCTCCACGGGCACAAAATTTAGGCTTACTGGGGGGAAATGCTTAACTTGTGTCCCTGCTGCTGGAGAGGAAAAGAGAAGCCTCGTCTTCCAGCCCTGTCAGCCTGGTCCTTTCCCACTAAATCCACTTCAAATACATATTTTTTTTTGTTGTAAAGCCATTTGAAAGACTTAATGGACTATGATTTTTCTCATTGTGGAAGAGCTGTAGTGAGGCTGAGAGTGACACTTAATAGTCTGTCGAGAGAAGATGTATAAAAACCCCCATCTAGGAGTTGGTTTTTTTTTTAAGAGAACAGTGCTTTTGTTAGTCTGGGATTATTTCTGGCAGCGTCACAAGCTCCACACTGGAGTGGCTCAGACTTAACTTATATAAAAACAGTTCTCTGGGTGTTTACATGAATGAATTGGTGGCTTTTCCTTCCTTTTTCTCTCAGCCACCAGCGAGCGTCTCCCTGGAAGGCTGTGCTAAACCCCTCCTGGGTGGCTGCAGGGCCTGATTTTTGCCCCCCCCCTGCCCTGTGCAGATGTTTGTGCCAGCCCTGGCAGCGGGAGGCATCATGACCCCTCTCTGCTTTTCTTTTCCTTGCTCCCCCCAGCCATGTCCAAGTCTGCCGTGAAAATCTCCTCGGACCTGCTGTCGAACCCGCTGTGCGAGCAGGAGCCGGCGTTCCTGGAGATGGTCACGGCCTTTGACACGGCCATGAAGAGGATGGACTCCTTCAACCAGGAGAAGGTGAACTGGCTTGGGCTGAAGGAGGGGAGAGCGGGGTGTGCTGGTGGTGTAGAATCCCACAGCGGTTTGGGTTGGAAGGGGTCTGAAAGCTCAGCCAGTTCTTCCACGGGCAGGGACACCTTCCCCTGTCCCAGGTTGCTCCAGCCTGGCCTTGGACACTTCCAGGGATCCASGGGCAGCCACAGCTTCTCTGGGAATTCCATCCCAGCCTCTCCCCACCCTCCCAGGGAGGAATTTCTTCCCAATATCCCATCTAACCCTCTGGCAGTGGGAAGCCATTCCCTGTGTCCTGTCCCTCCATCCCTTGTCCGGAGTCCTTATACCTTCCCCTTCCAGACAGATCCTCCTTCCCTTTTTATCATCATCCCCAAGGCTTTTCCCACACAAGTTTCTCTCTAATCTCATCCTCCTGGCTGGTTGTACTGGGGATTTCTGCTCACCCTGAGCACCTGGGGCAAATCTGCTCCTTTTTGGTTAAAGAACATTGTATTGTGCCCCAAATCCCAAACCACCCCGGGGTGGGCTCTGTGCAAGCCCATCCTTGTGCAAACTGGCTTTTCCAACCATCCACTTTTGCTTTCCACAGGTGAATCAGATCCAAAAGACAGTCATAGAGCCTCTGAAAAAGTAAGTACCAGCACCATTTCATATATATATTATATACATATATTATATACATATAATAAATAATATATCCATGCGAGGAAGGGAGAGATATTGCAGAACCTTTGTAGCCAGAGAGGTGGGAAATAGGGAGAGGAAAACACCCAAACCCCACAGTTTTGTCACCCTGGTTTGCAAAATTCCCACTTTTCCCAGGGTCACAGGTTGTGCCCCCAAACCTTTAAAGGATCCCTTTCAGTTCTCTCCCCAGTACCCTCTGAAATCCTGAGATTTGCTGTTTTGTTACAGGAACAGAGCAAAGGGAGCAAAAAATAAAATGAAATTACCGTAATATGACAGTAAGTGTTGCAAATTGCTGAATAACAATTGTAGTTCAGGTTTGACACACACAGAGGGTTGTTGTGGTTTTGTTTTTTGGGGTTGGGGTTTTTTTTGTTGTTTTTTTGTTTCCTTTTTTTCCCCTTAACTTGTTGTTTCTGCCCAAATCTGAAAGTAAAATCTCCTGGATCACTTAGCACCTGAGGTTACAGCGTGTTCCTGTCTGGGGGATGTTTTGGTGACTCAAGTTTTACCTTGGTCGTCTTTCCACGACCAGAAATTCTTCCTTATTTAAGGGGTGGGGGAAAAAAATTGAAGAAAAAAGAAAGAAAAAAAATCCCAGCCTTTTGTTGCTTATTATCTAGATTGTCCTCATGAAAGATACATTAACTTTTTCTTCCAGCATTCTGTTAAAATTGGAAGAACTTGTGTTTCTGAAATACTATGTTTTTTTTTTTAACTCCAGCTTGTGTTAGTTGGTGAAATGAAAGACAATCCCTTCCCCTGCAAACCTTCCTTGTGTTTTAAATCCTGGGGGGGTTAACCCAGGGGAATAAAGGCAATTTCCATGTGTCCATGGCCATGGAGAT
>NW_021940780.1:2487249-2497743 GCF_001715985.3 Manacus vitellinus
GGGTGTTTTCTCCAACCTCCTGGCTGCTCTCCAGGCTTGGCAATTCTCTCCAACTTCCTAAATTTCCACTGGCCTAGAACACGATATTTCCTTCTTCCACTCCCCTTCCTGCCCTCCAGCACCTGCAAACCATCACTGGGTGCCCTCAACCAGCTCATGTTTCGTGCTGGGGAAGCTGCACCTCCACAAAACCCCATCCTTCCCTTCCCTCCTCCTCCCTCTGTAGGTGCATCCCCGGCCAGGAACATTTCTGAGGAGCCCAAGGGTCCATTTTGAGGCTAATGAGATGCAGGAGAGAGAAGTGCAGAGTTTGCACCTCCCCTCGTCCTGCTGGCAAATAAAACCCCAGCGACGTTTCTGGGATAAAAGTTCCAGATTAATGAAAGCTGCCTTGAGGAGCTCTTCTCATTTCCAGTTAGGTATTCCTTCCCCTCGCCCAGGCAGCTCTCCCCAGCCTCTCCCAAATTTGCTTTGACCTAGAAAAAAAGGCTTTTTTTTTTTTTTGCTCCAACAGCTGCACTTTATTACATCTTCACTGGTGGTCTTTTATAGTTTATTAGCCAAAGAAACAGATAAGTTTAATCCAGACAATTATCATTAGTGGTAATATATTGTAATCAGAGGCACATGGGCTGTAAAATCTCCATTCAGTTGTCCAGGGACTGGAGTTTTCAGGCGAATATTGGGGAATTTGTTAAACCATGTTGGAAAAAAGCAGTAGTAGATTTAGAGGGGGGGGGTGGGAGGAGGTGGAGGCTCGTATTGTTTAAATCCTTCTCCTTCTGGGGACGGAGGGTTATTCATAATTTGGCTTTTCGAGCCCCTTGGCTGGGAATTACTCATTTATTTTCGGGGAAGGAGCAAAGGCCCAGTGAGAATACTGCATATTTCAGCGGGTGGGTTGGGCAGGGAGCTGGGCAGGGGCGGGAGGGATCGGCTCCTCTTTGGGACATGCCTGCGTAGTTTCACACCAGATCAGCGGATTCTGGGGGCAAAGAGGGAGAAAAAGCAGCTGTTTCTTCCTTCCCCTCTCCCAGTTCTTCACTCTGGCTTGGGTGAGCAGCCAGGGCAGGGGCAGGGATTGGTGGTGTCACCTTAGTGCTCCGCGTTGTGCGTCCGTGTTTAAGGGAGGAAGCGGCTTAAAACCAGCCAGGTGGTTTGGGGATCTGCAGGATTTAGGGCCTTTCACGTTCAGAGCTGATTTTCGGGGCCGCAGGGTCTCGATTTAACAGCCTCTGTCTGAACCTCCCCAGGCAAGGGGGTGTCATGGTCACCTGGCACGGTCCTGTTCCCTTGGCTCCGAGCATGGAGAGGTTTGGCCATGGGGTTGTCGTGGTCACTCCAGCATGGCACAGCCCTCTTGGAGTGCTGTCCAGCTCCCAGAACCAGGGAGGCTTTAGCCATGGGAATGTGGTGGTCACCCTGACACAACATCACCCCCTTGGAGTGTGCTCCTGCTCCTGAGAACGATTGGCACATGATCCTGCTCCCAAAATTGGAGGGGGTTTGGCCACAGGGATGTCGTGGTCACCCCAGCTCAGTATCATCCCTTTGGAGCATTCTCCTGTTTCCAGAACCGGAGAGAGCTTAGCCATGGGAATGTCCTGGTTGCCCTGGCACAGTATCATCCCTTTGGTGGGTACATGCTCCCAAAATTGGAGAGGTTTTGGCCACAGGAATGCCCTGGTCAGCCTGGCTTTGGCAGGGGTGACCCAGAGGGTGCTGCCACCCGGGTGCCACCACCCAGGGGTGTGTGTCAGCCCCGTGAGACATCCTAGAGGGGGGATCCAGCAGCAGATCGATGTATAAATTCAATTGGAGCGCGTGGCATCCCCGGCGAGGGGATCACCCCCTTCATCCCATCACCCCACCATCCCATAAACCCCATAAACTGCCTTTCCTGCCCGAAGCCGATCACGGGCCACGAGCAGCTCCAGGGGTGCCGGGACCGGAAGCAGGAAAAGCCGCTTTCATGTCCTTAACGAGCCCCTAATGAGGATTTGGAGGCCAGAGCAGCCACATGGCCCCTGCGCCGCCTAATCCCCCTCTGTGCCGCTCCCCTGGCCCGACCCCCTCCGGCCTGTGCCTTCTCCCTCCCCTCGGAAGGGCTGGTTTTAATTTCCCCCTTCCTGGTGGGTGGACGGGACGTGTGGGCACTGGCTGAGGAATGGCAGGAATCCCCTGAGCCGTCCCGGTGCCTCTCCCAGCTTCCCATCACTTTCTTTGGCGTCTGATGCTCCCCAGCTCTGTTGTTCCTTTTTTTCCCCCCCCGTCCAACACCAGCCCCTTTCCTTTAGCTTTTATTATCCAAGCCATCATCTCTAAAATAATGCCATAGGGAAGAGCCACCTGTGTGCCAGCCTCGTCCAGCTCCCAGGCTGCCAACAGGAGCGTTTGAGACACTTGAAAATGGGGAAAAATAAAGGTTTCACCGTTATTTTTTTCCCTGTGCCAAAGCCCTGGCACCTCTTTCCCATTGCTGGCTCCAAAAATGGGGGCTGGAGGGAGCCGTGGGGCGAGGATTTGGGATGGAGAGGGCGAGGAGAAGAGCTGCAGGCAGGGAGGTGACAGGATGTTCCCGCTCCTCCAGCGTCCCCACCATCCCCATCCCAGCAGAGAGGTGGGAAGAAGTTTTCAATTTGCAAGCCCCAGGCTTGTCAGCTGGGCTGACAAACAAACGGATCCAGCGGTGCCAGGAATCCTGGGGGGCACTTTTATCTCCCGTGGCAGCGTCTCTCCAGCCCCATCCTTTAATTACGGGCAGCCGAAGGGAGGCCGGCGTGGAGACGAGGTGGCAGCGTGATTTATAATTCAGAGGACGGGGTGATTTAGATGTTTTCCCAAGGATAACCTGTCATCCCCAGAGGAGTTCGCCGGCAGGTTCCCCCTCTCCCTCCCGTGGCAGCAGGGAGATAGTAATTTGTATTTTCTTTTCGTTATCCCTGCGTATCTCCCCTCACCTGCTCCTCTTAAGCCGCCTGGGCTGTAATCCCCTCTCAGCAGCCTTCCCTAAAAAGTGACAGGGAACAACAGCAGCTTATTCCACAAGCTGCTTTCGTGGCTGGGGCTCTAATACCCCCGTGCTGCTGTTTTACCTTCACTTCACCACCTATCCCTCCAAATTTTACTCGAGTCGGCTTGGATTTTTCTTTGTTTTGTGGTAAAACAAATTAAAAGTCGAGTAGCAGAGGGGATTTGGGGCTGCTTGTGGCCGTCAGACCCCCTCATTCCATATGGAATGAGCGTAGGGAGGAGGACAGTGCTGGGATTATTGACAAGGTTAGATATTAGGAATTTTTTTTTTCATGGAAAGGGTTGTTGGAACAGGCTGCCCAGGGCAGGGGTGGAGTCACCATCCCTGGAAGTGTTCAAAAAACGTGGATATGGCACTAGGGGACACGGTTTGGTGATGAACATGGTGGTGGTGCTGAGCTGGTGGTTGGACTGGATCTTAAAGGTCTTTTCCAACCTTAATGATTCCTTGATTCCATGATAAATTCTCGCATCTGCTCCAGGAGTTTCCCCTGTGGATCTCACAGTGATAGGGATTGTCGCCCTTGCTCCATGTGGTGGGGAGTAAAACAACCAGGATTTGATTGTGAGGCTTCCCTGTGCCTTTCCCCAGCTCCCTAAAATCCTGGGATTAGTTGTTCAGGCTCCATTTCCAGGGGGGCTGGTGCTGTTTGGGGGTTTCTCCCCTCCCGTGGCACCGAGGTTGGTCCTTGGCCCTCGTCTGCCACCAGGAGGGTTCACACTCCTCAGCCAGAGGCTTTGGAAAACATCTTTGATCCCCGGGGGGTTGTTCTTGGAGGGCTTGGATGTGCCTGGGGATGGCAGGAGCTCTGCAGGCGCCTTTGTGCCAGGCTTTGCACCAGCAGCATTTGGAAATAACATGCATGGGATGGTTGGGAAGGCACTGGGCCGACATGTGAAGTGATGAAGCCGCAGGAATAACTTGGCACTGGCACGAGCCCCTATCTCCCTGTCACCCTGGGATCGTATTTCTGTCCACACAGGGAGAAAAAACCTGGGCAGGACGTCAGCATGGGCAAGAAACCTGCTGTCTGTGAATCCCAGGGGATTTCAGAGCTGCTGGAATTTAGGTGGAGTCGTTCCTTCAGGAGCTGGAGGCAGCTTTGCCTCAATCCACAGCAGTCCAAGGAAAGGAGCATCTTGCCCTGTTTGAGCTGAGCTAATCCTGCATGAAAATTAAACCAAGTGGCCTGGCTGGCACAGGGAGAGCTTGGTGGGCATGGGAAGAGCTTGGCTGGCACGGGGACAGCTTGGTGGGCATGGGAAAAGCTTGGCTGGCACAAGGACAGCTTGGTGGCACCTTGGTGGTGTCCAGAGGAGCCACAACTGACCCAATCCTTCCTGCTGGCACTGGATGTGAAGGATCACCACGCTGACACAATGGGGAGTGGGTTTAAACTAGGAAAGGGGAGATTTAAATTAGGTATTAGGAGGAAATCCTTCCCTGTGAGGGCGGCGAGGAGCTGGGATGGAATTCCCAGAGAACCTATGGCTGTCCCATCCCTGGAAGTGCCCAAGGTCAGGTTGGAAAAACCTGGTCTAGTGGAAGGTGTCCCTGCCTGTGGCAGGGGGTGGAACAAGACGATTTCAAGTCCCTTCCAGCCCCCAAACCATTCCATGATTCGATGATTCCCAGGAACTCAGGACTCCCCGAGCCGGGCACGGCTGCGGATCCAGGGAGCTGAGCCCCCCCCCTTCCCTCTGAAATGCAGCGTATAATCTATGCATTAAAATTCCTTGTGAGACAGTAGTTGCTGTGCCTACACAGTCACAGCCTCTTCAGATGCAGCCCTGTAGATATTTTACAAAGCTCTGCCGGAGCTCGGTGTCCTCCCATCACGGGGCTGCCAAATCGCTCCCGGTTGATGCCGGGAATGAGAAAGGGGAACAAAAAAAAAAAAAAAGAAAAAAAAATCAAAATCGAGCCTTTTTTCCCATCTTTAAAAGCCAGATTTGACTTCAAAGTGAATGGAAACTGCGTGGCTGATCATCTTCCTGCGTCCTCGCTCGCTGCTTCCCCGAGCCAAAGGGTTTGCTCTTCCCTGCGGGTGGAAGTGGATGGGTGTGGATTCTCCGGTGTCTCGTGGCTCTGTGAGTGCAGGAGCACCGTGGATGTGCCAGGGGAAGGCTGGGCCACCGGGAAAACACCACCAAAAGCTGGGTTTAGGTGCCAGCAGGAGGCTCAGTGGTTTTGGGACGTCTCTTAAAAGTGTTTTCCAGGAGCTGGTGGATGCGCGGGAGGTGACAGCCACATCCAGGACGTGCTGGGTGGTGACCACCTTGCTGCACAGCAGAGAAGGGAGGATTTCCCAGCCTCAGGCCATCTCCTGTGCTGTTCCCATGCCTGGATTCTCACTGTGGAGGAGCAGCTCAGCTCTCCCCCGTGGCCCTCATTCCCTGCTCCTGCCCTGCTTTAGATCCGAGGGTTTGTGTCCTTCCCAAACCTCCCTCATCAGGGATAGAACATCAAATAAAGCCAAGAGAGCCCCTGGCCTGGTGGGATCCATCCTTTCCATTGTTAATAATTAGGAGAAATCCCTGCAGAAGCTGCGACCTCATGTCTGTGCTGTTGGCAAAAAACATCCACGCTGAGGAAACATGGTTTAAAAACAGCCCTGGAAGTGCTCCAGGCCGGGTTGGATTGGGCTTGGAGCCTCCTGGTCCAGTGGAGCATGTCCCTGCCAGTGGGATTGGAACTAGATGGTCCTTAAGGACCATCCAAACCCAAACCATTCCATGATTCTATGAAACCAAACCATCTTTTTATGAGACCTCTCAACCTGACCACCCCTTCCCACCCTCCGCGCCCTCCTTCCCTCCCATCCCTGTTCCTCTAACCCCTCTCCCGGCGTATTTTTGGACTTTATGAAGAGGTAGGAGATATTTTAGCGGGCCAGGAGCTGGTGAGGCCATGCCTGGAGCCCGGTGCATCCAGGACATGTCACCCATTTAAATATAATGGGGCCGTGTGGGACGGTGCCCATAAAAAGCAATGTCAGGGCAGAGCATCTGATCCGCCCTGGGCAGCTGGAGAAGCTCCCTGATGACTTTTCCAGGTTGTTCCTCGTGCCACAGCCCCAGTCTGTCGCAATAGCATCGGTCAGAGGGAGAATATCACGGGATAAATATATATTTGTATATATTTGCTCTGTGCCAAGCATGAGAGCCTTGGAGGGGGGACGTGCGGGGACCGGGCGGGATTGGAGGATCACGTCCCTCTCCAGCCCCTCAGCGAGGGATGCTCCACACAAATGCAAATATTCCCACTTCTCCCTCGCTCCTGGCGTTTGCCCTTTGCTCAGGGATATAAGTTTTTCCCTGGGCACCCCCCAGTCCAGCACATCAGCACCCTCCGGAGCGAGCGCGGCGGCAGAAAATGGGATTTTAATAGGGGATGGAACGGCTGGGAACACCCGTGGTTTCAGCTGAACCCTGGATTTAGGTCACATCTAAAGCAAATTACACTCATAAAGTGATGTTTGTGTCTTTTCTTCTTGCTAATGTGCCCCCCAGTCACTTTATATTTATATATATATATATTTTTATTTTTTTTTTAACATTTAAAGAGGTGGAAAAGCTGTTTGTTCCCTCTTGGAGGTAAAATCCATCACCAGGCTGTTCAGATATATTTTCCACCACCCATTCCTGGCTTTGACTCCCCCAAACCACCCTGTAAATTATGAATATTAAATTAATATCCCCGGAGGGAGCATCACCCGTTTGATACAAACCCACAGCCCAGCCCTGCTTCCCACTGGTATAATTCGATTTACTGGAATTTGGGAGACAAGAGCAAAGCTCCAGTTCCTGCTTTTCCCTTTTCTGTCACGTTCAAAACTATTCTCTCTCGTCTCCCCCGTCAGATGTTCGTTGTTGCCTCAATTTGTAACACATTTTAATGACACGAATCTTCCCGTGGCCTGGCTGATTGTTGGATGCTGTTAATCCTTCTGGGAGGAGGGGTCAGAGCTGGGTTTGCAACCCCAAAATTGCAAAAGTAGCAAACAAAAAATTTGCCCTCCCAAAAATTAAAAAAAAAAAAAATTAAGCGAAAGATTAAAAAAAAAATCCCCCCCCCCAAAAAAAACAAATTAACAAAAAAAAAAGAAAAAAGAAAAAATTAACAATAAAAGAGAAGAATGACCAAAAAAAAAAAATGGCTGCACTTAATATTTCGTATTTATTTTTTCATGGACTTTTTATTCAGCTTCTCTGCCTGCTCATTCCCTTTCCAAAGGGGGATTGGGGAAAACACCACATTAATTAAGTATATTGTGTGGCCATCACAGAGCCCTGGAATGGTTCGGGTGGGAACCTGGCCCAGGGTGCCTTGGGCGCTTCATCCATCCAAAATGTGCCATCCCAAGGCCTTTCCCATCCCTTTTCCAGGTTCAGCAGCGTGTTCCCCAGCCTGAACATGGCGGTGAAGAGGCGGGAACAGACGCTCCAGGACTACAAGCGCCTGCAATCCAAGGTGGAAAAATACGAGGAGAAGGAGAGGACCGGCCCCGTCCTGGCCAAGCTGCACCAGGTACCGAGAGGCTCACCCGGCATTCCCGGGAAAACCTGGGGAAGAGCTTTTCCCTTGGCACCTGGCCACCCGTGCACAGCATATGAACAGTTTGGAAGGGTGTCTTTTACCAGTGGGGAAAAAAAATCCCCGGGTTGATAATGCGGATTTTAAAGCGGAAGAGCCGCTTTTTACCCAGATAAAAGGGAATGTTTTCCGACACAAAACGGGATCAAAGCCCCCCCAGGAGCCGGGGTCGAGGCACAGGGGGGGGTTCTCCCCCCCCCCGACCTCCCTGTCTGAGGGAGCAGCTGGATGGGAAAAGGGACAGATCAGAGCATTCCCCCAGCTTTATGTTTCCCACCTGTTCCGAAAATTCGTCTTGGAAAAAATCGCCGGTAATTGGTTAACGGGAAGTTGTGCCAGATTTTTTTTTTTTTTTCCCCCCTCTCCTCTCTCTCCCAAATTTTAGCAGAATCACGATTAGGGGTTTGGGTTTGTTTCTCTTTTTATTTATTTATTTTTTTTTTGGAATTAAATCTTCCCCGGCGTTTCTCCACCAAATCTGTGGGCTTCCGACAGCACGTGGCCTGGTCCTCGGAGGAACAATTGATTCCCAGCATCAGAGAAAATGTGTTTTTCTGATGAGTTTCCCCCCCCAAAAAAAAATGAAGTTTTGTGTTAAAGAACAGCCCGAACAAAAGGCACCTCTGATTTAACAGTAAGCAGCTTATTTTGCTCAGCCTCGGTGACTAAAGCTGGGGCTGGAAAAACGGGAATGCTTTTGTCCTGGTGATTAAGCAGGTTTTAGTTATTTAATGTATTTTTTCCCCTTAATGAACTTCTGATCTAATTCTACTCCCCCCCTCAAAAGAAAAAATAATAAAACTTCACTAAACACTGCATGAGCTTAAACACCTGTGGGAGGGAGCCTTCAGCAATCCCAAACCCGGGGTATCCAAGAGGCCCAGATTTGATGGGAAATGGCCTCGTCTCATCCAGGTGTTTAATTACTGAGCTGCAGGTTTAATCAGGTATTTACTCCCAGTTCTCTGCTCTCCTTGAGCTCCATCCCTGGAGTTCCAATGTCCGTGGGGAACGATGAATTTGCCTCTGGGGCTGGGGCGATTTGAGGCTCTGCCAGCCCGGAGCTCTGCCCATTCCATCCCTCTGGAATTCTGTCCCTGTCCCCGGGAGCGGGGCCGGCGCCGTGGCCAGGCTCGGATGCCCTGCACCCCCCTCCCTCTGGAATGGCACTGGGATTAAGTGGCAGACTTGAACCAGTCTAATATTTCACAGCCCACCCCCTCCTGCCCTTTTCCACACCATCCCTGAGACATTTCCCTTTCTCCCCACGCTTCTGTTGGAAGGAGCCAGTGGGACACGCTGAGCTGAAGGTCACGGGCAAAAGGGGTGGTGGGGGCAGGATCCTGGGGAGATGGTCCTGGGAATTGCAGGGAGAGGGGACATGGCCATGGCCAGGGATGTTCTCCGGCCTGACTGAGCTTTAGGGATAGTTTTTGTCCATGTTTTTCCAAAGGAGGGAAGACCAGCTGGCTCAGAGCCTCTCTGGGTGTCCCGTGGCTCTGCAGGGTCAGAGCTTGGTTCCCACCAGGCTCCAGTGGATAGTCACTTGATCCCACCAGGCTCCATTAACTGGTCACTTGATCCCACCAGGCTCCACTGGATGGTCACCTGAGTCCCACCAGGTTCTATTATTCCATTAACTGGTCACTTGATTCCACCAGGCTCCATTGGATGGTCACCTGAGTCCCACCAGGTTCTATTATTCCATTAACTGGTCACTTGATCCCACCAGACTCCATTGGATGGTCACTTGGGTCCCACCAGGCTCTGTTGGATTGTCCCACGGTTCCCAGCAGGTCCCAGTAGCTGATCACCAGGTTCCATTGGACGATCCCATGGGTCCCACCAGGCTCAGGTCAAAGCAGAGCATTCCTCTGTCCCAGGGTGGCCTCTTTGAAGGCATTCCCAAAGGGAGAGAGTATTCCCAGGTGTCTGACTCACAGCCTCTCCTCTCCTCTGCCAGGCCCGGGAGGAGCTGCGCCCGGTGAAGGAGGACTTTGAAGCCAAAAACAAGCAGCTCCTGGAGGAAATGCCCAAATTTTACAGCAGCCGCATCGATTACTTCAAACCCAGCTTCGCCCGGTGAAGGAGGACTTTGAAGCCAAAAACAAGCAGCTCCTGGAGGAAATGCCAAAATTTTACAGCAGCCGCATCGATTACTTCAAACCCAGCTTTGAGTCTCTGGTCCGGGCACAGGTGAGAGGCTGTTCCTGCCTGCTGGGCACTGCCAGGGGGGAATCCTTTGGTGGGAATCCTCCTGCAGAGCGCCTGGCTGGGGATTCCACTGGGAGCAAGGTGCTTTCTCGCAGCAGTGCCTCCAGGAATTCCATCACCCCGGTGGGAGGGCACGGGGAGCAGTGGGATGGCTGGTGGGAGTTCAGATGGACCTTGGCCCGGCACAGGTGGTGCAGTGCTGGATAGAAAGGACAGCTGAGGGGAATTTTATATGGATCTGGGACACTCCTGGTACGTGGATCATGTCCTGTCCTGCAGTTCCAGCCCTGGCTATACATAATCCACTGGGATTTGATGGCTCTATCCACCTGGGCATGTCATCCCCTTGGATTTGTAGTCCTGAGCTCTGGGTTGGATCTTGTTGGAGGTGTTGAGATGCTCAGGGCTCATCTTAAGGGTCTCTTGTGGCTTCTGGTGAGCAGAGAGGAGGCTCCTGGGACGTCTCCACACCGAGGATTTGCAGGAAAGGAGTGGCCTAAATAACCCACAGCTTTCACTTCAATCCTCCAGCCTCCTTTGGGGACTTGCTGCTGCTCCTCCTCCTCCTCCTTCTCCCTTTGCCCTTTTCCTCAGGCTGGAGAGGGACAGGCTTGGGATCTAATCAACCTTTGAACCCCCAGCACCTCGTG
>NW_021940780.1:2497858-2500352 GCF_001715985.3 Manacus vitellinus
TCACCTCCGACTCTGGGGGGGCCTCTGCGCGGAGCTGCCAGCGAGTTGTCTGCAGGCTGATTCACCTACCAGATGGTGCCGATGCTCCCTGCGCCGCAGGGTGGGAGCTGGGGATGCTGTTCCTGCTGTTCCCTCAGCGATGGGCCCCGGGGCTCCCTGTTCCAGCCCGGCACAACCGGAATAACCACAATTCCCAGAGCCACCGCGGGGTCTCGCTGGCCCTTTCCCCCTGCAGACCCTCTCCGGGTCACGCGGATGGGACCTGGAAACCTGAAGGTTCTCTGCCATCTCCGGGTGTTTGCCATCCATGAGTTTCCTCAGAGAGCAGCTTTGCCCCTCTGGCTTTGACCACGATGTCCCTCACTCCGTTTGCATCCCGATTCCCAGGGAGTTTGGGGCGAGGGCACGTTGGGATGGATGTGCTCGGAGCAGCCAGGGATGCAAGCAGGGAGCGGCAGGATGTCCTTGCTGGGGCTGTTTGTAAGACTCTCCATTCATATCCCTCTTCTTCCTCGGGAATCTCTCCCAGCCTGCTCCATCTTCAGGTGAGGAGTTTCTCAGGAGAGCCGAGCGAAATCCCGTTTTTAATCCCCAAAAAAAAGGCAGCGTCACAACAAAGCTGATGCATCTCCCGTAGGCTGGACTAGAGCTGGTCCCAGATGGATGCAGCTCCCATCCCTCCCTCCCTGCCAGCCTCCATGGGAGCTGCATCCCTCTCCCCCAGCACTGGCTGCACCCTTCCACCCCCGGGGAGGGAATGCCGGGAGGAGAGCTCGGAATGTGTGTCCCCCTCCGCCGCTTTAGGAGCTCTGGGAAGAGTTTTCGCATCGAAGGGGCTTAAATATTAAGGAGAAGGGAAATGACTTGCCCGAGGGAATGAGTCAGTGGCGAGCCAGGAATAGCACCCAGAGCCCTGACTCACCTGGGGAGCTGCTCACCTGCGGGCAACTGCCTGGGAAGGGCATCCCGGGGGCTGCCGGGGGGCTGCCGGGAGCATCCCCATTCCCTGTGGGAATATTTCCCAGCCAGCCCCGCTCATCCCGGGTTTCTCTCCCTCCATGCCTCCTCGAGCTGATTTAGCACCTCAGGGGGAGGGCGTGTTCCTCGATGGAATTTCTATTTTCAGCCTCTTCTCTGGGTACCTTCCTAGGGGCGATGGTTGGGATGGGGCTGGAGGTGCATCCCTGAAGGAAAGGGGTGGATGGGGGGAGGCTGGGATCAGCTGCCACCCTGCTGGTGGCCATGACTTGGGGGTTGCTTGTCCCTGGGTCAAACCCACCGTCCAAAGGCAAAACTACGCAGTTTTCCCTATTTTTTTGGCCCTGGAGAAATCGGAGGGTTACAGTGAGACAAGAGTGTGACGGTGACACCGGGAAGGGCTGGGAAAGGGCCCAGCTGCCTCTCCATGCCACGGCAAAGGACCCTGCTCCAAACCAGCCCCATGGCTCTGACCCAAGGAGACCCTCCAGAGCCTCCTCCCCGGGCGGGCGAGTTCCCATGGCACAGCCTGGCCGCGTTCCCAGTGTCTCCTGACGCCGGGACATGTCCCGAGCTCGCAGGGCTGTAACATTCAACTCCAAATTCTTCCCTCCACCCACGTGCCCGGGCCAAGCCAAGGGAGGCAAATGTTTCCCTGGCTTGGGGGCTTTGAAGTGGCCACACGGAGATGAAAGGGGGGGGATTTTGGAGCTGGTGTGAGGTGTGAACAAACTTCCTTCCCGCTCTCGTGCTTTATTTTCCAGCTAGAAAACGTGATATTCCTTTGGTTTTTAAGGAAATGGGGGGGGAAAAGATGGGGCTGGCAGGCTGGGGGGGTTGCTGTGGGATGGGGGAGCCTGGCCCTGGCAGTGACCCCGGGTTTGTTTTGGGTAGGGCTGACCCAAACACAGCCGGCCATTCCCGGCCGGGCCGTTGTGAGCGGGATCTATAGAAAATCCTCGGAACACCGTGTCCCCAAACAGAATTAGTTCAAGACAGGTGGACTCAGGGCCTTTGGCTCGGGCTCAAAGGCGAGTTGGAGATGGGATTTGATGGGACGGGGACGGAGCATATGGTATCCATAGCTGGAAAAGTACTGGGCTGGCGGGAGCAGGTAGGGCAGGGGGAGCTGCCTGTGGAGCCAGAGGGTCCCCCCCTGTCACTGCCACGAGTGTGGGGTACAGCCCCTCCCTGGGACCCCCCATGGAGGCAGGGGTGGTTTCCACTTGTATTCCAATGGGAGCAAAGCACGGGGTGCCAGTGGGATTCTGTTGGTGCAGCTCGGGAGACTCAGCTGGTCGTGGCCCTGCTGGTTTGGCACAGGGGCCTGCTGGGGGAGAGGAGCATCCCCGAGGACACCCCCCAGGCCCTGGGGACACAGCGTGTCCCACGGGAAGGGCTCACCCACGGGAAGGGCTCGGTGGCTGCGGGATGTGGGCGGTGGGGGGAGCAGCACCAAAGAGTTTGGACTGAAGGCAATCCTGGGGGACAATCCTGGGAGCAACTGTGGGGGAAA
>NW_021940780.1:2501990-2503189 GCF_001715985.3 Manacus vitellinus
CCGGGGGGGACAATCGAGGGGACGCAAAAAGGGAGGGTGGCGGGTGCCCGGGTGGCAGCCCCGCAYGCGCCGCTCCCAGATGGGAAGCGAGCGGGGAGAAGGGCAGCGTGTTATTAAAACGTGTTGAGTTTGTAATAATCCAAGGGGGTGGCATCGCCACATGGGAGGGAGCTATTTTAGACACAAACGCTCCGGAGAGGGGCTGCCGAGGGCACCCGCGGGAGGGAGGGGGGGGGTGACGGGGGAGAAGGAGACCCTCCGCAGCCCTCCCCCTTCCCCTCCCCAATCCCGCTTTTCCAACAGGTTGTGTATTACACGGAGATGCACAAGATTTTTGGGGACCTGACGGCGCAGATCGACCGGCCCGGGCTGAGCGATGAGCAGCGGGAGAGGGAGAACGACGCCAAGCTGAGCGAGCTCCGGGCGCTCTCCATCGTGGCTGATGACTGAGGGGAGGAGGGGGGTGGCCCCCCTCGACCCCAGCTCCCAGCCCAGGGGTGGATTTGGGGCGCTGGAACTGCTCCCTTTGCCGCATGGATCCCTCCTGCCCCGACGAGGGGCGGGGGGCACAGCGGGGGCCACCCCCTGCCAGCGTCTGGAGATTGGTTTTTGCCTCCCCCACAGACGGGTTTTGCCTTAAATTGGGGGGTGTGGTGGAGCAGGGAAGGGAGGTGTCCCATGTGGATGAAGGTGGGAATGGGATGGGGGCTGCTGGCCTTTTCCAGGCACTCCCACAGTCCAGACCCACTCCAGGAGGATGAGACACCCCACCCTCAAGCCCCTTCATTTTGTGCCTTAGGAGCCCAGCGGCCCCCCCAGGGGAGGGTAAAAATCGCTGAAATCCCTTTTTTTATTTTTTTGAGGGAAAGGGTGATGATTCCCGTGCCGAGCATCCCTGCCTCTTTGCATGGGAGTGGCACAAAATGCCTCTGCCCCACAGCTTGGGGGAAGGTACAAGGGGTACCCAGGGAGGGGGAGCCCAGAGAGATCCATAAAGGAGGATTTTTTCCCCAGCTAGGAGAAAATCCAAGGAAAACTGGAGGGGGGGTGAGGGGGGATGCTGCAGCCCCTCCTCGGTGTCCGGGGGAGGGCACGGGGGCTCCGCCGCTCTTCTCCAATAAAGTTTTTGGGAGCGCAGCGCCGGTCGCTGTCGGTGCCCATCGCCGTGGCCTCGGGGCCACCGCCGGGCCGCTGCCGCC
>NW_021940780.1:2503299-2504704 GCF_001715985.3 Manacus vitellinus
CGGCGTCAGCAGAGCACGAGGAGCGCAGTTCTTCCAGTGAAACACGGGGAATTTGGGCCTGAGCTGGCGCTTTCCGGGCACTGCAGGGAGCCTGGGATGGGACAGAGGGGCTGGAAGCACGCTGTGGTGGAGGTAACGGGGGTCCCTTCTCTGCCTGGGGGTGGCACGAGGCTTCCCAGCCTCCAGGTGAGGGCACACGGCTCCAGACATCGGGAAAACCACCCCCTCTTCCCGCCAGTGCCCGGATTTGGCAAACCAGACCCTGCACAAGACAGGGTGTCCTGGGAAAGCAGCAGAGAACAGGGAGTTGGACCCCCGCCCCTAAACCCAAAACTTGCCATCCCCAGCTGGAGCGAAGGGAATGGGACAGAGCCCTGGCAGGCCATGGGAATGCCCCAGTGGGGCTGTTTGGAGGGACAGAGCGAGGCCCCCCGAGAGCATCCCGTGCCACATCCTGTGCCACGGCTCCTCCCCAGCTCCCAGCACGGAGAACTTCATCCCTCCCTCTGCCCTCGGCTGTTCCTTCCCAACTGCATCACATGCCGGGCCAGGTTTAAGCAAAATAAACCCCGTTGCCACGGTTACCCGGAGCAGGGATGCTAAATATACAGAATATATATATTTATATGTATTTAACTGCCACGCAGGAGCAGGGGCACATTCTCCCCCTAGGATCTGAGCAAGGGGCACCTTCTCCTGGTGGGATCTTGAGCCCTGCAGACCTTGGGATGGCTCCCAAGCAGGCAAAAAGTCCGTGGCAGCCTCTCCGTGGCCTGGAAGTGTTGATTCCTCACTGGATTCAACTCCACCTGGTGGCTTGGTTTGTGTCACTCTGTCACGCTGGGCAGGGCAGCCAGACCTGCCTGTCCACCTTATCCCCAGTGTCCCAATTCATCCAGAGCTGGCAAATCCCAGTTCCTGCTCCTCCTGCCCTCAGGGAGAGGGATCTCACCCATGGAAACTTAACCCCAGCATTCCCAGGGATTCTCTCTGAGTAGTCTCCGCACTGGCTGGGGAGGAGAATTCCATCTTTTATAGTAAAAAGCGGATAATTACCGGGTTTTGCACCACCCACAAGATCCCGGCGTTAATAGGGAAGAGCTGGCAGGAAGGGAAAATTAACTCCATGATGTGGAACGTTCTCAGCCTCGGCTGAGACACTGAGGGATGCACTGCTCTAGGGTGATGTGAGTGGTTGTAGGGACAGGGTCAGGATGGGAACATCCTCCTTCCTCCCCAGCAGTTGCTCCCAGTGAGCCCAGTTGTGTTCCAGCACCTCAACTGTCCCCCTTCCTCCCCGAAGCCCCCAAGCCCCCAGGGGACAAGACCCCAGGGGACAGGGAGAGGTTTAGCAGATGCCATCCCACCACCAGTCCAGCAGCACCAATCCCAAAGGTTTTTCCCC
>NW_021940780.1:2507874-2509640 GCF_001715985.3 Manacus vitellinus
GCCAACAATCCAGGACACAGTGTGGGATCCCGGACACCTGATGGCTCCAGGGACCACCAGCACCTCACACTTCTCCCCACAGGAAAGGAGGGGGGACATCACCAGCCAGGATGTGCCTCCCTCCCACCACCACCCCGCAGCTCCAGGTGGGATCCCAGTGCATCAACGGGGGGGTCTCGGCCTCCCTTTCCCCACTCCCTTCCCAACCAGGCCACGCCAAAGGCCTCAGGGAGGTGGGAGCGAGGCTTTGGCACCTCCTGGGAGTCACCCACCCCTCCAGGAAGCCCCGCTGGGATCTGACACCCCCCCAGACACACTCACAGCAGCTGAACCTCCTCTTCCAGACGGCGCGGGAGCCCCCCCACATGGCCGGGAGCCGGAGCCGAGAGCCGGGCGCGCGTCCCGGCGCTCCCTTTTATAGCCACCCCAGCCGGAGACGGGCCCTGTATCCAGAGGCACCTCATTACGGGACTGGTTCCCAACTGGTTCCTCGCTGGGTTTGGGATCGGCGATACTGGCTGGGCCGGTGGTTAAGGGCTCCCTTCCCACCCCAACCGCGGTGTCTGGGCACCGGCAGGCAGCCAGGAGCCGGGGGAATCCCACCAAATTCCAGGGAACTCACTCAGGAACTCCGGCTTGGGTTGAGTTCACCTGTCAGGGGTCCCAGTGCCCCCAAATTCCCGCAGCCACACCACCCACCGTGCACCCCTTGGGGGCTGGAGAGGCCGGGGCTGGCGCTGGGACAATCCCTCCGTTCAGCGGGATTGAATCCCAGCAATCCCGTGGGGCAGCCCGTCCACCCCAGCAGGATTGAATCCCAGGAATCCCGGGGGGCAGCCCCTCCACCCCGGCTCGGTGGCTGCCAACATCCCACACGCCGCGTTCCCGCGGGCTGCCGGACCCCACGCACCAAAGGGCTGCTCCCCCCCCACCACGGGGGTACCACCAGAGCCCCACCAGGGTGGGGGGCACAGGTAGGGACGTGGGGGGATCCCCATCCCCTCCTCCTGGGTTGGCAGCCGATCCCAGATCCCCCCAGTGCTTTCTGGCTGTTGCTGCTGGAGCAGGGGGGGTCCCAGCACAGGCAGAGTCAGGGGGGGCACATAGAGATGGGCCCTGGGTTTTGGGGACCCCCCCACTGCTCAGTGGGCTCCGGGTGCAGGAACAGGCCCGTCAGCCTAAACATGGGAAGGGAAAAACCTGAATTCCCAGCACAGCCAGCACAGTCCTTGGCCCCTCCCAGCAGGGAGGGGGATGAAAACGGGGGGTCCAGGAACCCCCTTCAGCACAGACAGCACGAACTGGGGGGTGCCAGGGACCCCCAGCTTCCCTCTGCAGCACCAACAGCACTGACAGAGGGGGTGCCAGGGACCCCCGGGTTCCCTCTGCAGCACAGACACCCCAAACCAGGGATCCCTGAGGATCCCTTCCAGCAGGAACTTCCCAGGCTGGAGACACCGGAGGCCCCCCCAGCTGCGGGGGGAGGGTCCCCCCTGGCCCCGGGGGCCACCGACTCACCGCCGTCACGGAGCGGCTCCACGCTGAAGGCTCCGCGCCGGCGCAGCATCCCCGGGAGCAGGGAGAGACTGGGAACGGGGTACGGGGGAGGGAACCGAGATCCTGGAGCCGGACAGGGAGTACCGGGAACAGGGCAGAGAAAAACCGGGAATGGGGAAGCGGGTGCGGGAGCCGGGCAGAGGAGAAACAGGAACCGGGAGCCGGGCAGGGAGCAGCGGGCTCGTCCTCCGCCGCCTTATGGGGCAGGG
>NW_021940780.1:2509725-2510835 GCF_001715985.3 Manacus vitellinus
GGGGGGGCCGCCCCCTGCCCGGGCAGCCCCTTTGCCCCCAGCCCCACCTGTGCTACCCCAGCAGGGCTCAAGGCGTTTATTCCTCTTTTTTTTTATCCCCCGTGCCGTGGGCGGGAGAGGGGCAGGACCATCATCGTCATCCTCCTCCCTCCCTGGGGGTCCTAGAGAGTCATGGAATGGTTTGGGTGTGAAGCGACCTTAAAGACCATCCACCATCCTGCCACGGGCAGGGACACCTTCCACCGGCCCAGGTTGCTCCAACCCGGCCTTGGACACTCCCAGGGCTGGGGCAGCAGCTCTGGGATGTTTAATCGGGAATTCCACGGTGAGAGCTCCATGGATGGGCCCGGGGGGCACACGAGGGGCACACAGACCCCAGTGAGATCCCAGGCAAGAGGGGAGGGGGCTCCTGGCTGTCCCCAGGACAGGGGAAGGAGCTGGTTCCCTCCCAGGCGAATCCCAGATAACAGCAAAGCCCATCTCGGTGCAAACAGGCCCGGAGGGTGGGGAGCAGAGATAAGAGCCCACCTGGGCCCCTGCAGGACAAAGGGCTCGGCCAACAGCCCCCAATAAACCCCCGACACCTCCCAGGGACACCGGGAGCAGGGAGGGGACATCCAGCCCCACGGGGAGCCCTGACCTTCCCGGGAGCACCACAAGGCCAGCTGGGATGTCACTGGAGAGCCTGGGATGAGCCTTGCCCAGCCCTGGACCCTCACCCTGGGTGCAGCCAGGAGGGCTGGGGGGTCTGGGGTCCCTGCCTGCACCCTGGGATCTGGGGGGGGACCCACCTTGCCCCCACCCTGGGGCCCCAGCACAGAGCAGACACAGGAGTGGAGCAAATATATATTATATTTATATATAATCTGGTTTAATACCTTGTTGCAGTCAGTGTACAAGCGGTGCCAGCCCTTCTCTGGCACCCAAGTGCTCAAGCATCCCTGTGACCCCCCCCAAAGTCCTCCCTCCCCAATGTCACCCCCGTGTCCCCCACTGCTGCAGCCCAGGCTGAGAACCAACCCAGCTCATCACACAGACTGCGAAGGCTGTAGTGCATCCCTCCCCAAAAATCCAGGCCATCCCGAGCCTGGTGGTGCCCTCAGCCCCCCC
>NW_021940781.1:0-3861 GCF_001715985.3 Manacus vitellinus
GTTCTTGGTACAAAGGACCTGAGATTCAGAATCTGGGGCTCTACGGGCCCTAAACTCAACAGTATATAGATCAGTGTTAGAGCTGTTACCGATAAAGGTGTTGCAGAATTTCCCAAACTTGAGCAGCAGTGCTATGGGAGGGCATGAAAAGCATCTGAGGAGAAACAGTTGTCTTGAGACAACATATTTCTGAACCAAGATAAAAGTGCTTCCAGGGCTCAGGAATAATGAGAATGGGAGTTGTTAAAACTGGGTTTCTGCCAGTTTCACCAACTTCATCTCTCCAGATACAGAGTTGCTCATAGCCTCATTTGTGGAGCTAATGACAATTCCAGCTGAGGAGCTCAAAATCCCTCCTTTGAACAAGACCCTGCTGATTCACCCAAATGCTGATCATGTTCCAACACAGTTGCTATCATGCATCTTATTCACACAGCAGGACAGATGAGTGACTGGAAGAGCCAGCTCACCTTACTGAGGCCAGAAGTCACAGAATGTGTCCAACAACCACACAAGCACCAGTGCTAAAACAGAGTATTTTATAAACCTGTCCGCTCACCAGGATACAGACCTCAGTAACTTCGTTGGGAAGGGATGTTATGGTCCCCAGGACAGCAGTAAGCCCCTGGAGAACACTTTACTTTAATTAACAAGAAATACGCTGAGCACAAAGTGTAGGAAGGTTAATTTATAACCTCGGAAAAACTCTAGGTGTGAAACTAAAGATGTTAATGTTGTGCCAAATCATTCATTGGACTGCATATTTCTGAATTTCCTGGTTTCTTACTTCAAAGCATAAGAATTTTTTTTCTCTCAGATGGCACAGAGTTGCGCACAAGGGAAGGAAAATCAACACTAATTGTCAGCAAGATGATGCTGAAATTTACACAGGCAGATCAATCTGTTTTCTTTCCATAGCAGTGCTAATACCCCAAAATCCAGTGATAGTTTTAAGACTGGGATGCAGTACTCATCCTGCACACATACTTCAGGAAGTCACTTTGAAGTGCTGACGTTTCACAGACCTGTCATCAAAGATGATCAGTGGCAATGGATTAACCTCATCCTAGGCAACCTTCGCCTACACCCCTCTCTAGTCAGCTTCAGATCTAACAAAACAGGATTTGGAACAAAAGCATGAAAAGAATGGTGGCTCCCATTCCATCTCTTGCACAACATCAACAAGCTAACGCCTGTCCCCTCTTTTAGGATTTGTGACCTCTGATCTTACGTACCATTCCAGCCTGCAATCTGCATTTGCACAGATGAGAATTTCCCTTCAATTTACTGCTGTTATATTGGAGAATCTCTGCTGGCAGAACATCTCTGGCATTCTTTAGAGTCGTGAAGCTGAGTAACATCTTGCACCATGTACTACCCCACTAAGGAAGAAACAAAGTTTACAGCTTGCAGGCCACTACAGTCTGGTCCTGTGTATGCAAGTTTAAGAACTACAAGCTACAGTAAATAAAAACACAGGTACAGTAACAAAACAAATCAAACGAAAATATAAAAATCCTCTGGCTAAAATCCAAACCCCAGATTTACGTATTTACAAGTCATCTTTAAGCCAGAAATGGCGTCAGCTCTGGAAGAACAATTGTGAACGCCCGAGTCAGCAGTTCAGCCTTCTGGTTTCACAGCGTAAAGACACCTCATTGTGACTGGATCGTATGACACATGGTCTGAATGTTTTCAAGAACTAGAGGAAAGCAGCCCTCCATGTACCAGTTGAAGATCTGTTTTCATGATCACAGTAACATCACCCTTGACTTTCACCACGCTGGTCTGAAAAAAAACGTTTCCCCTTCTGCTCCTCACCCTGATTTCAGAAGATTTCTGGCATCATACATCAAGAAAGATCAGTAGAAACCTGACTTTCAGCAGCACAAAGATCTCACCCCAGCCTATGCTGAGCCTGTGGTACCAGTAAAGAGCCTCCTCCCCTCAGTCTGCTTCATGACGACCAAATTCTTCCAACCTTCATAATTCGGAAATTCTATGATTTTATAGCAACAGAAAAATCATGATATATTTGCTGGAAAAGCCCTCCCCCCTCACTGTACTCTTACCTGGAGCTCTAGGCCTCCAGCTCCACAGGTTGCCTGAGAGCCACTCCTGCAGCCAATGGCAGTGACACACACTCTGGGCACAAGGGAAGATCAGTAGCAAGGACCCTCTTTGGCAAGGTGATTTACAACCAAACCCTTTTCCCATGCACAGAGAAGGGGATATATTCTCATCCTGCTGAGTCCAAGGGAAGAGGAGCTCTGGTCAGGCAGATGCCCAAAAGCCTGTTGTGTGTCACACAACACAACACAACACTGATGAAGAAAAGTTGAGGAACATCCTTCTGTTGAAAGCTGGAGCCTGAGAACCTCCATTGGCACGTCCTTTCAGAAGATGCTGACATGGATGGCTGCCCCATCCCACCCACCATGGCTCAAAATCCCACTGGAAAGCATGCCCCAGTGTGGTGTTTCCTGAACCATTCCTTAGTGAAGCAACAACAGAGTGGATCAACTCTGGAGGGAGATTTCCATCAGCAAACTTGGCTGATGGGCAGGGAACCATCTCAACAAAGAGCTTGATCCTGCATCCCCAGTCTCCTCACAAACTCAGCAGAGCTCGGCCTGCTCAAAGCCCCAGCAGAGCATTTATTTATAGGTGATGGCAGGGGAAACAATGCCTTCTTGCCCAGTCTGGTTCATGCTTCTCACCATGTCCTCCCTGTTAGTCCACAAGCTCCGTTTAGTTTCTAATACCTGCTGCTGTTAAATTTAGGGTTCTGCTGACCAACGGTGGAAGGAGACTGTCTTCCCATTCCTTCAAGGCACACATTCCTGCTCCCCGCCCCACCACCCCTCTCCTCCCTGTGAGTGAAGCTGCACTTAAAGGAGGATAGTTTGGGTTCTCAGTTCCCCCGTGCCAGAAATGGTCTATCTCACACTCTTTCTGACAAGTCGCCAATAGCTTGCATTTAATGCACTGAAACAAACCCAAAAAGCCCAAGATACCCAACAGAGTTTTGGAAATAGGAGCTGAAGTGGGTGGGCCCTGTCTTACAGCTGTAGTACCCCTGTAGGTGGCAGAAACAGCTTGAAACAGTATTTTGGAGCCTACTTGAGCTTTAGCTTGGCAGCGGCCCAAAGCATGACACACAGCAAAGGAACAAATAGCTTTCAAGCCTTATTTTATTTTCATGCATTTACTGTCATGGTCAGAACCCCCACGTGACTTGTAGAAGTGAGGCACTGCCCTCATCGTGTCTCAGAAGTCGTCCAGAGGATCATCTCTGGTCTTGCCAGTCTGAAAACTGACAAGGGCAGGATATAAGTTCTCCGGAGGAAGGCCCACAAACACCTTTAAGTGGACATATTCAGTATCAGCAACTTGGACCTAGAAAACAAAACAGGGGGAAAGTGAGGAGCATGGCTTGAAGCAGGTTCAAACAAAAGGATGCTCTTTACATACTTAAAAGACTGTCTTTGCCGTGGAGCTTAATTTGAGGTTCTATCTCCACTTTTTACTTCCACAGCTCTTCACCCAAGTCTGGGTAGTACTTGCTGTGTACACCTGGAGAAAACTCTATTAAAAACCTTTCGTCTCAGATGAAGGGAAAATGAGCAGGACTGCTTGAGGTTGGAAGCACCAGAAGGCGGAACAGGAGAAAGGTTTTGATGGTGTCCTCTTTTGGTCACCAAGATGTCAGCACATCAGCTCTCAGCCTCTTGGCACACCCAGTGAGTCTTAATGACTCAGGGCTGGGACAAGATGCAGAGACAACATCTGCTCTTACAAAGTACAGAAAGATCCATCCCAAACCAGCATGTGGTCCTGAGAAGCAATGACAACCTGAAA
>NW_021940782.1:0-1136 GCF_001715985.3 Manacus vitellinus
ACCGAGCGGGTGAGGTTCGTACACAGGTACATCTACAACCGGGAGCAGCAAGTGCACTTCGACAGCGATGTGGGGATCTTTGTGGGTGACACTCCATTTGGAGAGTACCAGGCCAGGAACTGGAACAGCCAACAGGAAAGGCTGGAGTACTATCGATCTCTGGTGGACAGGGTCTGCCTGCCCAGCTACGAGGGGTACGGCCCGTTCAGCGTGGAGAGGAGAGGTGAGCGTGGGGCAGAGCGGGTCCCCTCGGCCCCTGCCCCGGGAATGACCATGGAGCCCCTCAAACCCTCCCTGGGAATCACCCCAGGCCCCTCAGCCTTCCCGTGGCCTTTTGCCCCCTCCGAGTCCATCCCAGTTAATCCCAGTCTTTCCAGTGTCCCTCAGTCCATCCCAGTCCATCCCAGTCTCTCCCAATTCCCCCCCGCGTCTCCACCCCGCTGGGGCCACAAAGCTCACGCCCCTCAGCCAATCCCAGCGCGTCTCTCTGATGACGCTCCAGTTGCCAGGCAGACCCAAAGCAAAGAGTTCCCTCCCCACGACTCAGCCTCCCAGTCCAGATCGCTTCCTTCCCAGTCCACACCAGTCATTCCCAGTCCTTTCCAGTCATTCCCAGTCATTCCTAGTCCCCATCACTCCACTCCCAGACCCTCTCACTCCATTCCCAGTCGTTCTCACTTCACTCCCACATCTCCCAACTCTCTCCCCAGTGCCCCCTCAGCCCATGCCCTTCTCCTCCAGTCTATTCCCAGTCCCTCCCACTGCCATCCCAATCCCTCCCAATGTCCTACAAGCCCTCTGCCCTCCCTCCCAGTGCCCCCCAGATGATCCCAGTGTCTCCCCTGTCCCTACCAGTGCCCCCCAGTGTGTCCATCTCGCTGGTGCCATCGAGCTCCCAGCCCGGCCCCGGCCGCCTGCTCTGCTCCGGGATGGATTTCTACCCTGCGCCGGTGCAGGTGAGGTGGTTCCAGGATGGGCAGGAGCTGCCGGAGCACGTGGTGGCCACCGACGTGGTCCCCAATGGGGACTGGACCTACCAGGTGCTGGTGCTGCTGGAAATCCCCCCCCGGCGCGGGGTCACCTACAGCTGCCAGGTGGAGCACGTCAGCCTGGAGCACCCCCTCAGCCGGCACTGG
>NW_021940782.1:2534-3881 GCF_001715985.3 Manacus vitellinus
ATAAACAGTTGTTTCATCCATGTCCAGTTCGGTAACCATGAGGTGAGTTTGTTGAAGACATCTCCTAAACCTAGGGAGACATCATCCAGAGATATCTGATGAAAAATTTTGGTTTGATTTCGAATTGCGGCCAAATCATTATTAATTCTACCAGTCTGATCTATGTAAGAACAGCAGCTGGTATTGATGACTTTACACACGCCTCCCTGTGAGGCTAGCAAAAAATTGAGGGCCATTCTGTTTTGTATTACTACACGAGACAAGCTCTGGAATTGTTCTTTCAGGGTTTCAATTGCATCCAGAGTGTGATCTTGTATGTTTTCCATAACAGCCGAAATATTTACAATTGCCTTTTCCAATTCACTCACTCCTAGAGGTAGGACTAAACCTCTGACTATGCTGTGGAAAATCGTAGGGCGCTCAATGAGGGGATTGCTAGTTCTTTTCACTCTTTTGGGATAGGATTTTTCCCATTCCTGTTCATCAATTGGATCGAGAATTGTTATATTTGGAATCACTGCCCCCAGGGCACAGGCCCGATCCTTATCAAGGGGCAAAACTTTCCAGGCCTCCTTTTCACAAATCCAATACCATCCTGAACCCTGGGGAGGAATTAATCTCAAAGGGAACTGTGCCATCCCTACAACAATTTCTGGGTTTATCTCTTCTTTTGAATTGTTTTTATCACAGTAGGGGGGGAGAATGATTTTTCCTGTAGCGTTTATGATCATACAGGGAACAACATCCTGATTAGAAATTACATTACTTAGGGCCACCAGATAATAGGCCTCTGTAACTGGCTTCCAGGTCCCTGGGAAATTCATCATGGACTTTCTGAAGTTTGTCTCATTTAGTAAAATTCCAATTAGGGGCCACTCACTATTCTCATCATCAATTGCTGGTACTTGAGTACAAATCCAGCATTCCGGTTTTCGGAGAATTTTAGATACATTTTGGACTAGGGCCACATGCAATTTTTGGTCCCAAACTCGGTTCATAGTTACCGGTTGCACGAACAGAATGCACAGAACAAGCAGTCTATTCCACATCCTCGTCGTCGGTGCCTGGTTCTGTCTGGTTGGTTGTTCCAGGAGCTGATGCTCTCTTGACTCTGGAATAGTGGAACCAGGGTTCTCTGCCAGCAACTTTGACGGAGGTGAGGGAAGTCAGCAGGACTTGGTATGGTCCTCTCCACCTGGCTCTCAAGGGGCCACTGTTCCACCACTTGACGTAGACCCAGTCTCCTGGCTGGAATGGGTGAGCAGGGGTGTCCAGTCCTATGGGTCTGGATAGCTCGATGACCTTCTGCAGCTTCTGCAAAGTAGAGCCTAAAGCAATCAAATATTT
>NW_021940783.1:0-1361 GCF_001715985.3 Manacus vitellinus
GGAAGGGACCTCCGAGATCATCAAATCCAACCCTTGATCCAACCCCGCTGTGGTTCCCAGCCCATGGCACTGATGCCACATCCAGTCTGTCCTTAAACACCTCCAGGGATGGAGAATCCACCACTTCCCTGGGTAGCCCATTCCAGTGGCTGAGCACCCTCTCTGCAAAGAAATTCTTTCTAATATCCAACCTAACCCTCCCCTGGCACAGCTGAACACCCAGCCCTCTTGTCTTGCTGATGGTTGCCTGGGCAAAGAGACCAACCCCCCCTGGCTCCCCCCTCCTGTCAGGAGGTCTCCCCTGAGCCTCCTCTTCTCCAGGCTGAACAGCCCCAGCTCCCTCAGCCTCTCCTCATAGGACTCATGCTTGAGTGCCTTCCCCAGCCTTGTTGCTCTCCTCTGGACCTGCTCCAGAGGTTGAGAGTCACAGCTAGAAGGTAAAAAATGCCTTCAGAAGGCAAGGCTAGAGGATATATCCCCATGTGGAAGGTCAGCCTGGGCCATCATTCCCTCCCTCCACAAGACAGGACACCCACACTGCATCCAACACCCACTTTGCCCTGGTGACTCCAAGCTGAGAGTGCAGAGCTGGGGCTGGAGAGGTGACCCCAGAGGTGACCATGTGTGAGTGCATCTGCCCTGCCCACCACACGTGCCCCTGGGCAGCTGCTGGCTCTGGGGGTGCCCGAGCTGGAGCTGCTGGATCCCCCCCTCCCCAGCCAGCCTGGGGAAGGTGTCACCCAGCCAAGCTGTAGCAGAGGTTGTGGGCGTTCTCCGGGGAGGTTAATGCATTCAAGCTGTCAAAATATTCTTCCTGCTATTCACCCAGTTAACATGCCCTCTCTTTCTTTTTCTTTGAAAAGGCATTTGCTATGGTATTCTAATGCATGGTCTGTGTTCAAGATGTTACTGACAGCTGTTGTATGACTACAGGAAGGAAATTATGACTCCCTAATGATAACATGTCACGGCGTGTCTCTCTGCTTTTCTCTTCCTTTAGCTGTACATTTCTCCTGCCAGTGTCTCCTCACTGCACCCATGCACTGCATTGTGCAGCAGTGACATGTGTGCCATGTGCTTTCTTAAAAAAAAAAACACAAACACACACAAAAAAAGGATGTTCTGATGGCTTCTACCTTGCCTTTAAATAATGTGGATAAATTTTGTTCACTCTATTCTGCTCTTGTGAGACCCCTCCTGGAACACTGTGCATAGTTGTGGGGTCCCCAACATAAGGAGGGCTGTGGAACTGTTGGAGCAAGTCCAAAGGGGGACTGGGGCACCTCCTCTGGGAGAGCTGGGGCTGTCCAACCTGGAGAAGAGAAGGTGTTGTGGAGACCTCACAGCACCTTCCAGGGTCT
>NW_021940783.1:2481-3855 GCF_001715985.3 Manacus vitellinus
TGGGACACCTTGGTCCCTGCTGATTTCCCATTTAGGAGGCAGCTGTTTGTCTTTGAGGGGTGTGCTGCTGCTGTTTAGTGTAAAAGTCTCCTAATACCAGGCTGTTTTAAAGAGAAACCTAAAATATTTGGTATCTGGAGATCATAGGCTCTGTGGATAGTCAAACTGGGATTACTGGGATCATGAGTGTGGCTCCTGGGAGTCAGGCAATACAGGGCTGGGTGCTGCTGAGCATCCCAGAGGGTACCTGAGCTGCTTGTTCTGTAGCCAGGCTTAGCACAGTCCTAAATGGACAAATTCCCTGAGGGATCTGCTGTCACCTTCCTCCTGCAAGGTGATCCCAGAGCCCTCTTCATTTTGGGCTCTCAGAGAGCTGACACACTTCTCTGGCAAATTTTTTGAATAGGATTTGGATTTTTAAAAGTCTTCACCGTGGTGACCTTCTAGAAGCACTTGAGTTTTGCTGTGGGATTCCTTGTTTCTGTGGGATTCCTTGTTTCTGTGGGATTCCTTGTTTCTGTGGGATTCCTTGTTTCTGTGGGATTCCTTGTTTCTGTGGGATTCTTTGTAGGATTCCTGGCTTCTGTGGGCTCTGAGCTGTACTGATTCCTGCAGGATTTCTCAGGTAGAAACTCCTGGACAACCTGCCTTTGTCTCCCAGAAGGGATTTCCATATTTCCTGTGGTATAAGAGCAGAAGCTTGCAGGAGGGGAAAACACCCCGTGGAAGTTGTTTCAGCACCTGGGAGGTGGGACAACCATAAAACCCTGAACAAACTGCACTTCCCACTCTATTGCTCAGAGTGGTATCTGTGGGAATGACTGGACATCCTCGTGTCCCCAAGACCCCTTTCCAACACAGGCAAGGTGCCATTTCTTTTTGAGTTTAGGCAGCCATGAGAATAAACAGAAATCACGTTACCATTGCCGCTGGTGGTGGAACGGGGTGGAATGGATGGGTGGAATCCAACTGTAGGTAGGTGATGTCACAAGAACCCTGCATAGCACGAGCCTTGTTTTGTAGGAATAAGTGTCTTTTTCTCACTGAAGGGAATAGTTTGACGTCCTAAAGGTTGGTTTTCTTTGGGACTGATGCCAGGAGTGGAGGAAAGGCAAGTTTTTCTTTCACCCTCTCTCTGCTGATAGACACGTGGACGGTCACACGAGTAGAGTGAAGGGCGCAGAGGAGGGGTGTTTTCCAGCCCGTTTTGCCCAGAATAATCTAAACATTGCTCAGCTGGGTGGGGAGAAGAGCAGAGCTGCCGTGGGGCCGTGGCCGAGGAGCGGCAGCCACAGGAGGTCAGTGTTGCACTGTGGATGCGGCAGCGAAAAGTCAGCGTGGCCTTGGAGGAAAACTTGACCCAGGAGGGAGGTT
>NW_021940784.1:0-3876 GCF_001715985.3 Manacus vitellinus
TTTTTTAGAGGTTTCTGTCCATTTGCATTTTCACACTATGTGTGTTTCTTTCTTACTTGGGAAAGTAAGTATTGGGAACCTTGCTGTTGTCCTTCTTTTAGTTTGCAGGTTGATATGATGTATTTTCCTAATAGCTTAAAGACATACTGGTTATAAATGCCACAATGACAGCTTTGGGAGGAGCAAAAACGTTGTTAATTCCCTACTCAGTACCTGTGCTGGAACCTTGAAGAACATGTTTTGATTACTTCATTTCTGCAGGTTTTACCTTTTTGCCTTGCTCCTTCTGAGGATCCAACTCTGGGCCTTTATATCTAATAATATCTCTTCAACACTATTGAGCTTGTTGCTGAATTGTCCTGGGGGTGAAGAAGGATGGTGGTGTCTTTGAGCTGATACTTTGATGACAGGAGTTTTATAACGCTTATGGACTTGAGAAGGTATTACATTTCTTAGAGTAGTGATGAGCAAAGAAATCTCTTTCATGCATTAGTGTTTTGACCTTCATTCTTCTCTAAGGGGAAACTGTGTGTGCGACTTCTGTCTCAGTGATGCCTGTTTGCAAACGCAGCTTTTTTGTTGTGTAATGTTTGGACAAGATGAAAAAGTTGTGGCCAAGTTGTGGGTTCATCAGTTTGCTTTCCTATTGCACACTGTTCCCAGAGGCTGGTGGTTCAATTCTGCTTTGCTTGTTGTGATGAGGTAAAGGTGGGCCCGTGTGTGTCTGAAAATGTCACTGGAATCAGTGCTCTTGCTTGCCACATACTCAGGATGTAAAGTCAGTGCAAGATCAGCCAGAGACTGGCCTAAAGCAGGGAAAGGGAGTTGTATGGTCCACCTGTGTGTGTTCTATCATGTTGGCAAGTGCCAAGGCCTGTGCCACTCACACCAGGTGCCTTTTTCCTGCATCCAGGAAGGAGAGGACAATCCTGTGATGACTTTGTCTGCAAGAAATAACCATGGAAGTGCAAACATGCTTTGGAGATTCTGTGCCCAAGAGCTGCTGCATGAAACATCATTTTTCCATCTATATTTCCTTGGATGGCTGTGATGGAGAGTTCCATGGTGGTTGTACTAAGCTTTTCCCAGCCTTGACCTGCCTGCAGATGTTATTAAATTCTCTTGCTCATATAAAGTGTCTGCCGAGGTTATGTCCTGTAATGTGTGAGTAAAGGCTGTGGGTGCAGAGCAATGAGGATGAGAGGCTGGCTTCCTGCTGGGAAAACTGGAGGATGAATGTGTTTTTGGCTGAGCAGTGGTTTGTTGTTGTGCCTGGTGCCAAGGCCTGTGCCATCTTTTCTGTGCCCCTGGTTTCCCTGTCCTGAAAGGCAAGGGTAATCCTCTGATAACAGAGCATTTTTGCAATAGCTCTGCATTTAGAGGGATGATTCATGGAGAGGTGTTGTGAATGAGGGATTTACATTGCTTAAAGAATCCCCTTCAGAGGTGTTATCAAAAGTGGGTTTCACATGATGCTGTAGATTGGTGGGAATGGAGGGCCTGGGCGGGTATTTTGGTCATGAATTTACTTGTTATTTGAAGTAGTTGTGAGCAACTTACTCACTGAATCCTGTCTTGTCTGATAGAGCTCTTCCTGAGAATGCTGGTTTGGAGAGGTAGACATGAAGTTTGCATTAATTTTGCAGAGTCACATATCTTCCAAAATGCCCATGTGCTGAGGAAGAATGGTGGTGTCTTTGAGTTGATTCTGAAGACTGACACTCCAATTCAGCCATGTTTAGTTTATGCCCACTGGAACATTTTAGGTTCCTATGCATGTGTCTGTGTTATGATCCTTGTTCTCGCTAAGGAGAGTCTTTCAGTGATGTCTGTCTGGAAAGGTAGCTTCTCCCATTTTTTGTTCTCCACAGAAATCCCCTGGAGAACTGTGCCTCTGAATACTAGATCCTCCTCCTGTGTACCTGCTCCATTTGACAGAGCCTGACATATTAGGGTATGATTCCTTCACTTCCCTGCATTTGTCATTCTTTCCTTGTTCTAAAACTGGGCCTCGCTTTGGATGATAGTCCTTGAAAACAGGCCTGCTTAAATTAACAGTTTGTACTCCTGTCTTGAGGGGGTTTAGCTGCCAAGACAAAGACTTCTGGTTCCCTAACCTTGCTGAATTTCACCTGAATGTCACTTGCTTTTTCACTTGTGCTTTACATATGGCCAGTGGTTGGATTTGTCTGTGGTGCAACTAAAGACTGTGAATGTAGAGCAAAGAGGGTGAGAGGCTGAATTCCTGTTAGGCAATTAGGTGAATAATGAGGTTTTGGCTGAGCAATAGTTTGATTTCATGGTGTGTCAAGGCCTGTGCCATTTTTCTGTGATCCTGGTTTCCCTATTTACAAAGGCAATGATAGAGCTCTGAAAACAGAGCTTTTGTCCACTCACTCTGCATTTAGAAGGATGACACATGGTTAGATGTCATTAATGAATGATTTAGATTACTTAAGGAACCCCATTCAGAGGTATTATCAAAAGTGGTTTCATAGGAAGTTGTTGCAGTGTGTCTTTGACAAAGTTTGATGTCAAGGTTCACTCTATTACACATAAAGGACCTTTTCTGAATTAATCCTTTGACTTCCTAAACCCCTGTTGGAGCTTTGATGCCTCCAGGTCCTATCTTAGTCTTAGGTGTGGACTCTGGAGTATCTCTAATAGAATTAGCTACATGGATTTCATTAGTATTGCCTGAGATGTCCTCCTGGTGAGTTTGTCTGAGAACATTCTTAATGCTTCCTTGCATTGCTCGTCTCATGTTCTTCCTTTCCCCTCTCTGTATGCACGTTTAATTATACGTATATTTACCAAGGCCTTCTTCTGCAGTGCCCCTTTTGTCATGTTATAGCTGGTGTGGAAGGCAGGAGATGTGAGTGGAACTTTGTATTCCAGTTCTGCTGTGAGTCAACAGCTGTCAATGGGACTTCAGCATAAGTCACATTTTTGTGGGACATTGTGTGTGATAGAAGAGGGGAAGATATTTCCCTAAGCGCCGAGTTCAATGACCCAGTCTCTGCTGGATGACCCCTCCTCTTGTAGTTTGTTTCTTTATCAGTCCTGTAATATTTATGCAATTATATATCTTCTCAGAATGGTGGTGAGCAAATAAATGTGTTTCTTTCCTCTATATGATCATTATTTGCTACCTTCTCCTTTGATATGTTTGCAGAGTTGAATAGGGCTTTAGAGGGGTCAGAATGAGGACATATTTGTAGAATAGTTTTTAATTCCTATGTGAAGCCTCCTTTCTTCATCGAGAGTTTTCTGTCACTTTTAGATGGAGAGTGTCATCCAAGTCAATATTCCATTTTCCCACCCTTGATCTTCCTTCAGGCTTTGTTTCCTGCAACATTATGCTTCACGTTTTCCACTTGCAGATTGTTCTATCCCATTGGTAACTGGGAGTGTTGTTTTGCAGCAAAGACTTACTATCCCTGAGAACCACAGGAAGACAGAATGTTACATGTGAGGAAAATTAGGCAGAAGCTAAACCTGGGTCCCTCCTAAGTTGTTTTATTTAGATCAAGGCCTTTGATAAGGCATTTAGACCTACAGCTTCAAAATCATGATGAACAGGAGACAAAGTAGAAAATTTCACAAGAACTGGTGTATTTCCAAAAATAACCCCTCTACTATATGGTCCAAGGCAAGACTTTGGGGCCTTGTGTGTGAATTCAGACGTCTGTGACTTCCAGGTGCTTTGTGAAGGTTTTTGTTTTTTTAAGGCAGAGATGTGGCAAAGCACCTGTACATTCAAGGAGTCCAGTGTTTCCCTCCAAGGGGCCACTTAAAGCTTTTGGGTTTGTTCAGTAATAATCAGAAATGGGTTGGAGATTTGAGTTTCTGCTCTGCAAGAAGGCCCTCGTGGAG
>NW_021940785.1:0-1088 GCF_001715985.3 Manacus vitellinus
TAAAGGGGGGAAAAAGGGGATAAACAGGTATAAAATGGGGCTAGAGGGGGAAAAAAGGGGATAAACAGGGATAAAATGGGGCTAAAGGGGGGAAGAAGGGGATAAACAGGGATAAAATAGAGCTAAAGGGGGAAAAAAGGGGATAAACAGGGATAAAATGGGGCTAAAGGGGGAAAAAGGGGGATATACAGGGATAAAATGGGGCTAAAGGGGGAAAAAAGGGGATAAACAGGGATAAAATGGGATAAAATGGAGCTAAAGGGGGAAAAAGGGGATAAACAGGGATAAAATGGGGCTAAAGGGGGAAAAAAGGGGATAAACAAGGATAAACAAGTATAAAATGGGGATAAGGGGGAAAAATGGGGCTAAACTGACAAAATTGGGGTTAAACGTGGAAAAACGAGGCTGAAGGGGGGAAGGATGGGGGTAAATGGGGATAAAATGGAACTAAGCTAGGAAAAAATGGGGTTAAAGAGAGACAAAATGGGGACAAATGAGGGGACAAAATGGGGCTCAAATGGCCATGACTGGACTAAGAACGGATAAATGGGGACAAACCAAAATTGGACCCAAAAGCGCCCAAACAGGCCCAAGCAGGGACAAATCAGGGGTAAAACAGCCCAAATGGGGCCAAATGTGGCCGAAACAGGGGCAGTGGAGGACAAAGCCCAGCTTAAACGGACAGAGGGTTAAACAGGACCCAAACGAGCCTGAAGTGGCCAAAATGAGGCTGAAATGGCCAAAACAGGGCTAAAGTGGGGACGAATGCACAAACACCCTCAATTTCTGCAGCTTTGCCCCTGAATTTCCCCAGGAGGGGTGAGATGAAGGGTCTTCAAATGCCTTTATCGGGAGGGGGGTGAGGAAACCCCTCAGGAGGAGGATGAGGAGGAGGAAGGGGGGCCCTGCCCTCCTCTCCCACAGCCCTGAGGGGATCCCGGCTGAGGGAGCGGGGTGGGAGCGGCAAAACCGGCTTTGCCACGGCCCTGGGGCGCGGGAGGAGAGCGGTGACACCCTTTGGAAGGGGTGAAGGTTTGAAGGGGTGTGAGGGGGGGGTCACCCTTTGCCCCCTCAGCAGGTCAGGCCGC
>NW_021940785.1:1699-3980 GCF_001715985.3 Manacus vitellinus
CCTCTTTTTGGGGTTAAAACCTCGTTTCTCTGAGACGAACCCCAATTTTCTGAGGCGAACCACTCATTTTTGGAGGGTTAAACCTTCATTTTTGTAGGGAAACCCTTATTTACTGAGGCAAACCCCTCCGTTTTTGGGGTAAGCACATGATTTTGCAGTGTTAAAACATCGTTTTTGACAAGCGGTACCCTCATCTTCTGAGGCAAACCCTTGTTTTGGCAGGTTAAGCCCTTGTTTACCGAGGCAAAGAAAAAGCAGTTTTTTTGGGGTAAAACCTCATTTTCTAAGGAAAACACTCATTTTTCTGAGGTAAACCCCTCATTTTTCTGAGGCAACCCCTTTTTGGGGGGAGTAAATCCCTCAGTTCGTGGGATCAAAACCTCATTTTAGGGTAAAAACCTCATTTTTCTCAGGTGAACCTTCATTTACTGAGGCAAACTCCTCAGTTTTTGGGGTAAACGCCTTGTTTTGCGGGATTAAAACCCAATTTTTTGAGGAAAAAGCCTCATTTTCTGAGGCACAACCTTCACTTACTGAGGGAAATCCCTCAGCTTTTGGGGCAAAACACCCTGATTTTGTGGCGTTGAAACCTCATTTTCTGAGAAAAAAACCACTCGTTTTTTGGGGTAAAACCTCATTTCCCTGAAGCAACCCCCAGTTTATTTTAGGTGGTTTCCTCCCAAATAGGGGCCATTTCCCACTATTTTGGGGCAGTTTCTCTCAATTCTGGGATTCCTTTGATACTCTGGAGCATTTTCCCCTTATTTAGGGGTATTTTCTCCCCATTTTGAGGTGTTTTCCCACCGATTTTGGGCCACTCCCCTTCCCTTTTCCCCCTCTCCCCTTTTTGGGATCCCTGCTGGGAATTGAAGGTTCCCCCTCCCCAGTTTTGGGGCCGTTTCCCCCCGTTTTGGGTGTTCCCCCCACAAAGACAACTCCAGCTCAGGGGGGTTCAGGGTTTATTGGCTCCCTCAGTGCTTCTTGCTGGCGGCGGCGACCTGGGAATGGGGAGAAAACCAGGGAAAATGGGAAAAAAGGCCGGGATAGGCCCCAAACAGCCCCAGCCCGGGAATGGCCCCAATCCCGGGAATGGCCCCAAATCCCAGGAATGGCCCCAAAATGGCCCCAAATCCCGGGAATGGCCCCAAAATGGCCCCAATCCCAGGAATGGCCCCAAATCCCAGGAATGGCCCCAAAATGCTGGGAATGGTCCCAAAATGGCCCCAAATCCCAGGAATGGCCCCAATCCCGAGAATGGCTCCAAAATGGCCCCAAATGCTGGGAATTGGCCCCAAAAACTCACCTGCCCTGCGATGCGATCCAGGTCCCGCTGCCCCTGCGGAGTCAACTTCCGACCCCTGGGGTGTGGGAAACGGGGAATTAGCGGGGAAAATGGGATGGAAATGGGGAAATAACAGGGAAAATGGGACAGAAATGGGGAATTAATGGGGAAAATGGGAGAGAAATGGGGAATTAATGAGGGAAATGGGATGGAAATGGGGAAATAATGAGGGAAATGGGATGGAAATGGGGAAATAACGGGGAAAATGGGGAATTAATGGGGAAAAATGGGATGTAAATGGGGAAATAATGGGGAATTAATTGGGAAAATGGGATGGAAATGGGGAATTAATGGGGGAAATGGGGAAATAACGGGGGAAAAGGGATAGAAATGGGGAATTAATGGGGGAGAATTGGGATAAAAATGGGGGGAAATGGGATGGAAATGGGGATGAAAAGATAAAAACAGGAAAAATGGAACGATAAAAAGTATAATGTTGGGGAAAGGAGAATTTAAAGGGAAAAATAGGAACTTAAGGAAGGGAAAAATGAGAACTTAAAAGGGAAGACGGGGATTTAAATGGAAAATGGGGATTTAAATGGAAAATGGGGATTTAAATGGAAAATGGGGATTCAAAGGGAAAATGGGAATTTAAAAGGGAATATGAGAATTTAAAAGGGAATATGCAGATTTAAAAGAAAAATGGGAATTTCAAAGAGAATATGAACATTTAAATGGAAAATGGGTATTTAAAAGGGGAATTTAAGGGGGTAAAATGACCAATAAAGACACTGCAGAAGAAGAATTAAACCCAGGGAAAACGGGGTGAGGAAGGCAGAAAACGGGGCAAACCCGGGGGAAATCGGGGCAAACCCGGGGGAAAAGGGGGCAAAACCGGGGGAAATCGGGTCAGAGCGGGGATGGGGGGGGAAAAAGGAGGGTGAGGGTCCCAACCCAGGTGTTTCCCCCCAAACTGACCCGTCCTGGTCCTTCTCCACC
>NW_021940786.1:0-1447 GCF_001715985.3 Manacus vitellinus
TGGAAAATCCCCCTTTTCCCGGCGTTTCTGTTGACGAGAAGAAACAAGTTTGGGACGATCCCGATCCCAGAGATTTTCTGGATGGGCAGGGGGAACAGTTCGTGCTGTGCCCGTGACCCCCCCCGTCCCTGTGACACCCCCCACCCCATCCCTGTGACCCCCCGCTCCTGCCTCGCCCACCGAGGAGGGATTTTGGGGTGGAAAATTCCCCTTTTCCCAGTGTTTCTGTCGACGAGAAGAAACAAGTTTGGAATGATCCCAATCCGAGAGATATTTTGCTCCAACACGGGGTGAGGGGGAGGAGAGGGGGAAGGACCCGAAATAAAGGGAAATTGGGAATAATGGGGTCGGTCAGAACGATCTGCTGGTGCCCGGGGCTGCCGGGATCGTCTCCTGGGATCTTGGGATCCATTGGGGTCAAATCCCAGGACCTGGGATCCATCGGGGTCACAGCCTGGGGTGCATTGGGGTCAAATCCTGGGGGGCATCAGGGTCCTATCCTGGGAGCTGGGATCCAGCAGGGTCAAATCCTGAGAGCTGGAATCCATCGGGGTCCTCTCCTGGGGTCCATCAGGGTCAAATCCTGGGAGCTGGGATCCATCGGGGGCAAATCCTGGGGTCCATCGGGGTCAAATCCTGAGAGCTGGGATCCAGTAGGATCATCTCCTGGGGTCCATTGGGGTCACATCCTGGGCTCCATCCATCAGAGTCACATCCCAAAAATCCCTCGGGATCAGATCCCGGGGTCCATCGGGGTCACATCCTGTGCTCCATCCATAGGAGCCACATCCCAAAAATCCATCAGGATCCCAAAAATCCCTCGGGATCCCATCCCAGCATCCCTCGGGGTCACATCCTGTGCTCCATCCATCAGAACCACATCCCAAAAATCCATCAGGATCCCAAAAATCCCTCGGGATCGGATCCCGGGGTCCATCGGGGTCACATCCTGTGCTCCATCCATCAGAGCCATATCCCAAAAATCCATCGGGATCGGATCCCAGGGTCCATCGGGGTCACATCCTGGGGTCCATCCATCAGAGCCACATCCCAAAAATCCATCAGGATCCCAAAAATCCCTCGGGCTCGGTTCTCAGTGTCCCTCGGGCTCATCCCGATCCCAAATATCCCGGTTTTCCCGTCCCTCCCAGCGCTCCCTGGTGGTCTAGTGGTTAGGATTCGGCGCTCTCACCGCCGCGGCCCGGGTTCGATTCCCGGTCAGGGAAATCGTGTTTTTTTCCCCCAAAATCCCTTTTTTTTTGCGTTTTTCGGGTCTTTTCCCCCCTCAAACAAAAAAAAGAAAAAAAAGGGGATTTTTGGGTAGAGAAAAAGGAGGATTTTGGGTTAAAAAAGGAGGGGAAAAAGGTGTGTCAGGAGTGGGATTCGAACCCACGCCTCCAGGAGAGACCAGATCGCCCGGGGGAAGGTTTGCCCTTGAGTCTGGCGC
>NW_021940786.1:2393-3719 GCF_001715985.3 Manacus vitellinus
CCTAAAAAAGGGCAGATTTGGGTAAATTAGAGAGGAAAAACCGAAATTTCCGCCCAACGTGGGGCTCGAACCCACGACCCTGAGATTAAGAGTCTCATGCTCTACCGACTGAGCTAGCCGGGCAGCTGCCAAATCCCCCTAAAACCACCCAAAAACCCCCAAAAACGGGCAGAAAAATAACATTTAATTTTATTTTTGGGGTTGGAATCGGTTGGTCTCAGAAGGGAACCACGGGACGGAAAAAATCGGGGGGTTTTCGGAGCTAAAAATTCAAATTATTGGTGGTTTTAATAAGGAAAAACTCGAACTTCCCTGACCGGGAATCGAACCCGGGCCGCGGCGGTGAGAGCGCCGAATCCTGACCACTAGACCACCAGGGAACTTATATTTTTGGTTAATTTTACCGATTCCAGTGGTTTTTAACCCAAAATTAACCTTGGTATTTTCGGGATTAAAAAGGGATTAAAAATTAAAAATAGGGTTGGGAAAAAAAATCGATTTTTTCCCCTTTTTTTTTCCTTAAAATATGGAGCGAAAATTTAATTAATTCCTTAATTCGGTGTTAAAAAAGTGGAAAAAGGAAGAAAATGACCCAAAAAAAGGGGGGGAAAAGGGGAGAAAATGAGCCCCCCAAAAAATCAAAATAAAAAGGGTGGAAAAGGGGAAAAAATGACCCCAAAAAAATCAAAATAAAAAGGGTGGGAAAGGGAAAAAAATGCTCCAAAAAATCACTATAAAAAGGGTGGAAAAGGGGAAAAAATGACCCCAAAAAAATCAAAATAAAAAGAGTGGAAAAGGGAAAAAAATGCTCCAAAAAATCACTATAAAAAGGGTGGAAAAGGGAAAAAAATGACAAAAAAAAATCAGTATAAAAAGAGTGGAAAAGGCAGAAAATGACCCAAAAAAAGGCGGAAAAATGGGAGAAAATGACCCCCAAAAAATCACTATAAAAAGGGTGGAAAAGGGAAAAAAATGCCCCAAAAAATCAGTATAAAAAGGGTGGAAAAGGGAGAAAATGACCCCAAAAAAATCAGTATAAAAAGGGTGGGAAAGGGGAGAAAATGACCCCAAAAAAATCAGTATAAAAAGGGTGGAAAAGGGGAGAAAATGACCCAAAAAAAATCAAAATAAAAAGAGTGGAAAAGGGAGAAAACGACCCCAAAAAAATCAGTATAAAAAGGGTGGAAAAGGGAAAAAAAGACCCAAAAAAATCAGTATAAAAAGGGTGGAAAAGGGAAAAAAAGACCCAAAAAAAGGGGGAAAAAGGGGAGAAAATAAGCCAAAAAAATCACTATAAAAAGGGTGGAAAAGGGGAGAAAATGAGCC
>NW_021940787.1:0-1166 GCF_001715985.3 Manacus vitellinus
GGGATGGAATGGAGGTTCCAGCAGGGATGGAATGGAGGTTCCAGCAGGGATGGAATGGAGGGGTCTCAGAAGGGATGGAATGGGAGTCTCAGCAGGGATGGAATGGGGGTCCCAGCAGGGATGGAATGGGGGTCCCAGCAGGGGTGGAATGGGGGTCCCAGTAGGGGTGGAATGGGGATCCCAGCAGGGCTGGAGGGGTCCCAGCACCCACCTGGTCCCACAGGGCGATCTGCCGCGTGTTCCAGCGGGACACGCCCGTGGTGAGCAGCCTCTTGGTGCTGCCCAGGAACACCACCCTGTTGACACGGTGGTTCTTGCAGCTGGCCTCCTGCAGGGCAGGGGGAGCTCTGTCAGCACCACTGACACCCCAGGAAAGCCCCTTCCTTGCCCTCCCTCATCCCTGTGACATGCCAGCTCTGTCCCCAGCAGTGTGGGGACGCTGTGACTCCAGACCTGTCCCCTGTGCAAGCCAAAAACACCCATTTCCATGAATATCAGAGACCACCTTTACTGAGAACCCAGCACCTGCCTCCAAACTGTGACCTCTGCACCTCCCTCTTTAATTTCCACTATTTTCCACAAATCCTTAATTAACAGAGGAATAAACCCCTCCAACCTGGTGGGGGGATGAGGCTTGGGATGAGGCCGAGCCCTCCCCATCACCTCCACCTGAAAAAAGAACCCTCCCCAGGCAGAGAATGGCCTGCAGCCCCTGCCCTGTGCCCCTGCCTCACCACCAGCACATGCAGCACCTCGGGGATGTTTTGGGACATTCCAGCGGGATTCCTCCCCAAGATCTTATTCCCAACCCCTGGTCCCGTGGCACCTGCAGGACCCGCCCGGAGCGCGGCTCCACCACGCGCAGCTTCTTGTCCTTGCAGGTGGTGGCCAGGAGGCTGCCGTCCGTGTTGAAGGACATGCACAGGATCACGTCCGTGTGGCAGTCGATCATCTTCACCGGCTCCCCGATGTCCAGGTTCCAGATCAGGACCTGCGGGAAGGCGCCTTGGAGTGACTCGGCCCCAGCGGAAGGGGGATCCTTCCAGGTCCCTCCTGACTCAAACCATTCCGTGATCACACCCTGGTGACCCCCACCCGTGCCACCAGCAGGGAAAGAATCACAGAATCAGAGAATCACAGAATCAGCTGGGTTGGAAGGGACCTCC
>NW_021940787.1:2356-3846 GCF_001715985.3 Manacus vitellinus
AGCCGAGGACAAGCCACACGAGCCGAGGACAAGCCACACGAGCCTGGTTGTTGGGTGTTGGAGGAGCTGGTTATGAAAGCAGTGGGTTATGAAACAACTGTTACCAAACCTCCTGCTCAGAGAGAGCTCCACACTCCGGAGAGGCTCCTGCAGCACCAGCCCAGGAGGACACAGGGAAAGCTCCACGTGGTGTCACCTCAGCTCTGCAGGGCAGGCAGCCCAGGGATGGGAATAACACATCCTGCATCCCTGCCCAGCTGGGAATCACGGCCAGGGCTCTGCAGCAGCGTCACCTCTGCAGCCTGTCCCGGTTACATCATCCCTTGTGTTTGCCAAAAACCAGGGGAAGTGCCAGGGACGGGCTATTTTGGGCAGGTTTCCCCACGGTCACGGTCACCGTGACCTGGAAATGGATGTGTCGGGATGGGCACAGCACTAACACTGCCCTCTTGGCAGGACAGGCACAGCTGGAGCTCACCCAAAATTCAGCCCAGCCTGCCATGGGAGCGGTGCTTTGGGGAAAGTCTCATTAAAAAGGCCCCAGAGGAACAGCCACAGCAGCAATTCCAGCACACGGGGAGAGCAGGAGGGGTGGGACACAGAGGTTTCCTCTCCCAACCCATCCTAAGAAACCTCCTCGATAAAACTGTTCCTGAAACACCACTTTCCACAAGGAAATGGATCCTGCAAACAGGTCACTGTGCTGCAAACCCCCCCCGGAGCTCTGCACAGCTCAGTGTGCACAGAGAGCTCCAACACGTGGGAAACAAGGAGCTGAAACACTTCTGGAGTCTGGAGAATTCCCCTGTTCCCCTTCCTGCTTGGTTTGTCCTGCCCTTAAAAGCTCCTTCCCAAAAAAAGCCCTCACAGCATTTCAGGAATTCCAGGGCCAGCCCTGCTGCTGATTGTGCAGTGAGGACAAATTATGAATCCCTTGGAGAGCATCTGGGGAGGACAGGGGCTGTTATCCAAGTGGGAACAGAGAGATGGATCAGGTACAGATGGATCAGGTACAGATGGATCCAGGTTTGACAGCAATGGGTAAATCCAGGAGGGATTCCCAGCACAGGGATAACCTTGTGGCCCGTGACAGTGATCCCTGTCCAGTCCTGGGCCTGGGGGAAAAGTTATTTTCCTGAACCTCATTGAACTTCCTGGGAGTGAACAGAGAGACCCCAAAGGTGCAGGACCACCTCTGGGGTGTCATCAGGAGCCCACCCAGTGCAGGGCTCCCCTCCAACTCATCCCCACGGTGGGGAACCCCCACACTGACATCCTCATCCCCATTTCCCAGTTTAACCAGGCTCCTGGAGTGCTCCCTGTGCCCCCCATCCCTCCCAGCTCCTCCCCTCCCTGGTGCCTGTGTAGGAAAGGTTCTCCTGGTGGGACACAGCTCCCGTGACTCATGGCTGGGCACAATTTGGCTGTTGCTTGGCATCAATCTCTGACCCCCTCTCCATTCCCAAGATGGATGATGTATAAATAGATAT
>NW_021940788.1:0-1072 GCF_001715985.3 Manacus vitellinus
GCGCTGGTGGTGGCACTGAGGGTCCTGAGGATGTCCCCGAGGGTCCCGAGAGCTCCAGTGATGTCCCTGAGGGTACCAAGGACGTCCCTGAGGGTCCCAAGAGCTCCAGTGACATCCCCGAGGGTCCCGAGAGCTCCAGTGACATCCCTACAGGTCCCAAGGATGTCCCCGAGGGTCCCAAGAGCTCCAGCGATGTCCCCAAGGGTCCCAAGAGCTCCAGTGACGTCCCTGAAGGTCCCAAGGACATCCCTGAGGGTCCCAAGAGCTCCAGTGACGTCCTTGAGGATCCCAAGGACGTCCCTGAGGGTCCCAAGAGCTCCGGCGATGTCCAAGATGGTTCCAAAGCCCCCACAGGTGTCCCAAAGGGTCCCAAGAGCTCCAAGAACATCCAGGAGGGTCCTGAGAACTCCGCAAACATCCCAGAGAGTCCCAGGGACGTCCAGGAGGGTCCCAAGAGCTCCAGGAATGTCCAGGAGCGTCCCAAGAGCTCCAGAAATGTCCCCAAGGGTTCCAAGAGCTCCAGGCACGTCCCCAAGGGTTCCAAGAGCCCCAAAGACCCCGATGGCTCCAAGGACACGGCTCGAGGTCCTGGTGGTCCCAGGAAGGTCGAGGAAGGCACCGACGCCCTTGAGATCGACCAACAGCCCAACTTCTCGGGGGGGGTTGGAGAAGAACCCGGGGAGGGACGTGGTGACCCCAGGAAGAGAGGCAATGACTCTAAAGAGGGACAGGGTGACTTTGGGCAACGTGATGACCCCAAAGAGGGACACGGTGACACCAAAGGTGGACACGACCCCAGAGATGGACACAGTGACCCCAGAGAGGGGCACAGTGACCCCAGAGAGGGACACAATGACCCCAGAGAGGGACACAATGACCCCAGAGAGGGACATGATGACCTCAAAGAGCGACACAACCCCAGAGAAGGCCCTGATGACCCCAAAGGGGGACGTGGTGATCTCAAAGAGGGACACGACCCCAGAGAAGGACACAGTGACCCCAGAGAGGGACACGATGACCTTGGACAACGTGACGACCCCAGGAAGAGACGCGATGACCCCAAAGATGGACA
>NW_021940788.1:5802-7434 GCF_001715985.3 Manacus vitellinus
CAGGCATCGTGTGGGGACTTGTAGGGCTTCTTTGGGGACTCCGAGGCCACCGCAAGGAAAACAAGGTGCTCACACCACGGGGACCTCCAGGTCTTCTTTGGAGACCCCTCGGGTCTGTAGGACAAAGGGACTCGTAGGACAATATGGAGACCCCATAAAACGTCTTCAGGGCACCCCCAAGGGCTTCTTTGGGGACCCCAAAGCCACCGCGAGGACCCCAAGGGCCACCACGAGAACTTCTGGGCCGTCTTTAGCAAAGGACAATGTCAGGACCCCGTAAAACATCTCCAGGGGACCCCGAGGACATTGTAGGGACCCCAAGGACCCCCCCCCAGGGACATGTGGGTTCTCTTTGGGGACCCCGAGGCCACCACGAGGAGCTCCCACCATATGGGAACTTCCAGGTCTTCTTTGGGGACCCCCTTGGTCACCGGGGGAATCTGTAGGTCAAGGAGAGACCCCAAGGACATTGTAGGGACCCCAAGGGCAGTGTGGGGTCTGTAGGACAAGGGGAGACCCCCTAAAACATCTCCAGGGGACCCCAAGGACATTGTAGGGACTCCAGGGTCACTGTGGGGTCTGTAGGACAAGGGGAGACCCCCTAAAACATCTCCAGGGGACCCCGAGGCCACCCTGGGACCCCAAAGACCCCCCGTGGGGACACGAGGCTTCCTCTTTGGGGACCCCGAGGCCACCCTGGGGACCCCCCGGATCTTTGGGGGGGGCACGGGGGGGTCCCAGAGGCCCCCAAAAGCCCCCTCAGGGACCCCCAGAGCCCCCCCAGTACGGCCCAGTTCAGCCCAGTGCCTCCCCCCTGGGTTCTCCATCACCGCGGGACATCCCAGTACAGACCAGTATGGACCAGTACAGCGTCCCGGCTGGGAACTCCCGGATCTGCATTGCCTTTGGCTGCACCAGTACGGACCAGTACGGACCAGTATGGCAGCCAAACTGGGATCATGCCTTGACATGGCCTTCAGCTGTCCCAGTATGGACCAGTATGGACCAGTACGGACCAGTATGGCAGCCCAACTGGGATCATGCCTTGACATGGCCTTCAGCTGTCCCAGTATGGACCAGTACGGACCAGTACGGACCAGTACGGCAGCCAAACTGGGAGCTCTTCACCCGCATGGCCTTGTGTTCTCTGGACCAGTATGGACCAGTATGGACCAGTACAGCGTCTTGCCCGGCATCTCTCCACCCATGGGGGCTTGTGTCCTCCCAGTACAGACCAGTATGGACCAGTATGGACCAGTACAGCGTCTTGCCCAGGAACTCTTCACCTGCACAGCCTTCTGTCCTCCCAGTACGGACCAGTATGGACCAGTATGGACCAGTACAGCATCTTGCCTGGGATGTCTTCACCCACGTGGCCTTCTGTGCTCCCAGTATGGACCAGTATGGACCAGTACAGCATCTCACCTGGGAAGTCTTCACCTGCATGGCCTTCTGTGCTCCCAGTATGGACCAGTACAGACCAGTACGGACCAGTATAAACCGGTACAGCGTCTCAGCCGGGATCCCTTCACCCACGTGGCCTTGCGTGCTCCCAGTATGGACCAGTACGGACCAGTATGGACCAGTATGGACCGGTAGGGTGCCCTGACTGGGACACTGATGCACCTTCGG
>NW_021940789.1:0-15257 GCF_001715985.3 Manacus vitellinus
CCTCAAATTTTCAAACATTTGACAATTTGTTGATATTAATCAGCTTCATAATCGGTTCAAAAGAAGGGACTTTCAGCTCTTCAAAAACTCTCTTCCTGTCCCATATGTTAAAAAAAGGCCAAAGAAAAAGAGGCAGCAGCAGGAGAGCCCCAAGCATCCTTTGCTCCACCTGGGACAGCAGGAGAAGTTCCTGGCACGAGGCCTGGGACACTCATTAGTTGGTGATGGATGGGCAGTGGCTGCTCCCAACTCGCTCTCCTGCAGCACTGGGGTCTCCAGACAGCCCCAAAGCTGAGCTGTGCCCACCACGAGACAGGGATTGATGGCTCAGGAGGAGCTAAAAGGCCTGGGATTCCAGAGTCCCATTCCCAACTCCCAGCTCTGCTTCAATAAGAACACGGGCACGAGGCAGCCAGGCCTGGGAGCTCTGGGGAGGCTTCAAGGCAGAGAGAAATGGAGCAGCAGCTTCAGGCTGGGAGGTTTGGGATGGATGGAAACCGAAATGGGTCGGGGTGAGCAGAGGATGGGAAACATTCCTCAAAGACTCCCAGGGAAAGGCAAAACAAGGTACTTGAGGCTGGAAGAAGAGGGAGGGGCTCAGCATTTCATGGCAACCACCACAACCTTTGGTTTAGGAGCTCCCAGAAGCATTTTGCTGCCAAATGTTGTCCCATTATACCCTCTGTTCTCTGTTTTTGAGGAATGGACTTTGCACCCTGAATTTCAGGTGAAAGCTCTAGGGTTTTGTTATTGGAATAAACCCAATCCCCCTGCCTTTAAAGCTCCCAAAAATTTGCATTATCATTGGACAATGAGACTGAATTTTGCTCTTTCCATCTGGGTGCCCTGTTCAAACCCAAGTGACTCAATGTCACTGTGTGTCACCAGAGGAACTAATTTTATCCTTCCAGTCTTTAACACTCTTCCTGCCATAAAGACAGCAGGGCAACAAAAAAAAATCAGTTTATCTCCAAAACCCTGACAACAACACTCTTCTCCCTGGAGAAACCTCATCAAGAGCTTGGTTTTGTGAGTGTCTGTGCCCTGAAAGCACAATTTATCAGGTCTCCTTGGCTAGTTGCTACCAAAACAATGATGCCCCAACCTGCACATACAACATCCAGCCTCTCTCCAAGAAGAACCAGAACTAAACAACCTATTAATGGAGATTATTGGGGTTTTTTTGTCCCCTTGCCAACAGGGCTTTGCCTCAGCCCGAGTGCCACTCCCCTGAAGATGCTGGGTTGCAGCAGAATTTCTCAGCTCCAGCTCTTGGTGCTGCTATATTTACTCACACTCAGCCAGGTGCTCACAGAATAGATGTTATCAGAGCTGTTTAAGCTCCTGGATAACTACTCCGGGAGGACAACAGGTTTACAAGCAGCTCTGATGAGGCTGTTGGATCCTCCACCGTGACTGGGTTGTTGAATGTGCTTCCAAAGTGCTCCCGTCAGCTCCAAGAAATAACACCAACCCCGTGTTTGCCTCGTAATTTCCCTTGCAAATTCAGCCCAGTCGGGGGAGGGACGAATTCCCGTCGTGTCCAAAAGCTGTCATAAAGAAAAAAAGGTAAAAAAACCCTTATTTTGTGCTTAACCATCCGTTGTGCTGATGGGGATTGCGACAGCTCTTTTTGCTCTAACGAGCTCGTCGATGTTAAATGGCATTAAGGAGGTGGCAAAACACCCAGAAATGGAGCTCAGCTGCAGGGATTTCAGAGCTGCCTGTGCCACCTCAACACAGAAATGAGTCTGGGGCCACGGTGCCACACTTGGTGCTGGAACTCATCCCATCCTGAAAAAGGCATGGAAATAGCCCAGGAGGTGGTTGTGATGAGGTTTGTGGAGCTCATTCCTTCCTGCTCCAATAGGTAGGTGAGAAACCTGGGCTGGGCCATTCCTGTTGTCAGGATGGCTCAGTGCTGGAAGTGACAAAACACCCAGAAATGGAGTTAATCCACAGTGATTTCAGACCTTCCTGTGCCACCTCAGCCCAAAAATGGGCTCTGTGGCCATTCCTAACCCAGAGCTGTCAGCAGGGACAGTGCCCACACTGCCACACTTGGTGCTGATGCTCATTCCATTGTCAAAAAGGCCTGGAAATAGCCCAGCAGGTGGTTGTGATGGGGTTTATGGAGCTTCATTCCTTCCTCCTCCACAGGCTCCCCTGCAGCTGGTACTGAGGCAGGTGAGAATCCTGGGCTGGGCCATTCCTGTTGTGAGGATGGTTCAGTGCTGGAAGTGACAGAACACCCAGAAATGGAGTTAATCTGCAGTGATTTCAGACCTTCCTGTGCCACCTCAGCCCAAAAATGGGCTCTGTGGCCAGAGCTGTCAGCAAGGACAGTGCCCACGGTGCCACACTTGGGGCTGGAACTCATCCCATCCTGAAAAAGGCCTGGAAATAGCCCAGCAGGTGGTTGTGATGAGGTTTGTGGAGCTCATTCCTTCCTGCTCCAATAGGCAGGTGAGAAACCTGGGCTGGGCCATTCCTTCTGTCAGGATTGGAAGAGAGGGATGGCCTGCACGCTCCTGGAAATGCTGTGGCAAACTGGAGGCATCTTCTGGCTGGTTTGGACTGAAAGCCTCAATTAAAAACCCTCTTCAGCTTAGAAGAAAACACACACTTTTCCCCTCAGAGGGCTTCTGATTCAGCTCAGGTGTCTCCTGGTAACTCCTAGAGCTTTACTTCCCACCCAGGGGGCTGTGGACAAACCTCTGGGCTCTCCAGGTTCCACCCAGCCCTCTTGATTCCAGCTCAGGCTGAGGAGCTCTGGAGGACGTGCTGAGCTGGCTGGGGCAGAAAGCAGCAGGATTTGGTTTATACAAGCTGACTTGTTGCCAGTTTTGGTGTCACGAGTTCAAGGAGTGCTTCACACAGATTGAGAGGTGCAGCCCCAGGAACAAGGCCAGCAAAGGGGATTTTCAGCACAGTCACAGTGCTGGTTGTAAATAGGAGTAAACCCCAGAGACCCCAGAGCAGAACTCACCCTTTGCCAGGGGAGGAGCTCAAAAACCTGCAGTTACATTCAACTCAGCTCCATATTACCATGGGATCCCCAACTAACATGCAAAGCTCTTGCAGACCTGACCCTCTTAGATAACCCAAAATCCAGATCCTGCAGATAAATGATTTTTTTTCCTATACCTTTGGCTTCAGACTTGCAAGCACAGAAGCACAGCACAACATTGCTGAACTTATAATTTACAAATCCTATTCCCTCCTTTCCCCCACGAGGTCTCAGTTACCCCTCACAGCCTTTAGACCCTTTATGGCACAGTATAAACCACTGTTAAACCCATATTGAAGTGTGGGATGGCACAGGGCACGTCCTGAACTCCACAGAGCACAGCCAAGCCCTCAAGGACCACGAGGAGCAGCAAGTTCGAGTCACATAAGTTTGTCATCACATTTCTCATCTATATCACATGTCTGAACAGAGAGAAACCACCCTGTCAGCCCCCCTCTTCCCCGGGATATATCTTCATCCTCAGGAATCCAACCCTTCCAGGTGTTTTACAATGGCTGTATTTTACAGCGTGGTCATAAAGGCAATAAAACAAAAGGTTAACCCTGGCAAGTTCATAAATTTAGTAGTCAAGGATTAGTACATTCTTGTTCATCTCCTCTTTATTGAAATTTTAGACACAAAGGTTTAGATTTGCCCTTGCGTGAAGTCTTTGAGGTAGAAAGGCCAGGCTGGGCAGGTAAATTGTTTAAGTCTCAGCAATAAGTGCAGCTGTAAAAAGATTTAGCACAGGCTGGGCTGAGAGGGAGTTGATAACAATTCCTGATTTCTGTTTTACAGAGCAGTGCCTGTTTGCAGCAGGCTGGGGTGAAATGTTTCCTTCCAGACTGGTTCGAGCTGCTTGATAAGTTGTTTTCTGCAGCTGACAGTCACCAAGCTCAGCTAATAGAACAGGATACCTGAGTGCTTCCCTGACAGTGCAAAATTCCCAGCTGGATTCCTCTCCACACCAGCTTGTTGGGATGTTTGAACCTCAGCAATTTGACTTTGCACTGACACAGAGGAGCAGCACTGAATCTGGGCCACTGACCTGTCACACCTTCCCCAAAGCTTCCTTAAAACCCTCACTGAGTCCTCCAAGAGGAACAAACCAGGAGAGTTTCCTGTTCAATTAATGTGGTCTTGGTTTCATAGAATCATGGATGGTTTGGGTTGGAAGGGACCTTAAGGATCATCCTGCCATGGGCAGGGACACCTTCCACTAACCCAGGTTGCTCCAGCCTGGCCTTGGACACTTCCAGGGATCCAGGGGCAGCCACAGCTTCTCTGGGCAACCTGGGCCAGGGCCTCCTCACCTTCACAGGGAACTATTTATCCCCAATACCCAACTAATAATTACCACAACTTGCCTAGCAGTGATCCCACCAATACTCCCTTGTGGTCAAAGAAAGCATTGCCCAGGGAGATCCCAGTGCCCAGAAACTGCAGAACTTTGGTAAATTGAGGGACTGTTCCATCCTAGTTTTTCTCTCCTGAGTGCTGGAAAACCCTGAAGGCTTCCCAGGCAGCATTTGGAAACAATCCCAGCCTGTCTGCCTGCAATGGGAGCTGTTGGTGGGGTTACATCCCTGTTCTGCTCCTGAAACCATGACATGGGTGGAAAACACCAGCTAAAGGCTCAAAGGGGTCCCTCACTCACCAGAGGTCCACCAGCACACTGCAGAGGTCATCAACTGGAATATTGGCATGGAAACATCCAAGGGAGAGGTGACAATGAGCTCCCTGGAGGAGCAGCAGCTCCCAGGACATGGGGTGGGACCTGGGCACAGCTGGAGGGCACAACTCCAAGAACAACACCCAGGACTGTTCCTGATGCTCAGCACGGACAAAACACCCTCTTCTTGCCTTTTGGGGAGGAAAAGCCTCAGCCGTGCTATAAAATTTCACATCAGAGCCAGACAGTGGATTCCAGTTGTATTCTATGTATTCCAATGTATTTTATTATCTCCCATTCTGGTTTTAACTCCTGCTTCCCCTCCCAGCCCCCAAGCCCCCTTAGGGATTATACCATATTTACACTAAAATTAAATGCCTATAAAAACGTATCAACATTATTGGAGAGCAATTTACCCCGTTTCTCAGGAATATTGATGCCCCTTTGCCCTCTCAACCCACTCCCATTGTGTTTTTTCTCTCCCTACAGCCACTGAAAATATTTTATCTTGAGCCAAGACTAGCTCTGGGCCGTTTACTGTTCTTATTCCGATCTCCAGGAGGACAAACCCTCCACATCTTTAATGCCACCTGCAGCCGGTGACTTATAGCTCTGTTCCCGCTCTGCGCTACTTCTGCTCTCCTCACTATTTGCTTGTTTTTATGGGGGCCGCCGCTTTGTTTTCTCTCTTTATGGCCTCGCTAATGTGCGGGAAGGAGCAGAAGAGCCCATCCATCCCCCCGCTGAGCCCCGCCGAGGACAGCGCGGTGCCAAAACTCCGCTCCCAGCCCGGGTGCCGTAATTAGTTCCCGGGGGGATGGATGAGCAGCGTTCCCTCTGCCGGGCGATGGGAGCTGCTCCCTCCCGAGAAACCCCTGCGAGTGTCGCAGGGATGTCACAGGGCGCTGCTCCCCGGGGTTTGATCGTCTCTCTGGGTCCAGAGATCGCTCCTGACGGGGCTGGTGGAGCCGAGGAGCAGCAGCAGGAGCCCGGGTTAACCGGAGCGTGTTTGAAATGCGTCGCTTTAACAAGCGCTGGACCTAAACAGCGGGTTTGTGCCACAGCTCTGGTCCCTTATTAACATAATCACAGCCTTATCTGGTGCTGATCAGGTAGGGACATCCATAGTAAACAGGCAGGATCCAGTAGAAGCCTCAGTTTTGGGACTAAACTGCGACTCCTCCCCTTCCTCAGCAGTTCCTTTGATGGGAACTGTGAGTTCAAGACGTGGTGAGGATGTTTTTCTCCTCAAGCTGAGCCCACGCCAGCACCATCCTGCCCAGAGGGTTCACACACAGCCCAGCCACGGGGCTTTGCTGCTGTTCTGGGGGCATTAGTTGCCTTTTTGTGCTTCTTGTGGGTCAAAAAAAGAGTCCTCAGGTACCACCACACATTGTGCTTGGGAGTGGCCTCAGCAGGACTGGAAGATGCACAAGCCCTGTTCATAGTTTCTTATCATTTATTAGACAAGTGGGTATAAAATGCCACAGGTTTTCTTTGCCCATCAAACCACAGGTCAGGTTTTGGGTAAAGAACTCAGCTACAGGACCCTATCTTACAAAATTCTTCCCCACACCTCCACAAAAGCCACCACATGAATCTGGATAAAACGACAACGAGGTGAGACACAAAAGAGAACGAGGTTGTACAGGACATTATGAGGAGGATGGTCTGAGAATTATGGCCTTGAAACAGCAGAGCACAAAGACTTTTTGTTAGAAAGTTAAATGTTCCTGGGAACAATTGATTTAAAATGACTGAGGTGGCTGGGGAGATCGGTCAGTAATATTAGAACCCAAATTGTGATTAAAAACACTTTGCCACCCAAAGTTTGGGAGGCAGGTTTCCTGATGGTGATTAATAAGACACCTCAGGACAGAGGAACAGCAGAGACTGAACTCCAGTTAAGTTCTTATCAAGTGAAATGTATCCAGCCTAATCTGATAGGTCTTAAAAGGTTAATGTAAGCTAAATCAATGCTGTCTCCATCCAGATAAGGTGTGGGGAATTGTCCTTGAGTGTGAGTGTTCAGAAGTCTGAAGATGAGGGTAATAAAGGCCTTTCATCTTCTGCTAATCTTTGCCAAGTCCATTGCAATGCATGAGGAGTTGATAAGGGCACTGATTTATCAGCCAGCAGACATAACACTCCGGGCTGCTTCTAAAACATTTCATCTCCCTGTTTTATGTTACCATCTTAACAAACATTTTAAAAATCCAGACATCTTTTAGACAGTCAAAAGAGGCTGCTGTTGCATCACCTGGCCTGGCAGAGTTTCCATCAGCTGAACAGCAGGGGAGGGGAGAATCTGGAAAGCTGTTTGGAAATCCTAAAAGGTGTTTTAAACCCCTTCTGCTGGGATGAGGGGCTAAATGGAAGTCGAGTTGCAGTGTGCATTTCAACTTCAAGCACATGCTTAAACCCCAGGGATCAAGGGGATTTCCAAGCTCTGCTCAAATCCATGGAGCTAAAGGGCTGGTTAGCTTCCATTCATGACTTTAAAAATCCCCCTCCAAATTTATGGCTAAACCTAAGCCAGGCTTAGAAGCTCCTCTGGTGAGTTGAGCCAGGGACTGAGAGCAGGAAAGAGAAGTGAGAAAGCTCCAAGTTTGCCATGAACCCAGCAGGATCCAGCTCTCCTTTGGGCAGGACGTGTTCCTGCAGGATGGTTGTGGCTCTGGTGGTGACACCACTTGGTTTAGGCACAAATAAATAAGTGACAGCTCTGCATTCACCCTGGACATGCCCTGACAGCCCCTCTTTGTGATCCTCTCTTCCTATAAAACACAGTGCCTCCGGATCAGGATGGAATCAGACAGCAGGAGAGCTCAGGGTCACAAAGATTAAACCCCAAACCACCTGAGATCTGCCAGCCCTCAGGCAAGAGAGGCCTTTCCTGTATTTTCTAACCTTGTCCAGCCCAGGTTAAAGGCTCAGCTCACTCCAGACTCCAGCTCAGCAGCCACCACGATGTCACAAAGATCTGATAAGAAGCATCTGTACAAAATGTGCAGATCTGACTGAATTTGTGCTCAGCTCTGACCTTACAAAGCCCAGCTCCTGCAGAGTTCCTGCTGGATGGCAGACCAGCTCCTGAGCCAGTTTTCCCTCCATCCAAGCAGATGGTGCTTGAGCTGCACTCAGCACTAAGTCAGAGCATTATTGTTACAATTGATTAATACCTGAGCACTCTGTAAAGAGATAAATTATGATTAGGGACACACCCCCCCCATACCCACACCACGTACAGCACATCCATTCTCCCAGAACGAGCTGTCAATTCCTGAGTATTTATACATGATGTTTACACAGGCTTTTATCACCAACACTCAAACCACTTTAGGTATTAAGTGCTTAAAACTATCGATTTGATTAATTCACCCATCTTCATCAAAGCAGCCCCTCCTGCTTTTCTCGGGCTGCAGTTCTGACCTGCAGCAGCTCCTGCCCATCTGCTGTGGCCCCTGAGCCTCTTGGAGCACATGGATACAGGAGGATTCCCAAGAATTCCACGGGAACTGACTGCAGGAGCAAGGCACTTGAAACCAGAAGCCCAGAGAAGCTGTGGCTGTCCCATCCCTGGAGGTGTTCCAGGACAGGTTGGAGCAATCTGGGATGGTGGGAAGTGTCCCTGCCCTCTGGATGATCTTTAAGGTCCCTTCCAACCCAAACCACCCCATTTTTTCTATGACTGCCTCCCCCTCTCAAGGCTGTGCTGATCTGAGCAGGTTTCCCTACACAAATTGAACATTTGTGGTAAATCCAGGGATTCCCTTTGGTCTCCATGAAGCCAACGGGATCCACGACTCCAAAGGCTGACCTTAAGCCTCCTACACATTTTCCTGATGAACAGCTGAAATAATCTGCTGCTTTAGACACCCTGTGGGGCAAAGAGGAGCCCTGGGACTCCTTCAGGAGAAGTGTTGCTGTTTGGTGCCTTTGGCTCTCCCCTCTGGCTCAGAACTGGGGGGTCTTGCTGGCCCTGTGATCTCTGAGTGTGACCATGCACAAATTAACTCATTATTTGTCATCTCAAGGCCAGCTCTCCAGAAATGGGGGCATTTCTGTGTCCAGTTTGTGTGGTGCCCAGCACAAGTGCTTTGCCTCACTGATGGAGCAGCCAGACTCTCATCATTTGCTAAAACAATTCACATTATTCTGCTTCTCACAGCTAGGGCTGCCTCCCCCTTCTTTAAATCAAGCCCAAGGTACCCTGGTTCTTGTCACCTGTGCTCTCCCCATCAAATCATCATTTTATAGCCCTTGCTGAAGTTTGACTGAGGAGACAAGAGGCAAAAAGTGCCTGTCCCAGAGTGAGAGATGGAAGGTGAGGTGGTGGCAAGAAGGGCAGCCAAATCTCAGACTATTATTTAGGAGAGAGCAATAAATAACCAAGCCCACGTTCATGCAGGCTTTAATGGGTTTTTATCACCACGGAGAATGCAGCTGAAAGAACAGGGGCACAGGGAGCCAGGGAACAAGTTCCAAATCCTGAGGCTCGTGATTCCCACTGCCTGTTGAAAAATGAGGCAGGGGAGCACCAAAGACAGCCTGGGAAGAGATGGATGATACAGGTGGTGCTTTACTGCCCCAAACTCTTGGAGAGTCCTAATAAAACAATCCCAGCAAGTGGAAGCTGAATCTTGAAGGAACAAATGAACAGCCTGGAGAACTACAGGATGGAGAGAAGAGGAGCCACCCCCAGCTCTCCCTGTGCCCCTCAGTTTGGCAGGGCAGGGGCTGGAAGGGGATATGGTGAATGGGAAGGGGGGAGAAGAGCAGGGCTGGGACACTCAGAGTTGCCTGATGGGGAGGACACAAAGAGGATGTGGAGTCCCAGGTCTCTGGCACCGAGATCTGGCACTTCCCCCACTGTGCCTCTGGTCCCAGCCAGATCTTTCACCTGGATCTCAGGCTATTCCACAGCACTCCTGACACAGAGGATTTCTGACCTTCCCTGAGGTCTTTCCAGCCCCTCAGGTGACTGTTCCCACCTCTGTAACCACACACTTCCTCTGCCCTCCCACTTCCTAACTGTCATTCCAATGGTTTCCCTCTTGCAGGAAGATGGAGCTGGATATTTCCAGACGTGGGCAGCACTGTGTGATAGCCCAGGCATTGTTCAGCATTTCATACAGCTCTGGCAGTGGAAATAATCATCCTGCAAGGAAAGAAAAGCTTTTGCAAACGCAGCCAAGCTCCAGCTCGAGAGCAGAACGCTCCCCAGCAGGGCAGGCACTGTGCAGGTGGAACAAGCCAGTCATTTGAAGAACCTGCTTATGAAAAGAGATTTTAAACTCTTAATTTGGTGCTATTGCCTGGCAAACCCCACTGGCAATTCTCCTCTGCATGGGATAACATTTGTTCTGCAACTTTCCCACCCACTCGGTTTAACTCTGGGTTTAAGTCAGTGGAGGGGAGGAAATAACATCAGGACACCTGAGAGTTCTCTCACTCACTCACCCACCTTCTAGATTTTAAAGGGTTCTTTACCAAAAAGCGAACAAAAAATGTTGTTTTCTGTGAAAAAAAAAATGCTCTCGTGAGAAAACACGGAGAAATCAAGGCTCCAGTCACTTCCACTATCAACAATTCTAAGAAAAAGCAGCTAGAGAAGCCCTGAGCTCACACCCAGCCCTGGCAGGAGGGGCTGGGCAGGGGGGCTGAGCAGGGCTGGGGAAATACAGGTGAAAAATCTTCAAAGCTTTTGGTGGGAAAGGCCCATCCTGCTCTTTTTCCTGCAGGTGGATCCCCTGACAGGCCCAGGACAGGCTTCAGCTGGCAGGTTTTTGTGTGATAAGAGCTCAGAAGTTATTTTTATAGTTGAGCAGCTTTTTGCTGTGGCAGGGAGATATTATTTTACCTGCTGGACTCTTAAAGTAAAGGCTGCTGGAAGCTCCCAAATCCAGGGTGCTCCAAAAGCACTGGCTGGAAAACCCAAGCTTAAACTGAGACAAAATCTTTCTCCTGTGAAATCAGCTAAGCCAGAGCTTTGTGTGGGTTTTTCATCTTTTGCCCTGACTGCCAAAAAAATATTGGAGTGAAAAGGGATAAGAGGGAAATGCTTTCCAGGGAATGCACCCAGGTCAAGGAAATGTGGGATGTACATACTTATGTGTTACTGTTATGTGTGTTTTGGAGTCATATCATGAAGGAATAGTAATATATAGTGCTAGATAGAATACATATATATAATATATATGATACTAAACAAGAACTGTAGGAATAGGAGATGGAGTAATGGGTTCAGATTGAAAGACAGGAAATTTAGATGGGATTTTGGGGAGAAATTGGAGCCTAAAGGGGCTCCAAGAGAGCTGGAGAAGGACTTGGGAGAAGAGTTGGAGGGACAGGACAAGAGGGAATGGCTTCAAATTGCCAGAGGACAGGGATAGATGGGATATTGGAAAGGAATTGTTGGCTGGGAGGGTGGGGAGGCCCTGGCACAGGTTGTCCAGAGAAGCTGTGGCTGCCCCTGGATCCCTGGAAGTGTCCAAGGCCAGGTTGGCAGGTGTCCCTGCCCATGGCAGGGGGTGGAGTTGGATGGTTTTTAAGGTCCTTTCCAACCCAACCAAGTCTATGACCCCACATTTCTCTCCAAGGAATGGGAAAAGCCAAGGGCAGGGCTGAAGGATTTGGGATTTCTGCTGGTACTGCCTCGAAGCAGCACAGCAGAACTTTGCAGAGCTCAGCTTTAGACCTCTCAGAATTACCAACCCCCGTGAATAATAAGAGCACACCATGAAAAAAAAGGTCTCTATTATTCTTTTGATAGTGTTGCAGTGTTCTTGAAAAATGACTGTTATTTATTTGATCGTCCCCTAAAGATTCCTTTGTCACAGGCTATTGTGTAAATTTGTGTTCAGACAGTTTTTAAAATGTTGAATTATTCACTTGATTGGCCTTAATGTCTTCTCCTGAAACACCTCAATATGGTGAGATTATTATCAATATATGGAGGGCTAATAAAAGTGTGGAAAAAATAACTGCAGCTGGATTTTTCTAAAGGGAAAGGATAATTTTCTAACTACTAAAACATTAGTAGTTAAGGAAGTTAAGATAAGGGTAATAAAGCCTTGTGCTTCAGGGCTTTGCAAACGGGGTTAGGAAGTAATTATTTTAAATTCTTTTTCAGTATTATGCAATTTAACTCTCGTTAATAAAGGACCCAGTTTTGAAAGTCAATGAAAGATGTAGCTGGAAACCAGAGGAGACTTAAAAAAAGAGAAGTTAGTCCTCAACCTGCTTCAATGCTTTCCAAAAAAAAACCCCCTCCAGACACTTATTTGCATCTTCCAACCCGTGTGATAAAAGATTCTTTTCTTCCCAAGACATGAATTTATTGAAACTCCAGCATTCCACTGCAACGTGGGAGCGTTCACTCCTAGTGCTGGGGGCCCAAGTACCTCAGCTTGAGGGGCTGGGGTGGATTGATCTGTAAGTTTTAGGTGTCCCTGATGATTTAGAAAGATTTTGGGGTTGGAGTGTGATGGTGTTTAAGGTCCTTTCCAAGCCAAGCCATTCCCTGATTTCAGATGTTCACTCCCTTTAAACACAGGAGTCAGAAGCACAGGGAAGTCCTGTCTGGGATGTGAGGAGTGACTCAGCTCTGACTGTGCTGAAAACAGCTTTTAGGGGAACTCCTGCAGGCTCCATGGGGACTGTCCCTCCCTGGAATCCACTGCCCACCTCCCTTTCCTGCTCCTACACGTGGCTCAGGACACAGCCAGGGAACAACTGGCTCTACAGACCCTCAGACTTCAAACCCTGTTTTCCAAGACACCTCCTCCTGGTCTCACTGCACTCCACAAACTGGGTAAAACCCCATCATTCCCACACCTTAATGCCAGTCATTCTCCTTATTATTTCCAGTGACCAAAGGGGCTCCAGGAGAGCTGGAGAGGGACTGGGGACAAGGGATGGAGGGACAGGACACAGGGAATGGCTTCCCACTGCCAGGAGGGCAGGGAGAGATGGGATATTGGGGAGGAATTGTTTGGCTGGGAGGGGGTTGGAGCCCTGGGCCCCAGGTTGGACAGAGAAGCTGTTGGCTTGCCCCTGGATCCCTGGAGTGTTCCAAGGCCAGTTTTAGAGCAACCTGGGCTAGTGGAAGGTGTCCCTGCCCATGGCAGGGGTGGAACTGGATGATCTTCAGGGTCCCTTCCAACCCAACCCGTTCCATAATTCTATGATTTGTATTTGCAACCCTGCTTTGTGCATCCTGTGGCAACAGTCACAAACCACAGAGAGAAGAGTTTTATCTAAAACATCCCTCAGCCCTGCCTGGATGGTGTTTCTACATCTTTATTAGCATTTCAAAATCTCCTTTGGTATAAAGTTGCCTCCATTCTCCTGCTCTCCCAAACCTTTCTCTCCCTTGCTGTCTCACTGTCAGTCAATCATTGGACCAGGGGCATTTTTAACACCCCAGGTAACCCCAGGCCTTGGGGGTGAATCAGATCCACGTGGGACAGCTGGGGAAGGTCCTACCCTGGCTTCTTCTTCCTCTCATGGGGTGTGAGGGCTCATCATCACAACACTCCCAACCCACCCTCTGCTCCTCAAAAATCATTGTAATAAATGCCAAGGCAGAAACTTCGTTCCCTTCCCACAGAGCAGGAGCTTTTCCCTCCCTCCTTGTCCTCACAGGGCGCTGGGATAACCCTCCCTCAGTCACGTAGCTGCCTCTGATGGAAGAAACCTGTCCCATGAATAATTGAGAACCACCCGAGAAGCTTTTTAGGAGCTGAGTGGAAGCTTCCAAATTGCACCACCCCAAGTGTTCAGCCCCTGACAGGAACTGTGGGGCCGTAATCACCCACTGTAATTAAGGGAGGCCATTGGAGAGTTGGAGATCAAGTTTTCAGGGGTGATGCAACATCTCCTTTACCCCCCTGCCCTCCCCTCTCCCCGCTCTGTTTTCCACACCGTTGCATAGTGTTAAGAGAATGGCATCAATTAAAACAACTTTCCTGCCTTTCCAGACAAGAGCTGAAGGGAAAGCCCTCGTGTTTGCAGAGTTCCATGTGTGCAGGGAACGTGGGCTCTTCTTCAGGGGGGGAAGGAATCAGGGGGAGAAGAATCCTGTGACATTCCTGCCTCTGCAGCAGGTCCCAAATTCCACATCCACATGTTTTTTGAACACTCCCCAGGATGGTGACTCCATCCTGGTCCAATACTGGGGTAGCCTTTCCATAAAGAAATTTTTCCCAATATCTAATCTAAATCTCCCCTGGCCTCACCCTACTTGGGTCATCTCGTGAGAATATCACGAGCTTAGAGGTTGGGAAGGAAGATTCCTGTCCTCACACACCTTCCATGCACACACCAGCAGTGAATTTGCAGTGATTCACCTTTTTAGGTGTTGACTGATTTAAGGATTTTTATAGGAAAAGAGGAACTAAAAAGGTGGGATTCAAACAAACCCACATTGCACAGCACTGACAACAAACTCCAGGCTGGAGCCAAGACAAACAGGCTGTGTGCAGAGGATAAATTTAGGCAAATATTTTAAACTCATCCATGCCAGTTCTACTGATGTGAGAGGAAAAACTGATTCACCTGGAGAAGGTGCTCCAGTCAAATAAATCCTCAAGTGAAAGAGCAGAATGATTCTTCCCACCCATCTCACAAGGAGGATTATATTTGGCTCTTCCTTCCTTTGCCTGTTTTGCCTCGAATTGCAGGAGGTGGCTGAGGAGGATTTAGTTCCCTTTGTTTCCCAGCTGTGCCGAGTTCAAAAGCTCACCCAGAGACTCCAAAATTGGGGTTACAGCCTTGAAAATAAAGTTTTTGAGTTTCCATTTAACATCTCAATAACTAAACTATCAACTCTTCTGCGTTCCCAGGACTAAAGACTCCTCCAAATATCACCCAGCAGCACTGAACACCCAGTTCAGGGATTTGATATTCCAGCTGTCAGTGTTGTGCTTAAAGATGTCATTGCCATGCTAAAGACTCTGGAATCGGCACTTAATTAGCTGTTTTGTTTGCCATGAATGAAGAAGAACAGATGATGGATTGTTTGGGGTTTTTTGTTTGCTCTCAGAGTTACTAAGAAAAAAAAAAAAGAACATAAGCCAGACAGAAAGATCTATTTATGGCTATAAATTAAGTAGTGTTAACTCCAGAGACACAGGGGAAAAGAGCAGAAAATAGAACGGTGCTATTTTTACAGTCAGGGTTTCATTGGAACAATCATGCTTGGAAAATACACAGGAAGTTCCCAAATATCCACAGCAGCTGGGAGTGACTTGAAGTATTTGACTCGCTGAGGGGAGTTTCTGGTAAGACCCCAGCTTTCAAAACGGTTTATGGAATAATGTCTGGAGCAAGCAGAGCACCTTAAAGCACAGATGGGATTTGGGACAGGTGGGATTTCCTACTGAAGATTTCCAAAGGCTGGGAATTAACTGTGTGAACCACAGCCCTTCCCAACAGCGTGACCTGGGGCACTTCTCATCCTCATGTGGGGAGCAATAGTTCAGAGAACATGGAATTACAGGATGGTTTGGCTTGAAGGGACCTTAAAGCTCATCCAGTCCCTCCCCTGCCATGGGCAGGGACACCTTCCAC
>NW_021940789.1:15296-32303 GCF_001715985.3 Manacus vitellinus
TGGGAAGCCATTCCCTGTGTCCTGTCCCTCCATCCTTTGTCCCCAGTCCCTCTCCAGCTCTCCTGGAGCCCCTTTAGGCCCTGCCAGGGGCTCTCAGCTCTCCCTGGAGCCTTCTCTCCTCCAGGCTATGCCTGTGCCAGGGCCTCCCCACCCTCTTAGGGAACAATTCCTTCCCAATATCCCATCTAACCCTGCCCTCCTTCAGCTCAAAGCCATTAACAGGTCCCTTACAGTCCTTCTATACTTTTTGCTGTTTGGAGGACCTGTGTCAGAACCGTGTGTGAAATAAGAACAAACAGCAATCCTTTAAACACCCCATGCATTTGGACCTGCAGATACTCAGGCACAGGAGTATCTTTCTCCCTGAGAGACAAGATAAGCCCAGAAATCACCCAGGAGCTGAAATTTTGGCACTTCTGGCTCCACCAGCTCTTGTAGCCGCCTGTTCCCCAAGGCTGCACAGCCCCTGCCTCCCTGAGACAAGGAGGAGCCTCGGGGATCATCCTGTTTAGCTTGATGTCCCCTCAATAAGAGGATTATTTCAGCTCTCCCTGAAGCCTCCAGGAAGGAATGTAAGAGCAGGATTGGGAGCCAGGAGCAGCTTCCCAGCTCTGAGCATCCAGGCTCCAACATGGGGGCCTTCAGGATTAGTGTTTCTCCTCCCTGCTTGGCTCTTGCACTGAGCTATAATCCATTTTGTTGTAACTTCTGCCTTTGACAGCAACAGCAGCATCCTTGGGTCGGTTGGGAAGGCACCAGAGGAAGCAGGGACAAAGTGGGGCTGGATGGAGACTCATGGGATTGTCCTGGTGGGGTTGGCACTGGGCTTTTTGGGGTTATTGAGGGCTCAGGGAAGCGAGTCAGCTGAGTTCCTGCCACAGTGCCACCCCTTACAGGCACAGCAGTTCAGGATTTGTTATCCATGGGGGCTGAGCTGCTGCTCTTTGGGATGGGAAGAGGAGAGAGCAGGAAGCTGACAACCTCCTTGAGAAAAGCAGGGAAAAAAAGCTGATCCAGGTCCTTAGCTGGAAGCCACCTGGACTGGTAGGACTTCCACCAAAGCACAAGGTGAGTTGGAAAACACAGGAAGCCCTGACACAACTGGGAAACTGGAGAAAGTGGTTACACCTTGGAATCACAGCTCTGTGACAGCCAGACATGCTCTGTATCAATATTGAAGCAGATTATCACCTTTAACAACTCTATTCCTGATCTGAGACCCCACTGACAGCAAAATAAAGAGTTTTCTTCAATTCCCCAAACTCTCCTGATGCCTGGTGAGGAAGGAAATGTCTCATTCTGGAGTAGGAGAGCCAGGAAAGCCAGAGGAGCCGTGCTGCTGAACAGGCACCTCATTCAGTCAGCTCCAATAGTGTGCAGGAGAAGCACCCACAGGCAGAAAGGCTGGGTTTAAAAAGGACTCTCCACTTCCTTTTTCCCCTCCCTGCAGAGTGGAATCAAGATGTTTTTATTACAATTACAATTATTATTTTTCAGACAGGATGCGAATGATAACAGAGCTCCTCCACTGTTGCCTGCAAAAATAACATGTGTGTATTTAAGTGCCAGAACAAACTATTCCAGAATACAAACTGATGCTTTAGTGACACTTTTCAGCTTCTCCCAGGGGAAAATGTGTCTAAACTAAATGCTCTTCTCCCATTTGGCACCACTACATCCTAACAGTGCTCGGCATTTAAATCCAGGGGAGGTGGCATCTGGGGCAGCAGATCCCAGGCTGACCTTGGAGAGGCAGAAGTGTCAATCCTGGCTCAGCAGGGTGTGCTCAGACAGTCTGGCTGCCGCTCATTACAAATACAGGATGGATCATATTATGGCCCCTGGCATGAATAATGTGGAGGGCCCAAAAATGCTGTTGCCGTGGCAACGGCTTCCCGACGATCACAAGGCTGGGTGGGAATGTCTGGCCTGGGAAGGGGTCAGTGCCAGGGTGGGGGGTCTCACACCAAGTGCCACGTCAGCCACAGGCCAGGCCTGACCCCACAATTTTCCCTGGAGCCCATTCTCGCTCCAGGCCATGCCCATCCAATCCCTGTGCTCTCTGATGCTCCTTCCAGCCACTCCTGTGCACCTGGAGACCCTTTTGGGGCTGTGCTTCAGCTTTACTCGGTGCCTCCTTGGGGGTTTTGCCCTCTCCCCCTCCCCACAGATCTGCTCCTGGGCTGGCAGGGTCCTGCAACGGGAACTTGTCCTCAGGGGTTTGGGGTGGGGCTCTCAGGGATGGATTGTTGGCTTGACTCGTGGCTCCTGAGCTCCACCCAGCAGTGGGATGAGCTCCATCCACCTCTGGCAGTGCTGACACCTCACAAAGGGCCTGGGCACGTTCTCAGAGAGAGCTCAGCCAGCACATCCTTGTCCTGTTCCCGTGGGCACCAACAAGGAGGAGATGAGCTCCTGTCAGGAGCAACAGAACCAGCTCAGGGTGGTGCTTGGTCCCATTACACAGACTCCCAGAATGTGCTGAGCTGGAAGGGACCCCCAAGGATCATGGAGTCCAACCCTCAGCCCTGCACAGGCCCAGCCCCAAGAGTCACCCCCTGTGCCCCAGAGGATCAGCCAAACCCTCCTGCAGCTCTGGCAGCCTTGGGGCTGTGCCCACTGCCCTGGGGAGCCTGGGCAGTGCCCAACCAGCCTCTGGGGGAAGAACCTTTGCCTGAGATCCACCCTGAGCCTGCCCTGACACAGCTCCAGCTCTTCCCTGGGTCCTGCTCCTGGGGGTTCCAGCCAAGTCTCCTCATGTCTCTGCACTTACAAAAGTCCCACACCAGCTGGTGTTTCTTCCAATTCCACATTCCCAGCCCAGTGCAGGTGACACAACATTGCACCACTGGCCCATCTTTTGGGGCCAAGAACCAGCTTTTTCCAAGCATCCAGCTGGGATTGCCTGCCATTCTCCCAGCCTATTATGGGATGCCTCTGTAGTTTTAACTAATCCTTTGTGATTTCACCCCAGAGTTCTCTTCGGGAATATTTACTGTCTCTACTGCAAGCACTTCTCAGAATTCTTAGGAAAGGCAGTTTTTAGCCTGAAGGTTGTTTATGAAAAGCTCCCGTTGATTTTGTGCTCTGAGGACACGCCTGTGACTGCCAGAATCACTGGGCATTGTTTCTCCTCTTCAGCCAAGCAGCTGAAACAATTGTATTCCTCCTGAGACGACTTAAAATAAATGTACAAGTCGTTTGTGATAGAATTCCGAATCCACTTGAATTTGTGCTTGAGTTTCCCAATTCCCACTGCCTCTTTGTATTCCCATGACAATTTCCCATCATTACTGGCAGGAAATCACATTTTACCTTTAAGCTATTCCTGGATGATTTTGCAAAGCATTTACTGGTTATCTGTTGCTTTTAGGGTTAAAGCCCCACATTGCCTCTGCTTCCATCAATCCTTAATTACTCCAGATCAGAACAGCATCAGGAATTGAGCAACACTTGGGAGGGCAGTTTATCTAAGATGAGGCTCCATCAAAGGGAGGCAGACAGAAGAACTCTGTGATGCTGTCTTTAAAGTGAAAAAAATCCCATTTCATTTTGGTAGCACCCTTATTTTCCTTAAACAAGCTGTTTGGGTGGAGTTTCTCCAGGTTTTTCAAGGTTCTCAGCCATGACCTGTTCCCTTTCACTGATCAAGAAAGGATATTTGACATCTCTGGAAGGATCAGAAAGCTCCTGAAGCATGTTTTGTTGAACTGTGTCCTCACAAGGACCACTGCCATGAGGGACAGGGGGCTGCTGAGATAGAAGATTATTTCCCATGTAGAATGAATCCCCTTTTCTGGAAGAAAAACTGCAATCCCACTGTAATTAGCTGGGCTTCTGGTTGATGTCTGGTTTATTTTAGGGGAAGTCAGAGGCTGGATAGAGTTAAAAACACAGAAGTCCAGGATAATGGTCACCACTAAACCACCTCCTCAAGTGCCACATCCACATGTTTTTTGAACACTTCCAGGGCTGGTGACTCCACCACAGTCCTGGGCATCCTGTTCTAGTGCTTTATAACCCTGTAGGGGGTGCTTGAAACACATTTTGAAGAGGTAAATCCTCTTCCAGACCCCTTAATTGCTGTTTCTGTGTCAGAGCTCAGCCCCACTTGGAGCACTCAATACTGAAACTATTTGGGATATTGGGGTTTTTCTGTTGTTAGTGAAATGGCAGCTGGGTTAGAAAGGAAACTCCTACCATGTCTTGTGTTGTTTTTTTGGTGAGGAAAGACTACTACCTAAATATAGAGTTGTAGAAAAGGATTGTTAAGGTTGGAGAAGACCTGTAAGATCAAGTCTCACTGTCACCATGTTCACCACTAAACCACTTCCTCAAGTGCCACATCCACATGTTTTTTGAACACTTCCAGGGCTGATGACTCCACCACAGTCCTGGGCATCCTATTCCAGTGCTTTATAACCCTGTAGGGAGTGCTTGAAACAGATTTTGAACAGATAAATCCTCTTCCAGGTCCCTTAATTCCAGTCCCTGTGTCCTGCAGCTCAGCCCCACTTTAAAGCCTGCGTGCTGAGTTATCTCGCTGAGAGAAGAAGCAGAGCCACTCCAGTGAAAGATGGCCTCATCCAGCAGCTCAGCCAAGCAAAGAGACATCTCCTGTTTGCACCACGTCCAGGTAAGTCTATTTTCCCTGAAACAACTCCACCACAGCTCTCATCCCGCCGTGAGTTATGAGCCCACGGACGTCCAGATCCATCACTGCAGGCATTAGTCCCAGCGTGGCTGAGTGGGACAGTTCATCACTGGGAGCTCAGCATTCTGGAGCAAACATCCCTGGGCTTTTAGTGGTTGTCATCCCCTCATTACTCACAGCAAACGGGAGGGAGCAGCAAATGAAGGGCCCTTCTTGCCTCGCCGCGGTGCCTCAGTGGCCAGGGCGAATCATTGCTCAGCTCTGAGGGCTCTGGGCTGGAGCTCCTCATCCCTTATTCATGATCCATCACTCTTTCTGGGCTCTGGAAATTGAGAGAAGGCCATTAAGTAGCTGGAATGCAGATTTATTCCGGGCTAAACAGATGTTGTGGAGACAGGGCTGCAGAGAACGAGTCAGAGCCAGATGCTGGGTTTTTAAAGGTAGAACAGCAGAGGGCACAGAGAGGGGGTTTAGTGCCACTCCAGCATGGAAAACATCACCCAGCCTCCTCTCCCGAGCAAAGGGCACTGGATCAGATGCATTTCCAGCAGGACACTCTGCAATAGGAGCCGAATTCACTGCATGAGACATTTGTTGTGAGTGACAAGCCAGGAGCTGCAGGATCTGATCCTGCCCAGCAGGGAACCTCTGACACCCAGCAGAACCCACCACAATTTATGCCCAGCTGAGAACCTTTCCATAGTTTCTTAAATTCAAATCTTGCCATCCACCATTTCTGGGCAACACTGCAAGACTTCCTATATTTATTTTTTTTTCATTTCTCAAATGTCAAGTAGATCTTTTACAGCAGCTCTTAAGAAGATAAAGGGGATTAAAGGATCATTTTATCCTATTTAAAGTTAGCTCTGAGACGATGGGAGTAAACAGGCACATTTTAAAGGATGTTAATCTCATCTCTTTTTTATCCCCCTTCTCCTTTTCTTGTTCTTCTTTGCTAGTAAAATTTCCCTTTACTGGCTGTATTCCCTTTTGTGAGTGAACTGATTGCAAGGAGGCAAATGCTGTTCCCCTTTCTCCTCACTTCAAAAAGCAAACACAAAATATATCACTCTTGATTGCAATATTAAACATTAAGTTTAAATTGGGCTGTCAATCACGGGCTTGGATTTTGTGGAACAAGATGGAGGCAATCAGAGGGAAACAAAAAGGGGTTTTGACAAATGGAGGGAGCCTGTCCCTGCCAGTGCCCCCCAGAAAGTGAGGCCACAGCTTATTAGCAGCAGAATAATGGAGATAACATTGTTTAAAAAAAAAACAACACCAAAAAAACCAAGTAGCAGAACTGTGAGCTCTGGACTATTTGTGGGGATTTCAAAATAAGCTGTCAGAGCCTGGGAGACAGACTCGTTAACGTCTAACGAGGGATGGTTCACTCACACTTCAGACACACACTCAGCTCCTCTGTCAGCATTTTAACTCAGCAGACACAGAATCCCAGGATGTGCTGAGCTGGAAGGGACCCCCAAGGACCATCCAGTCCAACCCTGAGCCCTGCACAGGCCCAGCCCCAAGAGTCACCCCCTGTGCCCCAGAGGATCAGCCAAACCCTCCTGCAGCTCTGGCAGCCTTGGGGCTGTGCCCACTGCCCTGGGGAGCCTGGGCAGTGCCCAACCAGCCTCTGGGGGAAGAACCTTTGCCTGAGATCCACCCTGAGCCTGCCCTGACACAGCTCCAGCCGTTCCCTGGCTGCTGTCCCTGCTCCCCCAGAGCAGAGCTCAGTCCCTGCCCCTCCTCTGCCCCTGCCCAGGAATTGGAACTGCACTGAGGTCTCCCCTCAGTTAAGATGTGCTTAATTTTATCAGAGAAACCAGCAGCTTTGCTATCAAATCTGGGCAACTCTGCTAAATTCAGGATCTGGGGACTTCCTTGGGTGCTCCAGAGAACAGCCTGGGTGTGAGCTCAGGCTTCTCCAGGCCAGCAGGAGCTCTGGGCTGGCAGGGAGACCATCACTCACATCAGACCCACTCACATGTCACTCAAATCAGACCCCCAGGCTGCTCATCCGTGTTTTGGACCTGCTGATTTCCAGAGGACCCCCAAACATCACCTTGCCCAAAGAAAGTCTCCGTTTCCTGCTAATATTACAGACCCCCATGAATTCAGGGCATATGAGGGATCTGACAGCTAAAAACCTGAATAAGAGTCATGCAAAAGTGTTCTCTAAGTTCCTTGAGGTGTCTCCCCACGATTTATAAAATAAATCCCCTTATTTTGCTGCACATCTGGAGCACCTCGTGAAATCCTGGCCAGCGCCAGGAGAGATCTTGGAGATGTTTATCACTCATGAGGGGTAACAAATGGACTGACAGCAAAGGAGTCCTGTTGGGGTCTCAGCAGACTCGGAATAATCAGGTCTATTTTTTTCCCTGACAAGAACAAAGGAAGGTTTGCACTGCAGGAGGATTTCTCCTGCACTGACTCATGTGCTTTCAGAGCTGCTTCTGTGAACACCACCCTGAGATTGAAGAGCAGGTGACAGTCACCCCTCCAACACCACCTCCAAGGCCAAACTCAGCATCCCTGGGCCATGCAGGTGCAGTTCAGAGAAGGAAGTGTCATTTCAAAGCAGAAGGAGGGGGACAACTCGAGAGTGTTGTCAGCAGCTCTGCTCTGGGGCTGCCTGGAACATCCCTTCGACCAAGACCCACAAATGATGCAACTGCTCTGACATAGATTCAAACACCTTCCTGTCCTGCTTGGGGGGCTGGGGGAGCCACGAGTCCCAAGCCAAGCCCTGTGAGGGTGCTCAGCCCACCTTGGGAGGTCCCTTTCACAGCACTGCAAGAGCAGGGGGCACTTCACTGCTACAGGACACACAGGTTCCTCTCCTCTTTTGGGGGAGACCTCCCAGACGAGCCCCAGCACCACCATCCTGCCCTTCCACCTGCAATCCCTCCTCCCACAGCCTCTCCAGCCAGGAACCTGCAGGCTGCAGGTCCCCACAGTGCTTGTGGCCCTTGGGATCACTGAGCAGCCCTGGGGAGGGGGAAGATGGGGACTGAGCAAACCTTGCAAGTAGAGCAGGAGTTACCTGATGCTGTGTTCCATTTTTGGGCACTCAGTGAGGAGCTCTTGGCTGCCATCAGCTCCTGAGGAGGAGATGTGGCTGCTTTCCTGTCATTTCCCTTCCAAGGGGTTTAAGATTTCTTCATTCTTTGTTTATTTCCCTTAATCTAAAATAAAAGTCATAGAGACTTAAAGTGCATGTTTTACTCTTTGTTTGAGAAACATAACAAAGGAAAACAATTGCAAAGGCAGGCAGAGCATTTCACTTCCAAGCTTTCAAGGGATTATTACAAATGACAGGAGAGAAAGAAATAACAGCTTTTGAAACTCAGGGGAAAAATACTTGGACAGCATCTGCATTAAAGAGCTTCTTCTCTCATTTTTGAGCTGCAGTAATTACGTTCATTTAATACCAGACAGTAAAATATTTACAAACATGGGGAATTAAAGGAAGTTTCCAGCTATGATACAGATCTAGTGGAGGGGCTGAGGAGCTGGAATGTGGCTGTGGTGTCCTGCCCTGCACCAAAGGCTATGGAAAGGGCAGTTGTTCCAATGATTGACATGCCAGGGGAAAGCAGGGAGTGCCCTGTGGGCCTGGCATGGACCAACAACAGCCAGGCCTTCATCCTCATGCAGTGCAAGACATCCTTGCCTTCCCAGCATCTCCTTCCCAGAGCTCCTTCTCTCCCCAGTGGGGGTGTCCCAGTGCTCCATCCAGGAGCTTTAGGGCAGAAGGGATGAGCCTCTCACCTCAAATCTCCTTTCTACCAGGGCTGGGGAAAGTGGAGTCTCTCTCCAAAGAGTATTCCCAGTTATTTTTTTCCCCCACTTTGCTCCATCATTTTCCCACTTACTCCATCCTTTCTGGCAGCGAGGGAACACCCCGTGTCCAACTCCACCAGCCTGGAGCCCCATCAGTCCCCACAAAGCTCAAACCCCACAAATCCATGAGAATCCATGAGGACCCGATTCTCCTCTGCCAGGGGAAGGTTAATCAAATCCATCTTTAGTAACTGGTCCCTTCAAAAATAACAGCCTGGATTGGTACCAGATGGGGGGTCATTAATAGGGATCAGCATCGGGACGAAAAAAGACCCTCGATTAATATGAAAATATCCTTCTTTAAAAGGGAATCCAAGCTTTGATACCCATAAAAATGACACAGGATGCTCTGGAGAAGCAATTGTCAGAGAGAACAGCAACCTGGCTTATCAGGGACTGTCACAAGCCAAGCTCCAGCACAGCCTCTCCCGGAGAAAAGCTGCGGAGATGGAAAGCGAGCGAGTCCACAGCAGCACATCGATCCCACAGCCTGGAGCCTGGCAGATAAAGACTTCAGGAAAAGGTTCCAAAAAAAATAATTTGGCCATACATTATCTCAGACAACCCAGCAGTGCACACAGCCAGGGATTTGCAGCAGCCCCTGGTCGTGGTTCCACAGGGGGTTTGTGGCCCGGGTGGCCCCACTGCAAACCCCAGATAGTCCTGGGAAGAAATAAAACAATGCACAGGATGGGCAGGAACCAGCCTGTGCTTCCAGCAGGTTTGCTTTGAGTGTGTCATGTGCCACACAATCACACTGGTTGTCCCTTTTTTTCTCCTGTGTTCTTGCTGTGCCCTGGCTATCAGCCCTGCATGGATCCGAGCTCTCATCTGGCTCCTCTGCTTAAAGAAACATGTTGATTTTTTTTTTTATTATTATTTTGTCAGAAAATAAACCCAAGCACAACCCAGAGGATCAGTTTGGTCATGTCTGTGCCCACGTGCTACACCTGCTGTGCACTCGGGCCAGGCTGAACCTTCAGCTCTGCTCCCTCCCTGGGGACTTGGTCCCAGTCCTTGGATGCACATTCCTGCCCCACCTCAGCTCTGGGGACACAGAGCCCTTTCCCCTGGCACTCACAGCATTTCCCTCACCCAGGTGGCCAAAGGCTTTTCAGAAAAACTGGCCCAAATGAGGTTTTGCTGCCCCTCTAAGGTGGGGTGGGGTTGTTGGCTGCACGAAGGGGGGACAGGCAGAGGGACAAAACAGTGACAGAGGGACTGAGGAAAAGATATGGGAGATACTGGGGGGATTTTCCTGTTCCTGTTTCCTGGGGCACCAAGTTAGTGGGGCACCAAGACTAGCCCCAGCAGCTGTTCCACCCTGTGGTGAAGAAGATCTGAAGGATTCTGAGGAACAGCAGCATGGAATTAGCACCCGAGAGAGCATCCAAAGGAGCCTCCCAGCCTGGCTGAGGGAGGAGCACCACTGTGCTGCATGTTGGCATCTCAGACTGAAAAGGTTGAAAACTGAGGCCCAGAGCCATCCCTGCACCAGTTCCTTGTTCCTTTTTCCTGTTCCATTTCCTTGTTCCGTTTCCCTGTTCCATTTGCCTGTTCCTGCACTGCCACAGCTCTGTTCAAGCCCAGCCCTAATGAAAACAGCTCTGCAGTGTCTCTCAGCCGTGTTCCAGACACAGAAGCAAATATTTCAGTGCTCTGATGAAGCAGAGCTCAAACTGAGCTCGGCTCAATTAAATAAAGCCCATTCTAGCTCGCAGAGAGCGTGGCCACAGAGGTGGCTTAATATGGTTTAACCAACCTGCTTGAACAGTTAATTTGGATTAATTTTCCTGAAAACTCCCAAGTAGGGGAGTCCTGCATCACCAATGGCCTGGAGAGTATTAGGGAAGTGACCTCTCCATTAACCTGCTGTCACCAGTTTCCTTCTCAGCAGTCATGCACTTCTTTTTGTGAGCAGTTTACCATTACGTTGGGCAATATAACATTAAATTACTCTGCCATTTGCCAGGGAGCTTGAGCCATGTGGATGGATTTTAAATCACCACGCCAGGCTAAAGAGGTCTTCTGCAACAAGTACCTCGCCCATGATTGGAAATTTCTTTAATACTTTATTGATTGATTTCTTTATTACCAAGTTTAACACCGTAAACAGAATCGATCCCAGAGGCCACGGGCTGGGCCTGGTGCTTGGTGCCTGCTGAGATTCTCAAATTGAATTATAGTTATTGTTCTGCTGGTGGCATTTTTCATGTCTCATCGTGACAGATGGCTCTCTAAATGATAGCAGATTTGTATTTCATTAGGACACTTAGTCAAAGGATCAATATCTCTCCACGCACCTTTCTGCGAACACACACACAGCCCATCCAGGCTGTGGGGGTTTAATGCAATTTAGGGAGCATTATCTCCCCAGCAGACATATGTTTGATTTGTAATAATGTCTCATTGATTCAAAAAAAGCACTTCTGGAAACCTGAGAGCTCTTATTGTCACACTTCATCATTTTTTCCCTGCCTGGTGGGGAATGGTGTTTTTCGGGTGGGCAGAGCCAGGAGCCCCCATCCCGCTCCTCAGCCCGGGCACGGCTCTGGCTCCAATCTCCGTTGCCCTCTTGTGGTCCTGGAGCAACAGCTCATCTAAAACCAGACCTACAGACCCGGAAAATCCTCCCTAAATTACAGCCCGGCACACCGAGGGAGCTGTTTGCGTCTTAGAGGAAAGGCAAAATATTTCAGGAAGGCTTTGTTTTATTTAACACCTTCCCACTCCCTCCCATTGTTCCATCCTTCCACCCCCCTGTCTCCATCATTGATTCAACGCAGGAGTTACTTCGGAGTTACAGGCTCTGGTGATTGATTTGGGTTGTAATGAGTCTTTTCAATGTAAGCAGCCATGCATAAGAAATTGGTTTTAAACCTCCCCCTTATGGTGCATTGATTTAGTGTGATTAAAAGTGGATATAAGGTTTTAGCTACTCGTTGCTCCCTGCACGGATATCACCGCTGAAAATGCTGGAAATGAGGTCTCCAGAAATGCTGGTGGCACTCAGAGGGTGCAAATGAGCCAAGGGTGCCACCCTCAGGGTTAACTGATCCTAGGAAAAAAATCCCTCCCTGGGAGGGTGGGGATGCCCTGGCACAGGGTGCCCAGAGAAGCTGGGGCTGTCCCTGGATCCCTGGAAGTGTCCAAGGCTGAGCTGGATGGGGCTTGGAGCAACCTGGGCTGGTGGAAGGTGCCCCTGCCCATGGCAGGGGGTGGAACTGGGTGAGCTTTAAGGTCCCTTCCAACCCAAACCAGTCTGTGATTCCATAATCTCTGGGGAGGAAGGATGGGAATCCCAAGGAGTTCCTGCCCTGCTGGAGACGGGCTCTGCAGGACACGGAGAGCACATGAAGAAACTTTTCAGGTGGAGCCTGTATCAAGCCCATCCTGTGTCTGTGTCTTGGTTGCCACTCCAGGCACCACCAGCCCAAGGGAAGGAGACAAACCCAGCAGCTGCCAGCAGAGCCCTCAGGGCAGAGGCTCCAGCCCTTTGTGCTCGTGGCAAACAGGCTCAAAGAGCTGCAGGTCTGACACCAAACCCTCCCTCAGCCCCAGCCCAGCCTCCCATCATTAGGAGGCACTGGGAAAGCATCTGTCTTGGAGGCTGTTGTTCCACAGAATGACTTACATGTGTGGCATCATAACATCAGAGAACCCCAGAATGGTTTGAGCGGGAAGCTCATCCAGTCCCACCCCCTGCCATGGGCAGGGACACCTTCCACTAGCCCAGGTTGCTCCAAGCCCCCTCCAACCTGCCCTTGGACACTTCCAGGGATGGGGCAGCCAGAGCTTCTCTGGGCAGCAATCATTCCAGCAGGGAACAGACAGGGATTTGTGCCCAGGTGTCCCACAGGTGAGAAGGAGCTCCTCCCCAGCTCTCACACACCCAGCAGTGGGAGAAGCACTTTCTCAGCAGGACTGTGGTTTCCCCCTGCCCACCTCAGCCAGGGGGTCTCACAGCACTCCTGCAGGGTGGGCAGGTGCTGCCAGAGCTGAGCTTTGGCCATGTGGACTTTCCCAAATCCCCCAGTGCCACTGTCACCAACCTTTACTCTCCACCAGCAGCACATCAGTGACTTCACTGCTGTCACTTCTGATTTACTGAGGTCGGTCTCAGGCCTCCCCTCCTCTGTGCAGGCTCACCTTCAGGAGCCTCTGACACTTTATTTGAGAGGGAGAGGTGAAAAAAAAAATCTCCTGGTCTTATAAAACCCATTTTATGTTGAGCAGTGCTTACAGCTCCATGCATCGAAAAACCATTTCAAAATCTCGGTATTACAGCAAAATCTGTTCTGGTTCACTGCCTGTGTCACCAAACCTCCCACATGCACCTGGCCAAAGCAATTAAAGCCCACCATGGAGCCTGGGATCCTGAAATCAGCATTTCTGTGCCAGCTTCACCGAATCACAGAATCTCAGAATATCTCGAGGAGAATTTTTCACCTTCTGATACAATTAATTTAAGAATCATGGAGGGAGAATCAGAAGCAGAGAAAAGCCAGAAGAAACCCAAGAAGCTTCTTTATAATAAAATATCTCTTCAGTTTAATTTCCTCTCTTCTGTGCAGGAAGAGCAGCAGTGAAAGCCTTGAGGGCAGGGAACTTCTGACCCAGCCCTGACTTGTCATCATAAAGTCTCCTGGCCCCACAGTCCCCATTAAGGCTTGGACTTTGAAGAGCAATAAAGAATGTCAGGCTGACAAATATATGTTATCAGAAGAGATCTCTCCTTCAGTTTACAAGATGATTCCCCAGTTTTATTGCACCTCTCTGGAGGTCCCAGCCTGTGTGTTGTTATTTTTCTGAGAGATGAACAAACAGCTTCATATTCACTCGGTGTCCATCTGTCAGCCCAGGATTAAAAATTTCCATGGATAAGTCTTCAAAGGTCAATGAGTGACAAAATCAAAGCTAAGAAGGGAGGAAAATATAAATGATGGCATTGACCCAGGCTGATGGGTATACACATCTTTGATATCACACTCCAAATTGCACCATAAACTGATTTCAAGGTGTGCAATGAGTGCCCCAAACAACATTCAGTACTGTGGTAAATAAACTAGTAAAAGGAAATGTATATGTTTTCTATAACCACTCCAAGTTTCAGATGCTTCTAAAAATCTGGAATTCTGCAGGAAAAGCCTCATTATTCTTCCTGGTGGGAATCATGGGATCATTATCACTCTTACTCATTTCCTAGTTGTTTTTTAAGTCCCCAGATTATACCCAGGACACTCCAATCCACGGTAACCTTTAGTCCCAAAATTCCTATTCCTGTCACTGGGAGCAGGATTCCTTTCTTCCTGATGCCCTTTAGCTTTCATAAACCAGGCATGGGAATAGGGATGGATTAATGTGTGGTGAAAAGTCAGATTTATGAGACAAGGAGGGATCTTCTTGCTCTGCACAACTCCCTGGCAGGAGGGTGGATCCGAGTGAGGGTTGGGCTCTTCTCCAGGGGAACAAGCAACAGGATAAAAGGAATCAGCCTTAAACTGCACCAGGGGAGGTTCAGGTTGGATATCAGGAAAAATTCTTCCCTGAAAGGGCTGTCCAGCCCTGGCAGAGCTGCCCAGAGCAGTGGTGGAGTCCCCATCCTGGGAGGGATTTAAAGCCCTGGAGCTGTGGCACTTGGGGACGTGGTCAGTGGTGGCCTTGGCAGTGCTGGGGAATGGCTGGACTAGATGGTCTTCAGGGTCTGTTCCATCCTAAATGATTCCCTGGAGTGGATCCTGCTGGGTGTTCCTGTTGGCTGAACCAGGGCTGCCCTGAAGTAACTCTCTGCTCTACTCACATGGATGGGAAAGCCTGAAAATTTATAAGAAAATTTATGCAGAATGACTGGAAAATGCCCAGTTCTTGTCCCTTTTAGGGCACTTTCAGCTGGTCACACACCAGGAGCTGCCTGTCCAGCCCCTGAGCACGGCCTGGCTCTGACTCACAGCCCAAGCTGTGCCCAGGATGGTGCCCAAAGACTGTGCCAGCCCCAGCTCCAGCCTCAGCTGTGCCTTCTGCACCCAGATCCGGGCCATCAGCAGCTCTGCCCACCCAGGGAGCTGCCTCACAAGGCTTTTCCTCCTCCCATGCTTTTCCTGCAGTGCCCTGTGCCCAGTTCAGGGGCTGCTGTGCCCTCCTACAGACTGTTCAAGTGGCAGGTGAAGGTGTCTTTGTGCAGACACGGAGACAGAGCACTCCCTGTCCCTTCAATATTCTCTGCTGTCACTTCTCTGGATGCAATTTCAATGCAGTAATTACTTTATCAAAAGGACATCGACAGGCTTTGTGCTCCTACATCCATATTTCTGCTTCCACACCTCTGCCTGTCCACACCAGGAGTGCATTTCTATTTTATACCTTATATATCTGGATAATGAACTATGTTTTAAGTATATCTTTTATGCATTATACATCGTAAATATGGTATATGCTGTAAAAACAGGGCTTGTGGAGATTCTAAGAAAGCATTGATGGATATTTAAACAAGTAATAGCTTTGTGCCTACTACCTGGAGCAGCCCAGGAGAGAGAATTCCTGCAAAGGATTGGCAATAATTTGAAGGCAAAGGCTGGATTCTGTGACCCTTTCTCCAGCCCTGGGAGGTGGATGTGCTCAGGGAGTGGAGAGGTCCAATTAGGTGAGTTAAGTACAATAACAGTGAAATGCTGCCTACATTCCACCGCAATAAAAATGATAATGATTCTGCTGAAAAATATCATTACTTCACACTCATTTAATTCTGGAAATCTAAATTCACAAAGGAAACAAGAAGCCCTTTAATCTCCTGGTAGATAAATAGCCCAATTTTATTTCTGCTATTATTTTTTTTATCCTTTTCCAAGACATTTTATAAGACTCCAGAACGCGGGGGCTCGGTTTAATTAACAGGATCGCATTAAAAAGCACAGCCAAAATTTTCATGGAGTTTTAATTGAAATATAATACTGTCTCACTTAATTTTTATTACATTTTGCATCAAGCATCATGATGAAAAACACAGTCTGCACTGCTTGTTGTGGTGTATTAGCACAAGGGTTTATAAAAGTAGCCATTTGGATGACTCAGATGATTCTTTTTTTTTTTGCAGAAATGTGGGAGAGGGAAGGAATACTTTCCATTTCCTTTGTTCCCATCTAGAAATGATTGTTTTTGTCTCCACAGGTGATGCCAATTCCATGCAAACATTTCTTGGATGGAGGTTTGTGCACCTGCTTCTCAAACATGAGCAGGATAATGAGGCAGCTTTGTACGCCCAGAACATCTTCCAGCACAGGATCTCTGAGCTCTTGGAATATGTTACATCCTGGCCCTTTGAAAATTTGGGTTCAAATCTGGGACTTTTGACTTAAAAAAAATGTGAGGAGTCACCTCTGCTCCCAGCTGCAGGAATGTTCTTGGCATCCTGTCACCAGCAGCACCAGAGTGGTGCCAGTTCTCAGGTGCTGGAGCGTGGGCAGGAGGTTGTCTTGCCAAAAAATTGAAAGGAATAAAACACTGAGGGTCACCCAGCAGGTCAGTGGCAGCCACTGGAGCCAGACATTCCTTTGTGCCCAGGAAAGCAGAGCTGACATTTTCATCTCTGAGGGAATGGATGGGATTTTTCCAGGCTGTCTGTGGGTTTTGGACACCACAGTCTTATCTGGCTGAGCAGGAGCTGCACGTCCATCCCCCCGAGGCTGTCGAAATGCGAGTCACCCTTTTGATTTGTGCTCAGCCCCAACCTGAGACCTGGAAACCTCATCCAAGGATGGTGAGAGCCCCGTGAGCAGAGCAAATGTGCTGCTGCTGGAGGGGCCAGCCCTGTTTGCTTCAGTGGTGTTTGGAAGTGAAATGCTCTGCCTGCCTTTGCAATTGCTTTCCTTTGTTGTGGTTCTCAAACAAAGAGTAAAACCTGCACTTTAAGTCTCTCTGACCCGGGGGAGGCTCAGGTTGGACACCATGTTTGGATGTTCTAACCCCCAAATACATAACTTTTTTAAAGTCCATTTTCCAGCTGATGACTGGTAACTTTAGGTCTGTATTTAATCCCAGGGAAGCAGAAGTCCAAGGGAGTGTTCCCTTATTGTTCATTAGCTGGTAAAATGCCTACATTTGATGTCCCCAAGGCTGCCTGGGCAGAACATTTCTGCTGCAATGTCCTGCCCTCCAAACCTGCTGCTGGACCCATCTCCTGTACATCTATACTGGTTTTGAGGATGGGTTTGGATGGGGAATTTTCTGGAGCTTGAGAAGGAGAAAGAGATAGAAAGGTAGAGAGATTCACAAAGTGATGTGTCAAGAAAATAATCTGGATTTGTTCTGTGCTGGGAAAAAAAAGAGAGAATTTGAAACCTCAAAAGTCTTTGTGGAATATAATGAGGGTTAATTTCTTTTTTCTGGACAGGAGCAGTAGAACCTGAACAGCCCACCTGAGCCCACTGAGGGCAGTTTCCAGTCTGAGGGTTTGGTCCTTTCTTGACCTTGGAAAAATTTGTTTTTCCAGCCATCCATAGCAGAAA
>NW_021940789.1:32857-47305 GCF_001715985.3 Manacus vitellinus
TATATAAATATGCAATTACAAGTCCATATTGTTTTGTTCTGTGTTTGTGAGTGGTCAGACAATTCCTAGAGAACTGAGGACCTTAAAAAAGGGGGTTTACCCTCCTCTCTAGGTGGGTAAGGTGACCTTAACTCCTTGTCTGGTTGGCAAAGGGATGGGATAGGATGTGTCCCTTCCTTGGTATAGACCAAACATCCTTAATGAATTGCTCAGGAGCATTTTCCACCCTCCATTAGCAGTGATCCCCAGATAACTGTGCTTAAAAATTTATATTCTTTCTCAGGGCTCTCAAGCTCTTGGCAAACACAAGAAAAGGCCGGATCCGAAGCCCAGACTTCAATTCTCCTTTTTGTTTCTCCCCGTCCCTCAATCAATAGATATATAAAAGTGGGAGATGAAAACAAATCATGATCATGCTGCAGCTTTCAGGGGAAAGCACCGGCTACAAGAAAACAAATCAATAAAACTCGGTATTCTTGGACATGGTCTCGTGTTTTGGTCAATAAGTGCTCTGTGTTCTGCAGTATATCACAGCCTGCAGCTCTTTGCCAGGGACTGAGCACAGCAATTCGGGGAGGGGGATGAAATTGTAACTCCAGTTGCTAAGCAGTGATATTTCCCAAATTTAATATGGTTTGTTGGGGTTTTTTTGGAGGATTTTCTGCCCTGCCGACAGGTGGGAGCAAAGCCAAATACCAGCACAGCCTCCTGGAGCTTTCTTGGTGTGGTTTGTTCCTCTGAAACACGAGTCTTTCCCTGGGAAGTGTTTCCTGCACTGTTTCATTTGAGAGGGTTCATTGATTTCAACAGGCAAACTGAACACAGAGCAGGTTTAAAGGGAAGGGATCTGATAAATTCGATTCGATTCAATTGAATCATGTCTTTAATGTTCAGACAGGGCTGACTCATTACAGGAAAGCAAATTTTCATAAACACCCAGCAAAGCCTCACCTCAGGATTTACCAGCTGAAGAGGCTGCTGGAACTTAATTGCACTGGTTGGAATTCAGGCATGACTCAGATGGAATTTTCTCAGTGAATAATAAGAGGAAATAGCTCAGAAAATGGAAGAGGAGGAAGAGGTTGCTGTGCCCTGCTGTTGGAAATGGGGAGGCCATATTAAATTAATTTCTAAAGAAGAAATGCTTTGCACCTCAACCCTGGGGGGGTTTTGCAAGGCCCCCCTCGGGGTGTTTTCACAAGGTTCCCTCGTGGTGCTTTGGGAGAGCAGAGAATGACTGATGGAGGGGTTTGGGAAGGAGGTTGCTCTTTGTTTGATAAAGGAAGGACAGCTCAGGTCATTCATGAAACCAAAACCACCCAGAGAGGATGGACAGTGCCAGGCAACCAAGGTTAACGAGCAAGGGGTTAAATCCATGGAGTTTACTTCCGAGTGGGAACGCTGTCACTGCCATGGAAAAACATGAACTCATCACAATGCAGCAACTGAATTGGATTTGATCAACCCCTGCCATCCCCAACACAGCCAGGATTTACAGGACCTGGAGCACAAAGAGCTCCGGAGCAAATGAATTGTCCTGACCTGCCACGGCTCGTGACGGCACGAGGGAGGTTCTGCAGCTCTTTGTTGGATGTCTCTCCTAAAACTGCTGCCCTCATGAAATCTGTCATGACTTCTCCCAATAAAGATCTTAATTTTGCAGGATGGAGCAGCACAAAGTAACCATCTGTCACAACAGAGCGTCAGAAGGCAAATGAATCCTTCCTGGCTGCCACAAACAACACGCCAAGCTTTCCGCTCCATTGATTTCCTTTCTGTCTTTCCAAGTGGAATATTAATACATGTCTCTGAAGGGGAAAGGCAGAGATTATCTGGGAGTTAATAAAGGAAGGTGTCTGGCTTGGACACAATATCTCCAGCTGCCATTGCAACCCCTGTTGTTGCTGAGCGTCCTGACCTGAGCAAAATAAACAATTCCATGGGTGAGGCTGAATAGACAGATTATTGTCCTGCCCCAAATTCTCCTGCTAAGCTGCTGGAGCAGCTCAGTGCTGTGGCAGAGAGGGTGGGTGGTGAGGAGAGCCCTTGAGCTGCCAGCTCAGCTGGGATTGGGGCCACATCAACATGATGCTCAGACTGGATGTGACCCCTCTGGAGTCGGGCTGGGAGACCTGGGGGTGTCAACTGGAGAAGAGGAGGATCCAGGGAGATCTTCAAGCTTCTTCCAGTGCCTGAAGGGGCTCATAAAATAGAGGGAGAGGGAGTTTTTCTGTGGTAATAGTGATAGGCCAAGGGGCAATGGTTAGATTAGACTTTGGGAAGAAATTGTTTATTCAGAGGGTTGTCAGGTCCTGGAAAAGGTTGGACAGAGAAGCTGTGGCTGCCCCATCCCTGGAAGTGTTCCAGCCAGGCTGGATGGGGCTTGGAGCAACCTGGGCTAGTGGAAGGTGTCCCTGCCCATGGCAGGGGGTGGGACTGGGTGATCTTTAACATCCCTTCCAACCCAAACCACCCTGTGATTCCATGGTTCCATCCCTGCAGACACAGCATGGCCTGGACATGGTGGGTGTGACTCTGAAACAACAGAGTGGTTACAGAATTCCTGGGGTGGGTTCAGTGCCCTGAGTGCTTCACATTCATTCCTGCATTTACAGCAACACCATCCACAGGTTTGTGGCCCTCATGGACATGGACAACGACACAAATTCCCATTCTCTGCTCTCCTGGAGATGTCTGAGCCTGTCTCCAGCCTAGGCATCGTCTCTTGTTGTGGCTCAGGTGAATCTCAGCTCATCCTTTCCTCCTTCTCTTCCCACGGAGAGCACCTGGCAGTGCCTCTGCTTTTCACCTGGGTAACAATGAAGCTGATACAAATCTCAGGACCTTTATGCACCCCTTTATTTTAACCTCCTTTAAGGAGTTAAGGAGCTTTCTTTGAAGTTCCTGGCTCCAAAGGCTGACACAAATAGAAACACAAGCCCCTCTTGCTGCTTCTCAGCTGCTCTCAGTGTTGAGCCCTGTCCTGCCTGCAAACCATCTGCCAGCCCAGAGCACTGTTTGGGGCACGGTATAAATCCTGTTGAGTTGTGTCTTTCCCAGCCAGACAGTCTGACAGGGAGAGGCAGGAGAGACAGCAAGGCATGCAGGCTGCCTGGGCAAATCTGAGCTGGCACAGAATGATCCCAGGCTGTTTTCCATCGATTTGTCCCAGGTGAACAGCGTGTTCCTTCCCCGCCTCCCTGCCGGGTCCGGGCCCGGTGAGAGCCCCAAATCAAACACGCATGTCACACTGTCCCCGCTCCCTCAGCCCTATTGATTAAGCTCTGCTTGTTCCTACACTTGTTCATAATTATTATGATCTGCAAATTTGCAGCTGATCACTCAGACTGCTCGAATAACACCTGCCAGATAAACGCTTCGGATTTATCGGGCGGCGCGTTTGCAAATGATTATTTGATTCATATTTTCCCCTCGTGTGTTCAAAGCTTAATTTTTTATTTTTTTTTTCCGATTAATGAATCACATCACACTGGGCTGCAGCCACGAGTGATTGATGTGCTTGCTGAAGGCACAGCACTTCCATGTGTGTTTAAAAAATCAGGAGTCTGGAGCAGCAACAGTTGGATGATCTTCTGGGGTGGTCACTGCTGGAAGAGCAGGCTGGATGTCTGAATCCATTAAGATGAGGCACACCAGGTTCCCAAGGACTAACTCAAGGAACAGCAGCATCTACCCAAGTGTCATTTACCCTTTATTAATTGGGAAACAAAAGTAGGCAGCTGGAAACCTCCTTCCAGAGGTTTTGAGCAAGGCCAGGCTGTGCCTGGCAGGAATGGGATCATCCCTCCCCCTCCTGGGGCAGGTGCAGAGCTCCTTGGGTGGGTTTTTGATGAGCCCTGGTAGAACATAACAGGTGAAGTCCAACAAAGCATTTAGAAACTAAGCAGAATTCATCTCCTCTCCTTTTCCATGTGTAACAGGGACGTGCTGCTGGGTCTCTTGGTTACTCCAGACTTCCTCTGAAGTCATAGAAGCATTTAGGTTGGAAAAGACCTCCAAGACTCAGTCCAACTCCTGATCAATCAGGGCTTTGTCAACTGGTCAGTGGTCTCTTCAAAAGGAATTGTTTGACCCAGCTGAATATGGATCTTATTTCTCCCCTCCCCGACTTTCCAATGGCTTGATGGTGATTAGCTCATGGTTACACTCCTAAAACCAAATATATCCCTCAGGGCAGAGGGATCCCCCCTCAAAGGGACACATTTATGGGCAGATCAAGCTGTGCATTGTGCAGCACAGGAACAGGTAATGCATTACCTGTGATTATCATTAATAATTATATCATGAATTATATCATGAGCTGATGGGACACACGGCAAGAAGGGAATGTGGCAGTCACTGTGTGCTCAGATCAACCCACTGTGCACATTCCAACTGCTCTGGGGCTTCCAGTGTCATCATTCCCTCCTATAAAGAGTCACAAGAACAATACAAACTGTAACTCTCCTCCCTGTAGTGGAGCTGCTCCTGTTGAGGTCTCCAAACCTACAATAAACTGTGGGCATGGGGAGGGGAGGAAAAACACAGGGCATGGTGGGAGGGAGGATTCTCTGGGATTCTCCGAGCACTCTTGTCCATCCCCTCCCTGATCCCTGGATGTGCCCTGAGCAGCAGGGAATGACTTTGAGCACTTGGAGCAGCCAGTCCTGTTGGATGGCTCCAGTGATTTATGTGCCAAGGAGCAAGGCAGGAGAGATGGATCACCCTGGGATAAATCAACGTGGAGCTCTCCATCATCCCCTGGGTGGGCAGAGCACAGCTCTGGTGATTTGCAGCAACATTATCCTGCCACGATTCATCTGCAAGTCCTGGCCCTTCCTCTGCCCTCCAAACACTGGGGCAGAGTGGGGGCAGCTGCCACTAGGGCACCCCAACCCTCATCCTGCTTTGTTTTCCTGGGGCCTCTTCTACTCCCTTATTCCACCTCTTGTAAGCATGAGGATGAGGAGCAGCCAAAATTCCCTTTCCTGAGCTCTGTGAGGGGCCTCTGTGCCTATTTCCCCACCCTGTCATGGTCCCCCTGAATGGCAGCACAACTTTCTGGTCTCCCAGCCTCAAATCATTTGTATTCACACACCCAAATGCTTTTTAAGAGCTGCCCATACACTTTAGAAGGTAATAAATGTGAGGAGAAATGAGTTAATGCGAGTAAAAATCACCCAGTGGTGATTTCAGACCTGGGAATGGAGTCTGGATCACTGGTGGATGTTGTGTCATCCAGGCTGGGCTGCTTCTCTTGGCCAAAATGGATGTGGAATGTCCTGGTTGCAACATCACAGAGTCATGGAATGGCTTGGGTTGGAAGCTCCAGTCACCCCTCCCTTGGGCTGCAGGGGACGTGCAGGGACTCCCTAAAAAGTCCATAAAACCCACAGAGCTGCCTGAGTGGGTTTAGGCACAAGGACTTGTGGTCCGGGGGGGAAAACCTGGGCTGGGAGTTGAGGGTGGGATTTCTGTCAGCTCTGCAACTTCAGCACTTCACGGAATGGTTTTGTACTTTTTGATTTTTGCTCGTGCCTGTGGTTTAGTGCTGCTCAGCCTCTGAGGGCGAGCAGTGAAACCCACAGGATAATTTAGGGTTTGCTGGAAATATCCCAATCAATATTTCAGAACAAAGGGCCAGTTTTCTTTAAGCTGAGACTTAAAAATGTCGGTTTGCTTTTTTTTTTTTTTACGCTCCCTAAAACAAGAGGCAAAGTAACTCGAGCACAAACTCCCTGACAGTTAATTTGCCCTCGTTGCCTTAAAGCCTTGTAATTCGACTTTTTTAAAAAATTATTTAGTTAAAAAAAAAAAAAAACAACTGAAAGGGGGAGTTAAAAAAAAAAAATCATTTCCAAGTGGAAACAGCGATTCCATCTCCCAATTTCAAAATTATACTGAAAATGCATCTCTTGGCTGGGGCATTATCTTGGGGAGGATGAAACGTTTCATTAGCAGTGACACCTTCCCATAACTGCAAATTTATCAAATGCATTGATAGGGGCCTTTCAGGGAAACCACAGCTCTGTGGGGGAGCTTTGCTGTTTGAGACACCTCTGCACTGCCCTGGGAATTGTTCCATTCCAGCGGGAATGGGGGTTTTCTGGCTGGGAGATGCTCACACACACGTGTGGTGGTGGGTCAGAAAGGCACCAGTGTGGCTGGAGGAGCCACTTGGAAATTAGAAATCCTGGGATGTTCATCCCTGGGTGTCCCACCTTGGGGTGCTCAACCCTGGGGTGATCACTCCTGGAGTGTTCATCCTTGGAGTGTTCATCCCTGGGGTGTCCATCCTTGGGATGTTCATTCCTAGGATGTTCACTCTGGGGGGATTCATCCCTGAGATGTTCCTTCCTGGGATGTCCATCCTTGAACTGTTCAACCCTGGGATATTCATCCTTGGTTTTTTTGGTTCAAACTGGACAGAAAGTAAGAGTCAGAAAGAAAAATACAACCTTGAATGTTTTCCCCCTTCACTTTTCATTTCCCTGTTTTGTTTTTTTTTTTTATTATTTTTCTGAAGAAAAGGTAATTTTATAGCCACAAAAGAAAAAAAAAAGTAGTGGGGAAAAAAGCATTGTGTCAAACTTCAAAGCAAATTTATAACACTGTGCTGCTTTGGAAGGTGATTTGAATACCAGTGGGCTCACTCAGCTCCGAGTACCTGGATGTGTGGAGGGCTGGGATCAAATAATTGAGGCTCTTCACACAAAGAAATAATGCCATCAGCTCTATCCCACCCAGACTTCCCGCTCTAATTACTTCCCTGGGGTGCCCTCACAGGCAATACTTGCACATTTGCAACTCGCTTTGACCCTCTTTGATTTCCTCTTTGCTCCTGTTCAGTTTTGCTCTCCAAAGCGCTGCCGAGTGCCCGGGAAGTTGTGGTTGCTTGTAAAACGTCACTGGGTGGAAAGGTCAGTGCAAATAAGGCTCTCAGTGTTCTCATGCAATCCCTCCTCGGCCAGCAGGCAGAGATTTCCTCTCCCTCTGGAGCTCTTCCCTGCGAAATAATTGCCTGGTGCAGGTGGAACGTGCTGAGGGGGAGTTATTCCCGGGTTTCAGCGGTGGATGACGAGGAATCGCTGATGCCAAGGTGGGAAGTCATGGGAGCTCTTGCTGCTCCTGGGTGATGGCACGTGGGATGGACTCTGCCAGGAAGGGGACAGGCTCTCACCTGTCCCTGCTTGGATGGGGAGGACCCGAAATCCTCCCTGCTCACAGCAAGGAGGGCTCAGGAGCTCAAAGCGCTTGGGTGGTTTCTCTGCTCTCGCGGCTCTTTCACCCTCCACACGAGGGTGAAATAATGTGGGTTATTTCTCTGCCTCTCCCCCAGCCCTGCAGCCCTGCAGCCCTGCACTGGAATAGCCACCAGACCCAGCTGAGGGTGAGTTATTCCTGGGTTTCAGCAGTGGACGACAAAGAATCACTGATGCTCCAGGGTTTCATGCCGAGAGGGGAACTGCTGGGAGCTCTGGGACACAGCTGGATGTTGCATCCCTGGCCACGTGTGATGGCAAATGGGATGGACTTCCAGGACACCTGGGAAGGGGGAAAGCCCTCAGCTGTCCCTGCTTGGGTTTGGAGAACCTGAAATCCTCCCTGCTCACAGCGAGGAGGGCTCAGGAGCTCAAAGCTCTTGGGTGGTTTCTCTGTGACGGCTCTTCCACCCTCCCCACGAGGCAGTGTCTGCCTCTCCCCCAGCCCTGCAGCCCTGCTCTGGGACAGCCACCAGCCTGGGGGACCCCTACTGAGATCAGGCATGTTAATATGTGTCACAGAATCCCAGAATGTGCTGAGCTGGAAGGAACCCACAAGGATCATCCAGTCCAACCCTCAGCCCTGCACAGGCCCAGCTCAGTGGCTGGATGCACATCCCCACAAAACACAGAACAGTGTGAGAGCTCATCTTTTTCTTTTCCTTTCCTGAAGGATTTCTCCCCAATACCCCAATATCCCTCTGGCAGTGGGAAGCCATTCCCTGTGTCCTGTCCCTCCATCCCTTGTCCCCAGTCCCTCTCCAGCTCTCCTGGAGCCCCTTCAGGCCCTGCCAGGGGCTCTCAGCTCTCCCTGGAGCCTTCTCTTCTCCAGGTGAACCCCCCCAGCTCTCCCAGCCTGGCTCCAGAGCAGAGGGGCTCCAGCCCTGGAGCATCTCTGGGGCCTCTCTGGACTCTCTCCAGCAGCTCCACCTCACTTGGATGTTGTTCCCAGGGCTGGGGCAGCTCTGCAGGGGGGGGGAGCACATTCAACATTTCCAGATGGCCAAACTCTGTTACAATAGGACATATCCTACTTTTTCTCCAGTCTTAGTGGAAGGAAGCAAGTTCAGATGGAAGAAATCCACTGTTTATTCAGGAAATAATAATAATAACCTAGATTATCTCATAACCTCCATCATCTCTACACCAAGGATTCTGAAGGACCTGCCTGACTCTACAGCAGATACTTCATTTCCCTGCCCAGCCCACCACATGGCCACGTGCTCACATGCCCCAAATACAGCAGTTTTGCACTTCAAAATGTCAGTAAAAAACCTGCATATAAATCTGTGAGCTAAATATATAAATTTCCAGTCATGCAGAAGCACATTCCCTAATTCCTACATAAAAAGCAGTGCATTGTAACAGTTTTATTATAATGATAACTTGAGGATGCTTCTTGTTTATGGGATGCAATAACCATATCATAGACAAAATAAATCCTAAAAGGCTGTGGTGGAATATCCAGCACTGAAGTTTATCAGCTGAGGAGGGAGTTATCACCAAGTCAGTCAGAAACACACCCATCACAGAGCTGTTATTGTTATGATGATGCTTTTAATTAAAATATTAAAGGAGAAATAACCAGGAAAAAAAACAGGTCTAGAAAGGTGTGTAAAGAAAAAAAACCATTTTGGAGCTTCCTTTTCCTGTGCTGCCAACTATCCCTGTTTCCCCCATGCTGGAAGTTAATCTGTATTCCACATGTTCTCCTCTCCTTCCTTCACCATTCCTCCCTCCTAAGGAACAAACCCATGGCTGTTGGACACCAGTCCCTCGTGGGGGAATGTGTTGCTCCTCAGAAATGGGAGTTTGACTTCGATTGAAGGAGGGCAGGGTTGGATGGGATATGGGGAAGGGATTCTTCCCTGTGAGGGTGGGGAGGGGCTGGGATGGAATTCTCAGAGGAGCTGTGGCTGCTCCATCCCTGGGAGTGTCCAAGGCCAGGTTGGACAGGGCTTGGAGCAACCTGGGCTGGTGGAAGGGGTCCCTGTGTGGAACAAGATGGGCTTTAAGGTCTCATCCAACCCAAAGCATTCTGGGCTTCTCTGTCTCCCAGCACCAACATCCCTGTTCACTGACAGCAGTTCTGTCTGAAGGAGCTGAGAACTTCCAAGGCATAAAAACAGGTGCCAGGGAAGACATCTGGATGGGTGTTTGAAAGAGATACTTCCCTTTTCCTTTGCAAACCAATCTCCCTCTCCCAACCCCCATAAACACACAGCACAGGCTCTGTGTGTTTAGCAGCAGCAGCACAATCATTAACAATGCTCAGAATATCAACAATAAATCTGTGGAAGCTGCAAACCAGGAATTATTCAGCCCAGCAGTTAAACATGAAGCTGCAAAAGGGCCCTGAACTTAAATTAGGTGAGCTTAAATTTGCCGGGCTCAAACCCGGGGGTGGAACTCGGCTTTCCAGAGGGGTCATTCCGTGGTGCCTGGCAGGAGGAGCCTCTGGGGTGTTCCAGGCTCACCTCACCACGACCTGGAGCCATGGAGAAAACATTCAGACATTTATTTTTATTGCAGAATAACGCTGTGGCTCAGGCCAGGCTGCACAACACAGAACAGTCTCAGGAGACATTTCCCCCTCGGCTCATTCCCCAATTTCTTGCTTTGACTTCTTCCACACAATAATCTGCTCCTGGGTTTACTGATTATCAGACAATACTCTGCTCCTGGTTTTTACCCAGCTGTCTCAGACTTTGTCAGCTGTGTTCTAGTTCAGAGGTTTTACAGAGACAGGAGACTGTTGCTGACACTTCGTTCCAGACCTGCTTCACACATTCAGGGGTTTCACAGGCTCTTTCTCCAACCAGCCAAATAATTCCCACACAGCTCCCAAGGGAGGTGCTCCAACCACCCCAGTTGAAAATGAAAGCTGCACCTTGAGGGGTTTTAACCCATTTACAACCAGTGACTCCATGAGTTGGTTCAGTTCTCTCTTCTAAACTGAACCTGCTGAATTTGCTCTGCCTTTTGTACCATCTTTCCCCATGATAAATAATAATAAAATGAATAAACATGATAAACAGGCAGAGGGCAGGGTTAGATTGGATATTAGGGAGAAATCATCCCCTGGGAGGGTTGGGAGGCCCTGGCACAGGTTGCCCAGAGAAGCTCTGGAAGTGTCTCCCCATCCCTGGAAGTGTCCAAGTTCCAGGGGCTTGGAGCAACCTGGTCTGTGAAGTGACCCTGCCCATTGCAGGGGTGGAACAAGATGGGCTTTAAGGTCCCTTCCAACCCAGACCATTCCATGATAATAATGATAATAATGACAATAATGACAATAATTACAATGACAATTATAATGACAATAAAAATAATGACAATATTCTCATGTTCTGGTGGCACCTTTGACTTTGAGAAGTCCTGTTAACACAACGTGATTGATCTGACAGCAAACACTGCTGGAGACCAGGCTGGGCAATGTGAGCACTTGGCATTCTCATACTCTCATGTCAGTATTATTTTATTAAAATGAAAGTGCACCAGTCTTACACACAGCTTCAGTGCTTCATCCCAAACTTCCTGTGTTCCTGGGATACACCATTTCCCTGTCACTGAGTGGTGGGACCTTAATGGGATGTGACCTCTGTGCTGACACTTGGCACTTCCACCAAGCTCAGAGACGGTGGATCCTCCTCCCCTCCAGGTATTTCTCAGATCTTCCTTCTTTTCCCCCAAAATCCGAAGCCTGAGCCTGAATTTCAGCTGGCACGAAGTGTGGAGACAAGGAATTGCTCCTCCTGCTTTGGGAACTGCCGGGCAGGGGGGGTTTCTCTTCCACCTGATCCATCCCTGTCAGTCTGTCAGCTCAGCTCAACCCATGGCCCCACCAAACATCCCAGCTCATCCCTGAGCAGGGCTATAAACCCCAGGGGATGGATGGCACTGGGGCCACCCCCCAGGCAGAGCTGCTCCACAAATGCCTTGGCTTCCTTTCTCCCTTTTCCCTGCCTAAACACCCCTAAAAGTTGCTCCTGTGGCTCTTAAGCAGTGCTGGCTGTGAGCTAAGGAGTGTCTGAGCCTGAGAGTTTAGGGAAATTCCTCTAGAGAGTGAGAGATTCCAGGTTCTAAAACTCTGGATAGTTTGATTTGTTCTCCCCTTTCACATCTCTCCTCTCCCCTAGAAAAACTGTGGCAGTGGGAAACCTGTTTCCCTGTTTAGACCCTTCGGAATATCCATCCCTCCTCAGCTGCCAGCTCAGCCCTGCCAGAGACCACAGAGGTTCCTCAGCTCCAAGGCCAGCTGAAAACCCTTGGAATACCTCAGTCATCCTTGGGAGTCAGTCAGTTCCACAGGAATTTAAACTTTCATGCCACTGTTTTGAGGTTGATGGATATTTTACCTCCTAGTCTCGAGGTGAGAATTAATTAGTATTTGTAACATGTCTGCAGGCAGAGTTGGTTCAGCTCTTCTGGGTCTACCTGGGCAAAAGATCAACCTGCATTTGCCTTTATTCCCTTTACAATCCAACTCCACAGCTTGGTCTTGGAGTAACATAACACAAAACTCGGCATACGAGGAAAATTTACAAAGCTGGAGAATTCTGAGGGTTTTCCATGAACTTGGAGCGCCCGAAAGGGGAAGCCAGAAATTATTTATGATGTTCTACTTTGATAATTTCTCACTGTTTTTACTCCAGGCCTACAATGGGTGGTGAAAACACCATCAGAGGCTGGCAGGCCGTGCAATGCCCTTCTCTGCTCACACCTGGAGGACCCTGCAGAGAAATACTCTTTGAAGCTGAGGGTCAGCAAATCCTGCTGCCCCTGCCAGGTCTCTCCTTGGGTTTCAAGGCTTTTTAGCAGAAATATGTCACAAAAAAAGCCCAGGTTTCTGCTCCTGCCAAGGGCAGTTTCTTGTTCAGGCCAAATCTTGTGAGAATCACAAGATTTCTTAATGCTGTGGAGGTCGAGTTAATAAAAAGGAGCTGAGGACAGAACAGAATGACCCCAGTGGTTGAGGAGCAGAGCAAAGCAATGCCACATCCAGTAGGTACAGCACAGACATAAAACACATTCCCTAAAACTCCATTTTTAAGCCCACCTATTGCTGCAGAAAGTACAGATCTGCTTTCATCAAGATGCAGCAGCAATGAATAAAACAGGAATTTCTACAACAACCTTCAGCTTCTCTGCCAATCCCCACAGCAGAGATGTTTTGGGAGGGGAAAAGAGGGTTGCAGGCAAAATAAGGATGGTTCAGAGATTGTGGGGCCTGGAGGGGTCAGTCCTGTGTTAGCAGAGAGGGGGGGATTTGTGCAGGGAGCGTGATGGGTCACTGGCTTTGGCTTCAAAGAATTCAGAACCAGCAACAACAACAATAATCAAAACAACAGCCTGAGGTTCTGGTCTTTGTGGAACAGAGAATTCTGGCTCCCCCTGAGCTGGGCTTTCATTCTGTCACACAGCTGGGGTTTGACACAACATGGGCTCGAGCACAGACTGAGGACTTGCTCGATCCATTAGTTTTGCTCGTTGCCCAAGTGCTGAGCAGGACTTTGGTCCCTCTCTGTGTCCCCTGGGCTGAGCTTGGCTAATCCCCAGCTTAGACCTGTCTCAACACCCCTGGCTGTGTCCTTCACCTGGGGACCAGCAACAGGAGCAGGAGGTTAATCCCAAAGTTTCTCTTGGCTTGCAAATGCCCCAGAGCTCAGAGGGAGAAGGCAGAGAGAAGCCTCACACCAGTGACAAGGAGCCCTGTGTGCATGAACTGGGAGCTGACATCAAATGTGTCATCTCCTGGCTGGCAAAATGTATCAGTTCTTATTTCTAAGTCAGTGGATCTAATAAAAATGTTGCTGTTATTTATCTTGTAAACATCTTCTCGAATCTACCGCTGTCAGCTGCCATTATTTTCTTGCAAGCCTCCTGATAATGATACATGTCATCATTCTCAGCTCCTCATTTCTCTGTGGACATGGAAGCCTCGGCTTGCTTTTGGAAAAGATCAGCTTTTCACAGCCCTCCCAGATCGGCAAAAGAAATTATACAGGTGACCAGACACTCAAAGGTGAAGGCGAAGAAGAAAAAATATCAAACTACCACTGAAAAATCCAATAAAAATCCAGGATTTAAGGGAAGGGTGAGGCCCTGGCACAGGTTGCCCAGAGAAGCTGTGGCTGCCCCCTCCCTGGAAGTGTCCAAGGCCAGGCTGGAGCAACCTGGGCTAGTGGGAGGTGTCCCTGCCCATGGCAGGGAGTGGGACTGGATGTGCTTTAGGGTCCCTTCCCATCCAAATCATCCTGGGATTCCACAATTTGTTAAAGCACACTTGGGGATTTTGAAGCGATGAATTTTGGATGCTTTCAGCTGGTGGAGCTGCCCCTCCAGCTTCCTAGATCTCTTCCCAGTAAGGGCTGGGGAGGCCACTGCCCCCTGGGCTGAAGGGTTTTCTCTCATGGTGCTGCTCTAAGCTGGGCTCTATCTGGGGTGACCCTCCTGGTCCATGTTCCTGGGGTGATGAATCAGCTGCCCAGCATTAACAGGGCTGACTCACAGCTCCTGAGAGCTGTTTTCTCACTGCTTTTGGACGTGATATCCTGCTGATGAACAACTGTCTTGAGTTTTAAACACCATTTCACTCCAGCCAGAGAGCCCTTTTCTGTGCAGCCCAGTCCAAAACTGGAGCTATTAGTTAAACAAACCCAGCAGTGAATGCAGCAGTGATCCAACATTCTCCCCTCTCCCCATGGATGTCATTTGAAGAACATCATCCAGAGCAGGGGCAGAAGGTCTGAACAATCAGAAGCAACTGCTCATCTACCATTAAATCACCTAAACCCACCTTGGAGAGGACCACAGTCAAGGAGCAGAAAGTTTCTCTGCTAATTCTTGGAAGTAGCAGGATGACAGGCAGCAGAAGGGGATTTACCACCCTGTGAACACCCAGTGGGCTCTGAGTGAGTGGCAGGTTGTCCAGAGCTCCACCAGCCAAGAGGAGGAGGCAGAGCACAAGCTGTTGTTAATCTGCAGATGAGCTGCTCCAGCCAAGGTGCCACTGGCCCCTGACTGGCCATCAACTAAATTCAGTGTTCAAAAAGGTTGGTTTTTTTTTCCTGGTGGATGCATTCCTGAGAATGGATGCTCATAAAAGAGACAAATGGGCTGGTTATGCCCCAGTAGCACCAACCTGTGAAGTCACTATCATCAGCTCCCCCTTGGGAATTAGGATTCT
>NW_021940789.1:48050-58237 GCF_001715985.3 Manacus vitellinus
CCGAGCAGCACCTGGAAAGCAAATGTGCAATTCGTTGAGAGGTGGAGGTGCTCTGATATGGCATAAAAACAACCCAAGACAGTTTAATTCCAGGGATTGTTGGGGTGTCCTGGGAAGGACCAGGAGTTGGACTGGAGGATCCCTGTGGGGTCCTTCCAACTCAGAATATTCTGTGATTCTGAGATGACTCCTTAGCCCCTCCAAAAGAGGAGGGGCAGCAAGGTGGCACCTTAAAAACCCCAGGCTGGAGACAACCCCAGGAAACCCGAGCCCATGTTGACCATGGCCGTGCAGAACAGCCAAAGAGGGAGAACAAAGAAATGAAACTCGGCATAATCTGTGGTTCTGGGAATAATTTTTTTCCCCACATCCAATCCAAACCTCCCCTGGCACAACCTGAGGCCATTTCCAGGCAGAGGGACAAAACCCTCCAAGCCCTGTGCCAGGGCTGAGCTGGGCCCTGGCACTCTCCTGCTCCTAGCAGATCTCCTTTGAAGTTCCCCTTCAGGTCCATTGGGAAGTCATGGCCTGGGCCAGGTGAAAAATTCCTCTTTTTTAACCTCCTCCACACAGGTCTTGTGTGGGCAGGTGAAATGAGTTCCTTCCTTTGCATCCTTACCCCACAGTTAATACTCGCTGCACTTGCAGTAAGTGCTGAAGGTACATCAGGGACAAAATTAAATTTCAGCAGCTCTGCAGAAGAGAATATTTACATTCAGCAGTGGTAAAATCAGGCAAATACATTTCAAAAATTAATTGTGCCGTAAGTTAATCAGTTAATTAATGACCATGCTCAGCGGTCTGGTTTTAACACATATGTGGATAAGGTGCATTTTTACAAGAAACTAATAACACTCTTTGGCCACTTGAGTGGTTGTGATGAGGGACAAATAGCTCGGGTTGTGATCAAAACATGGACAAATCTTATAATCCCCAAACAACTGTTTGTTTTTTTTTTCATAGATAGAGACAAAAAGATTTATCCCACAAACCAGAGGATCAAGGTAAAATTATCAGAGTTAACAAGACTGGTTGCAGACAAGGGATCAGGCTCCATCCTTAACAAATCCCAGACAAGGCATTCCCTGTCTTTATCTTGCATTCCAGAACTCTACAACTGTCTCATGAAATTTTAATCCAGCCCTTATTGGAGATGAATAATTGAAAGCTAGCCAGGAGCAGAGGGTCAGGCATCCCAGGGAAGGATGTCAGAGCAGGGCAGTCTCCAGCTGATGGAAATCAGCACCGATCCAACCCACTCCCAGGTGTCCCCAGACTCTCTGGAGCTGACAGACCACGGAAAGTTTCACTCCAGGAGCAGGAGCACTGGCAATGGGGGTTCTCTGATCTGACCATGGGCTACCTGGGGATCAGCAGCTGGGGGGGGCTGACCCAAAACACAGCTTAGATCACTGTAACTACCACTGATTTTCCTTTTCCATGGAAATACCTGGAAGGTGTGTTGGGCAGCTGGACCAGCAGTGGAAAACACCCTCAATTTTTTATATCTTTGCCCCCAGCTTGATCTCCTGGTTCCAGCTTTAATCCTGAGCAAGGTCCTGCTTCCTCTGACTTGTGCCAGTGGTGCAAGATGGATTTCAAAGCCTGACTGATTCCTGATTTACTCCAGCCTAAACAAGTCCGACTCAGAGTTTGTTTTCTGCAAAGCTCTTGGAGTCCCTCCCAGGCTGGATTTTCATTTGGCCACAGAAATCCATGCTCAGCCAGCCCAGGGCTTCAAACCAGAGTCCTCTTGAAGCCCTCATGGTTTGAAACTCTACAGCTCTGGGTTTGCAGGAAAAGAGGGATAACAGGGAAAAGAAAAGCTTCTGCTGTTCACTCAGTGGAGTGGCTGTTCCCAAGACTCAAACTCTCTGAGTTGGAAGCAGAAGCCATATGGATAAAGCTGAGCAACCCCCCATCTTTCAATACTTCATTTTCACTGAAACTCTGATGGGGAGAAATGTTTGCTGCTGAACTTTGACTCCAGAAGATATTTTTTTATGTGGAAGACCGGGCTGACATATTTGGAGCTGAAAGGTTTCCCTGCTTTTTGCTGGATTCCTTTAAAACTTTCCCTCCTTTCCAGGGATCTCGGTGTTGGGATGGATTTTCCCCTTGGTTCTGTGCTGCCACATCAGAGCTGAAGATTTGCCAGCACTTCTGGATGAATCCTGCAGAAAATATAACGTGTCAGCAATGACTGAGCAAGGGAATATTTCAGGGTTCCTCGTGCATGGAGGAGTCTTTGAAAGGAGAAAAGTTTAATTTTTGCCTATTTTAGTGAAGAGTTGCACATTCATGGTGCAATTATGAACCAATACACAGCTGAGCTCTTTCCCATCACTGCTCCAGTTAGATGATGCACAGGATGAATCATGGAATCATTCAGGTTGGAAAAGCCCTCTGAGATCATTGAATCCAACTGTTCCCCCAGCACTGCCAAGGCCACCCCTGACTGTGTCCCCAAGTGCCACATCCACATGACTGTTAAATCCCTTCAGGAATGGTGATTTCACCCCTGCCCTGGGCAGCTGTGCCAGGGCTGGACAGCCCTTTCCAAGAAGAAATTTTCCCTAATATCCAACCTGAACCTCCCCTGGCACAGCCTGAGGCCGTTTCCTCTCGTCCTGTCCCTTGTACTTAGCACTTCACCAGGTAAAACTCCAAGAAATCTCCATCACAATGATCCCAAACCCTGCTCTACAGCTGGAATGTATTTGCAAGTCAGTGGTTCAAATGAGCCAAGGACCTTCAGAGAGAAATGCCTGAACTGGTGCAGAGGGGCAGAGATCTTCAAACAGGAGGAGAGGGAACAGCCTCAGGCTGTGCCAGGGGAGGCTCAGGCTGGACATCAGCAGGAATTTCTCCATGGAAAGAGTGGTCAGGCCTTGGCAGGGGCTGCCCAGGGAGGTTTGGAGTGCCCACCCCTGGAGGTGCCCAAGCAAGGCCTGGCCCTGGCACTCAGTGCTCTGGGCTGGGGGACAAGGTGGGCATCGGGCACAGGGGGGACTCAGTGGTCCCAAAGGTCTTTTCCAACCTCAAGGATTGTGCAGTGGGAAACTGGGAATCTCCCAGTCACCAGAGCTGCCCAAGATGAACATGAGTTAAGCCCAGATGTTTAAAACCTGCCTTAGCTGGAGCTGAGCTTTGGCTCCCAGCAAACAGGGCCCAGGTGACTGCCCAAGGACAGAAGAGGAGTCAGTATCCATGATCCCCTCGTGCCCTTGTTTAATCAAAATCATTAATTTAGAGTATGAATCCTAGCACCCCTTTAATCCTTCTTAACAATAAGAAGCCCTATTAAATCCTTAATGTGCCCACTTTAATTATAACCTATCAAACACAGAATCAATTCTGAGCAGTAAACACAAAACCCAGGATTCTGCCAGTGGATGAGATCACGCCTTTTAAAATGCAAATTGAGGCTGAAGCACTAAACCTGTAATAAAGTTCAATTAATCTTTCCCCTTAAAACACACACAAAATATTTAAACTCGGTCTAATCCTGAAGGCTGATGGAATCAGAGCCAGGGAAGGCAGCTCTGGTCACATGTAAATAGGAATGTCTTATCCTGGGAGTCACACAAATTTAGGGAGGTGGATGTGGGTGGGGAGGGGGGACCCATTAAGGTTTCGAATGAAGGTGATTATTTTTGGAGGATTATTTATATTAAAATTCCCTGTTATCTCATGAACCTTTCCAAATCCCCTCCCTGAAGAGGCATCCACAGGGAAATAGTTACCTGAGGAAGGATTCAAGGGCTGGGCAAGTGGCCTGAAGTGATTTACAGCTCTTTTCTGAGTGCTGAGGGGGAGCAGAGCTGTAAATTAGAGGGGTAAATTGTGGGAGAGGCTCTCATGGACCAGAGAACAGCCAAGTCCAGTGCCCTGTGCCTTTCTCCCCCGTCTCAGGGCAGGGGCAGAGTAGTCAGGGTGGATTTTACACCCTCCTGGACAATGCTCAGCCCCTCTCCTCCTCCCAGAGCACCAATTTGCAACGAGACAACAACAAACCCACGTCATTTCTCGTAGTCTGGGGAGGCAAAGCTTTGGCAAGTTGCTGTGTTAACACTCAGCTCGTGTGTTTGCTGCAGCTTCTTCCCCAGGCTTTTCCCCAGAGCCGGGGAAACGGGCAGGAGTCGTGTGTTCCATTAGCAAGTTTGTTTTCCTGCTCCTGAACGGCCTAAAAGTGAGAATATAAATGCCAGTCCTGTGAGTTTTAATCAACAGGCATCGGGGGACAATAAAGATATTTCACTTTATGAAAAGAGAAATGATCCCGAGCCCGGCTGCGTATTTTAAAAGGAATATTTATGCTGTAAAACAAAGATACTTCTAAACAAAAAGTCACTTGAAATACAAACAGAAATGTTTTGTTTTGACAATCTGGGAACAGGATCCTGATGTATTATTGAAGCAGCCTGGGTATTTCTTTCCCCAGCCTTAAATGTGAATACATCAAATTCAACGCCGTGAAACATTCTGCTTTAAGGAACTGGCTGCAAAAAAATGGTCAGTTGGAAGATTACAGAGCAAGTGTACATCGAACAAAGTGGGTGTGGAGGGTTGTTAAATCAACACTGAGGGTTTGGGTGTTGTTAAGGTGCATGTGTTGACACTACAGGCACTGGAGTGGAGAGATATCCCCTTTATTATTGGTGTTATTTTAGCTCTGATAATGGTTTCAGTCCTGCAGAGAATGTCAATGGGGCTGCACAGCTGGACAAATAACGACAGTGTTTGTCTTCATGTCATTTTTGATGAGGAATATTGGCCAAAAGCCCAATGAAATTTATTTGTAATGAATTATTGGAGAAGTCAACAAGTGGAGTCAGAGCAGGCAGAAAACACCCGGAGGACAATGTTCCACCAGCTCCCAAGGGTTTGGCAGCAGCAGGTAGGAATTGTGTCCACCTCAGTTGGACAACCCTGGTGACTCCCAGGAATCCTGGAATTCTGGGATTCAACCTCATCCTGACAGGATAGGTCAGGTTGGAAGGACCACAGTGTCCCATCTGGTCCCACGTCCTGCTCCAGCAGGGCCATCCCAGAGCACCTGGCACAGGATTGTGTCCAGAGGGGTCTGGAATATCCCCAGGGAGGAGACCCCACACTCTCTCTGGTAAAGATGTGCCTGCTGGCAAAGCTCTTCCTGATGCCCCCCATGGACCTCTTGGCCCCCAGGACACACTGCTGGCTCAGTGTCCACCAGGACCTTCTCCTCAGAGCTGCTCTCCAGCATTTCAGCCCCAATTTTTACAGAATTGTTTTTTAAAGAAAAAGAAAAAAAAAACTGTGGAAAAATAATGTCAACTGGTGAATTTTTTTAATGGGGATGAGCAGGGAAAGATAAAAGAGATCTTCACGGGCTGCAAATCTGGATAATTCATTATTGAAATGAAAGCACAACTGAATTATTTAAAATCCTGACAAAGAAAAATTTGTACTGAGAGATTAGAAAGATAATATTCTATAAAGGTCCTTAACTGGAGTGTGCAGAGCTGCTCCAAGGAGCTGTTTGGTGCTGCTGGAGATCTGTCCTGAGTTCCTATTTCCAGAGGAACTACCCCTGATTTCCTCACACTGGATCTGTAAAGGATTGAGTCTCCTTTTTCTTCCACCCCAGGAATAACCTCTTGCAAAATGAATCAGGTCACTGAGAGTAGAACTCTTTTATCAAGAATCAGCTTCTTATCTATGCAGGTTGCACCTGGAATGGGGCTTAAAATGCTGCTTTTGGAACAGAACAGTTCCCTTACTCTGACTAACATGTTTTCAGCACGGCTTAGATAAAATGGACTAAAATTCAGGCTGCAGTCTGAGCAGTTTTAGACATGGTGATGGATAATGCAGTTTGTCTAAGAAGAATTACATCAATCTAGCTGGCAATAATTATGTTATTGCAGCAGATCCCAGAAATGCAGTGAAAAACACGGAAAACGCCAACTTTAAGCCCTGCTATGGACAAAGTATTGATGAGAGAGAATCATCCCCACAACAGGAACTTGTGTTCCTTTCCTAAAAAAAAACAAACAAACGTGCTCTCTGCTTTCCTTTTGCTTGGTTTTGGCTGAAAAACACAAGTTGCCTGGAATGCCCTGGATTGGTGGAAAGTATTTTTCTGTTATTACAACAGCAGCTTATTATCCTTGCAAACATAATTACCCAGGGAGGAGACACGTGAGGGGCAACACGTCCATGGGCTCAGACAAGGGAGAGAGGGGGATGAAAATAGAATTGTGTCACCTCCAGTCTGTCATTTTTCTCCAAGCAAGCCCGAGTAGATTGATTTCTGGGTCTCCTTCGGCGTAACTTAATCAATTTGGAGCAGATTTAGCCGGGCATATGGATGATCATGTGTCTGGCACTCCTTTCCTCCCCTAAAATGGTTACAGGAATTTCAATCAGCGCCACCAGTGGCTCCCACCCCACGACCACTTGGAAGGGAAAAGGCTTTAATGCATTTTGGGCAGTAATTCATCCTGTCTGGCGCCTCGGGGCGGGCGAGAACACGGGCTGTGTTTGCAGCAGAACCTCTTTGTGTCCTCTTTGGTTGGTCTGAATTTCCTTGGCAGGAAAAGCCCACACCCCCCCCCGCCTTATTCAGGAGGAAAGTGCTCAGGTGGGCCTTCAAAAAGGTTATTTTGGGTCTAGGAGGTGACTCAGAGAGGTTGTTTGAAGAAGGAACACGTTTCAGTTCCCGAGTTGTTGCTACTTGGAGAAGCAACAGGGATGGATTCATCTCCATTAATTTAGGCATCCAGTTGTGGTCGAGATGTTGGTGGATATCCTGGACACTTCAAGGATCTGGCAGAGGCTGGAAGAGACTTGAGACCACTGAGACCCAAAGCTTGAGGATTTCCCAGAGTGTTTCAAACTGGAGAAACTCCCCTGTTTAAAGAAGTGAATTAAGATCACAGGAATGGCATAAAACAGAGCTAATTCCTTCCAGAGAGCTGGGAAAGGAGCAGCAGAAGGAAAGACAAGCCATGCTGGGCACAGGGGAGAGGATTGTCATCAGGGGAGATAGTGCTCATGAAAATATGTAATTTAGAGAATCCCAGAACGTCCTGAGCTGGAAGGGACCCCAAGGATCATGGAGTCCAACCCTGAGCCCTGCACAGGCCCAGCCCCAAGAGTCACCCCCTGTGCCCCAGAGGATCAGCCAAACCCTCCTGCAGCTCTGGCAGCCTTGGGGCTGTGCCCACTGCCCTGGGGAGCCTGGGCAGTGCCCAACCAGCCTCTGGGGAAAGAACCTTTGCCTGAGATCCACCCTGAGCCTCAGGTCAGAGAATCCCAGAAGATGCTGAGCTGGAAGGGACCCCCAAGGATCACTGAGTCCGACCCTCAAGATCTTAAAGGACAGAACAGGTCCTGAGAAACAAGGCAGGGAGAAGTCTTTGAGAATTAAATCCCAGCTTTTCCTTGCCCTTGGGGCAGCTGTGAGGGTGGAACCTCTGCTCATCCATCACTCCCTCACTCCCACAACTCTGCTGGTCACAGATCCCTGGGGACCCTCACCAGGGTGACCCCGAGCAGCACCTACTGAGCACGTGGCCAGTGAGGGGCTACTGGGCTTCCAAACCCTTTCAAACCCTGCCTGTGGCCACAGCTGAAGGAGTGAGGAGCTCTGTGTGCAATTCCAGCGGCGTCATTTCGCCCTGGAGCTTTTAAAAGCCTTTTCTTGAGGATTTTTTCCTGATTAACTGAAGGCACTTTGCAGCTCTGCGCTGGCAAAAATGGCTCCATAATGAGATAATCAGAAGCCGAAGGACTGGTTGTGCTTATTGATTTTTCTCTTGGAAAAATTAGCGCCTCTTTTTCCAAAAATACGGGGAAAATATAGATTATTTTTTTTTTAAATAGCTGATAAATTTTTTTTGGTTTTTTTTTTTTTGTTCTTCGAGTTATTACTTCAAAGGCTATTAACATTTTTCACCGAGTCACAACTAAGTTTTCATTAAATGTAAAAATTTCTGTGATTATTTTGCGTCTCCATATAATTATCAATGAAAATGTTCACAAACATTTCGAAAGAGGCGAAAAAAAAATGCCCTCACTTCGCAAGATGCCAAATGGAAAAAACTCAAAATGGAAAAAAAATCAAAAAACCGATTTGTTCAATTATTTGCTTTCTCTCTCTCTCTCTGGGGAAAAAAAAAAAAAAGCCAAACTAAAAAAACCCAAGTTCTGAATAATGCTGGAGTCAGCAAACGGGTTTTTAAAAACATCTTCTGAATTTCCCAGATTTATTAGTTTATCGCTACAATGGAGAGGGATATGGAAATGAGAGAGAAATACATTATGCAAAGCAATAAGTGACACCCAACAGAATGGAGAGGCAGCATTAAAGTTGTTGAGCAGCTGGGGCCAATTTGCTGCTGCAAAATAGGACTATTTTAGGGCAAAACTCCACACTCCCGGCAGGCTTAGCAGGGAAAAGGGATATCCTGGGATAACAGAGCCAAAGGAGGGCAATGAAGGTGGGGAAGGGCCTGGATTTGAAGGCGTGGGAGGACACTGAGGGCACTTGGTGTGTTCAGCTGGAGCAGAGGAGACTGAGGGGAGACCTCAGTGCAGTTCCAATTCCTGGGCAGGGGCAGAGGAGGGGCAGGGACTGAGCTCTGCTCTGGGGGGAGCAGGGACAGCAGCCAGGGAACGGCTGGAGCTGTGTCAGGGCAGGCTCAGGGTGGATCTCAGGCAAAGGTTCTTCCCCCAGAGGCTGGTTGGGCACTGCCCAGGCTCCCCAGGGCAGTGGGCACAGCCCCAAGGCTGCCAGAGCTGCAGGAGGGTTTGGCTGATCCTCTGGGGCACAGGGGGTGACTCTTGGGGCTGGGCCTGTGCAGGGCTGAGGGTTGGACTGGATGGTCCTTGGGAATCCCTTCCAGCTCAGCACATTCTGTGACTCTGATTGTTGTGAATCTGTGGCTCTGCACATCTGCTGCTGTTTCAGGGCCCCAGTGCCCCCCTGCAGCAGTGCAAAGGTTAATGCTCAGACCCGCCTGGGACTCCTCAGCTCTCCAGTAGATCCCAGTTCCCAAATTCTCCTCAGGTGATGGAAAGGAGCAGCACAGGTACCCCCTGGTACCCTGGCCCACCTGCAGTGAGAGTCGAGACCAGCACACAGCCCCTGAACCTCCTGGGGGGTCACAAACATTTCCCTGACTGCTGGGAGAAGGGAACAGGGCAGGGGATCATCCCAGGCTGCCAGAGCATCCATTGACACCCTGGGCTGCTCCTGGAAGTAATACCTTCCCTTCCTAAAGTGTGTAATGAGGATTTACCAGGATGGATACAGGAGTTCTCACGTTTGGAGTGGAGTTCATGTTTTAATCAACAGTGTAGGAAGCTGAACATGATGGGATTGAATGTTCCTCTCCAGACAGGCAGAGCTGCTCTGCTTCCCCACTTCATTTCTCTCTGTACTTCATGTAATGAACATGAAGCAGGTTTATCTTATTTTCAGTTTTCAGTCCAAAGAGCTGGCAAAAAAACCTGAGAATGACATCACCTGTGCAGGTAGGAAGTGTCACTGTGGAGCAAAAAGTGGTGGGGATATTTCTTGGTGAGGGTGGCAGCTCCAGCCCTTCCAGCTCGAGCTGGAATTGAGTGCTCAGCCATGAGACACATGGAATGCCCTGGAGGGCTTGGATCTGTGCTTGGGCATATCCTGCACTGCAAATCCCACGTGCTGCCTTTTCCCTCTCAGGGGGTTCCAAAGGCTGGGACAGCAGCATGTGGTGTAAATTGAATTTGTGGGGAGTAATGGGTGTATGACCCCAGAAATGGACACTGGGAAATGCCCAAATCCATGGAGGTTTCAGAGAGAGGTTGGAAAAAAGCACGACTGGAGGAGCTGGAGAGAGAAAGAGCCCAGCTGGTTGTTCTGAGTGCTGTGGTGCCATTGCCTGTCCTCCCATGGGATGTGGAGGAGGGAAAAGCTTCCTGTTCCAACTGCAGCCTTAGACACGTGTTGGAGCCTGAACTCAGGTTTGGGCAGGAGGGGTCAGGTGGGAGATTTCAGAATCACAGGAAATGCTGAGCTGGAAGGGACCCCCAAGGACCATGGAGTCCAACCCTGAGCCCTGCACAGGCCCAGCCCCAAGAGTCACCCCCTGTGCCCCAGAGGATCAGCCAAACCCTCCTGCAGCTCTGGCAGCCTTGGGGCTGTGCCCACTGCCCTG
>NW_021940789.1:59277-60336 GCF_001715985.3 Manacus vitellinus
CAGAGAAGCTGTGGCTGCCCCTGGATCCCTGGAAGTGTCCAAGGCCAGGTTGGAGCCACCTGGGCTGGTGGAAGGTGTCCCTGCCCATGGCAGGGTCTTTGAGATAAGATGGTCTTTAAGGTCCCTTCCAACCTCCCTGCCCTGGAGAAGCCCAGATCTGGGAATGTTCACAGGAAAGGAGCCACATCAACACATCTCCACAGTGGTAGGAAAAGTTTATCATCTTCAGGTTATCACTTGTCGTTTTCCAACCAAAAACTGTTAATCCTTTTGTTCCAAAGGACTTTTTAATTTGCCCTTTTGTTCTTTATATCACTTTCTCCACCTGAGCAGCTTTCATTTTCTCACTGGCCTGTGCAGGGTCTCAATAAATCAGATTGATCTTCCCCTTCCTGGGAGGAGCAGCCCAGAATTCAGAGCCCGTGTGGGTGCCAGCCAGAGGGACTTTAAAGGGGAGGACTTTAAAGAGGGTCTTTAAAGTCCCTCCTAACTCAAACCATTCCATGATTCCACGATTATAAGAGTATTTTAAAAGCCCCAGTGACAAAATCTGAGACACGTGGGACCAAAAGCCAGGCCAGCTCTGCAGCCTGAACAAACAGCAGCGCTTTGCAAATCTGTGTTTAGATTTGCTGCAGTCCTGAAAAAGAACAAAACACTCCAAAAAAACCCAAAGCAAAACAAAAACAAAGCTACAAAAAAACCCATGACTCACCAAAAATTTCCCTAAACAGCGAAGGCAAGCTTTAATTTTTATAGCAGCATGTTTAATTAGTTTCATTTGTCTGGGAATTCAGTTTGTTTGTTCAGGGCCTAATAAAGTCTGTGGGTTGCTGTTAATTCAAAATCTGCTGCCTGTGCTCAGACAGGCTCTGGGTCTCCTCCTGGAGAGCAAAAATGTGTAATTCCTGCTGTAATTGGGCATTTAGAGGTGGTTTATACCTTCACTCTGGGTCACAAAGAGCTCTGCGCTCTCCTCAGGATAAAAATAAATAATAAAAATATTCAAAATAATAATAAAATGATAAAAATAATGATAAAATAATAATAAAATGATAA
>NW_021940789.1:60360-75545 GCF_001715985.3 Manacus vitellinus
AATAATAATAAAATAATAATAAATAAAAACAAAGATAATGTATATATAATAAAATGTAAATAATAAAAGACAGCAGTAAAATATTATTAGATAATAGAATACATAATCAAATAACAAAAAAATAAAAATAATAAAATAATACGCAACGAAATAATGAAATCATAAAGAATAAAATATTAAAAAACCAAGATACATGAAAAGTGCCAGGAAAAGCAGCATGGGCAGGTGAGTTCCCTGTGGGAGCACAAGGTGGAATTAAACCCTGGTTTTGAGGAAGGGCTTGGCCAAATCCCCTGCCCTGTCTGGGGGTTCTGCCCAGCACTGAGTCATTAACTGGCCTGACCTTCCCTCTCCATTTGCTCTTGGGAGACTCATCCCACTGATTCAACCTGACAGGACTCAAGAGCTCCATTACAGAGGATAAAAGATTGTCTTTAGCAGCAGAGGGAGAGGGAGAGGCAGAAAGGAGAGTCTTTAATCAGAACCCTGAATTAACCTTCCCAGAAGGGAACCCACGCCGACTGTGGCTTTTATTTATAAACTTAGTGCTTCCTCCAGGCTTCCTTTATTCCCAGGGAGAAGCAAAGCCCTGGAGAAAGGCAGGATTTGGAGAACATCCTGGCTGAGGGGATCAATGGAGCTGTGCCTGAAAGTCCAGATAATGAGAATTAATTAAACCCCAAAGCCCAAGTCAGCAAATACAACTGTTCTGCCCCAAAACAAAGCAGAAATCTCCTCCACATCTGCAGAAGGTGCTCCTGCTGAGCTCCAAACAGCCTGAACTCTCCTCTCAGGACTTTTGCAAGTAGAGGGATTATTTCCCTTTTATTCCATTAGAAGGGGGAGCAATTGAGAAACTTCATTATGCACTGAGAGAGGGAATGATTCCAAGAAAAATGTATTTCTCCATATGGATAAAGCAGGGCTATTTGAGACTCACACTGTGTCCTTCCACTGCAACTTGCAAAGGCTTTTCATTCTGCTTGTATTTCATGTTTCAAGTGGATTATTTCCCTTCTGTTGATAAGAGTGTAATTCAGTTAGGCCTTGGAGATAGTTATTTCTTCCCTCAAAAGGATATTTTGCATGGAAGGATCAATTTTTTTTCCTTTTTTTTTTTAAAAAAAAACAAAAACCATCACCTAGAGCCTGTGGAAATTAGATATATTAGCAGTGACTAAATGGCTAATCATAGGAGAGCGAGGGGCAAATTAAAGCGTGGTGGGATGAAAGCCCAAATTACAAGGAGTTGTGAAACTCAGTGTGTAATAAAGTCACGTTCTGCCACTTCAGGAGCTCCCCCAGGTCCCTCTGTCTGTTCCACAGCTCAGGGAGAGACTGGTTTGCAACCGAGGTGGAAGGAGAGACAGCCAAAAAACCTCCTGGACATCCCTTCTCCCAGCCCATCTCCGGCTGCTGGAATGGCTGCTCTGGGCCTTCTGGCAGTGGGAGATGCCTCAAGAGGGACAAAAAGCTGTTCTCCTCTGTGCACTGAGGCTAACAGGGCTCCTGTCACCCCCGTGGGCACCCCAGGGTGGCTGCAGATGGACCAGGAGCTGGTCCTGTCAGTTTAGAGCCCTAGAAGGGTGGGTGGAAGGGATGGCACCAGATGGCACCTCAACAGCACCCAGAGGGCACCAGGGGTGGGTCTGGCCCCGCTGTGGTGCAGTCACAGCCCCAGAGCAGTTCTGGGCTCCTGGGCCTGGCCCAGTTCAGGATCATGGAATGTCAGGCCCCTTTCCCAGCCCACAGCTCAGATCCAGCCACCACTCTGGAGATGAGCTGGTTTAACCCCATGGCCACTTCAGTCGGGGTCCACACCAGAGAAGAGCACTCTCTGGGTGACAAGAGCAGCAGTGACACCTCCAAGGGCTGTCTGGAGATCCAGGTGGGTCTCTCTGCTCTGTGCTGAGAGAGAAAACTCCCATTTGGGAGCACGGTTGGCACAGGAGGTTCCACTGCCCCTGCCCCTACAGCTGGGTCAGCCTGAACCCCACCATCTGCTCCAAACCCTCCCAGCCTTTCTGCTCAGCCCCCTCCACGAATGATCCAGAGGGAAAATGCCCCTGGAAACAGCAGGCTTGGCTTTCTGGCCCACTGCTCAGAGGCTCAGCCAATAAATCAACACCAATTTGTCCTTGACTCCAAGCCAGGTTTTCAGGGCTCCAGGGTCCCCTCCCAGCTCCTGCTGCCCGTGTGACCCAGGGCAGTGCTGAGGAGCCAGGAGTGGCAGGGGGGTGACCCTGGGCTGAGCCAGGCACGTGTGGCACCACCACTGTCCAATTCCCCAGGTTCTCAGGGAATGCCAGGAGCTTGCTCAGACAAGTGGCTCTTTCGATCCGCTCCTGTGGAGACCCGGGAGAGCAAAGCATGTTAATGAGCCCTTCTGAGTGCAAGACAAGCTCTGCAGAGGGATGATCAGAGTCTGAACCCCTTGGAGGGGGCACAAAGTGCCTTGTGGCCCCTTGCTTATTTTTAGGGACCTTGTTAAGAGCGTGTCAGAACCCACTCCACTGTTAATTTATGGGGTCACCCCCTCTGTCACGAAGGGAAAGTGAAGATTATCACTCCCACCTTGCAGTTCAAATGCTCCAGTCCTTGCACCAGCTCCCAGCTTTGCATTTTTCCTGTGTGCAGCTCGTTAATGCATTAAGTTTCAAGCATATTTTGGAGAAGCCTTCAATTAAATACCTCTAAGGACAATATCTCTTTAGTATGAGACTGGGGCTGTCACTCTCTCCCTCCCCTCTTGGCTACTTGTCTCTTGATTTGGGTGAATTACACGAGGCTTTCTGAGCTGCATTCCAATCAGATGGTGGGTTCAGAGCAGTGCTGGGTGTTGGGGAGGGAAGATGGGCTGCAGGAGCTGTGGTCTGGAATATTAATGTGGAACACCAGCCCAGGGAAGGCACATTCCTGTGTGTACCAGCCCATCCCAGGCTCGTATCCCATCTCTTTTCCCTGCTCTTCAGCTGGCTTCCTAAGTCATTCAGGATTGTAGCCAAGGACACACATGGGATGTCCCTGGCCTCTGGCATTTGTATTTGCTCCTTGAACTCCTAAAAATATTCCCAGCTGTGTTTAAGGCATGTAGCTCTTCCCACCTGAGGGAGCAAATCTATGTCAAGAGAGGCATTCCCAGCTGTACAGAAGCAGGGAAACAACAACAGAATTGCAGAATATGCCGAGTTGGAAGGGACCCACAAGGATCACTGAGTCCAGCTCCTGGCCTTGCACAGGACCAGTACCCAGGAAGCCTTTTACACTGGTAAATCTGAGTATTTTCAGTGAGTTCCCAGACCTTCCACTGAGTGGTTCATAGAATCACGGAATGGTTTGGGTTGAAAAGGGCCTTAAAAGTTCATCCAGTTCCATCCAGGCTCCTGCCACGGGCAGGGACACCTTCCACTAGCCCAGGTTGCTCCAAGCCCCGTCCAACCTGACTTTGGACACTTCCAGGGATGGGAAAACTGGTTTCTCAAGGTTTTGGGCCGCTTTGAGGTGGTTTGGTTGTTGTTCTTGTTGCATATGAACCACATCCAGTACATATTGTCTGAGTCAAACTTCATAGAAATATAAATAGGGTTTGCTCTAATGACAACATGATACAGAGAAAATAAAGCATGACAGTTTTCTACTGTCTCCTGCCATCATCTACAAGAACAGGAGCAATTAATTAGGGAAGGAGGTTGTTTCACTTCTCTCCTTACTGTTTAATTCCCTTCTTTTCTCATATGAGCTCAGCTGTGGATCATTTCTTATAAACAGTATCTTCTCATAAAAAGCATGACCCAAGAACACTCTGGATTTCTCCCCTGTATTTCCTGGCAGAAAAGCAGCTAAAATGTAGCCTGTGCACTCTGTGCCCCTGCAGAGGTGACAGGACCACAATTCCAGAGGGGAACAGCACTTGGGTGTTTGAATGCATGTCTGGGAGAAGGGATGGGGAGTGTAATGCAAGAAGCTGTTTGTGCTGGTAGGGAATGTCCTTTTTAAGGATTATTATATGCTTTAGGAAGGGCAAAACTAGCAAAACTGCTTTAACAAATGACAAGGTGATTGTCCCCTACCACTCAACGAAGACTGGGTAGCTCTCACTGCCTGGGGGAAGTTCTGGTGGTGCCTAAATCTCCTTCCAGCAAAGATCTGCCTGGATTTCTGCTACCCTGTGGGGAATAACACATGAAGAAGGCATTGCTGGCTCCTGCTCTCCCTTCCTCACCTCTCCCTCACTCCAGGAAGGAGCGTGAGAGTGTTTCAAAGGGGACCAAAGCACCACCTGAGCTCCAGCAGGTTCCAAAGTGTGTTCCCATAATGGCATCCATTAGTCTATTTGACATAACTACTGGTTCCAGGTTAATATGTTTAACTTAATGAGGCATTTATTTGCAGCCTAAGAACTCTTTTAGGAAGGTATGTTTTCTTCCAGCGAGCTGAAATGACGAGGGATTAATAACAGGCTTGAACAAGCGAGGCGAGAAAATAAATCCAGCCAGCTCCTCTGTGCAGGTTATGAAGTACCTTGGATTGATCCAAGGAAAGGCAATCATTTCTGACAGGGTGGAGAAAAAGAAAACACGTTCTCCTTGCCTGCACATCTCACTCACTGCTGCCAGTGGTTGTCTTCTTCCTCTCTCGACCTCGTGAAACGTCTGGCCCAAGGAAAACCAGCAGCAGGCCAAGGATTCTCAGGAGGCAGAGAGATTCTGAGGGTTTATCAGATAGATCCAGAGACATTTGTGAGCAACAGGAAGATTTTTCCCAACCCTTCTGCAAGGGAAAGGAGCAAGATATTCCTAATGTCCAGGGAAATACCCCTGAATTTCTTCCCATCCCAGGACAGGGCTTTGCACTCTCCCCTCTCCTCCCTGGTTCCATCCAAAGCAGGGGCCTGAGAAACAAATATGGATAAAGATGAGACAACTAAAAAGAGACTGAACTGTCTGATCTAACCAGTACATCTCCTGCTGTGTCTTTTAGGAGGTCCAGATGTTTGCATAAGTCCTGCCAAGACTTCTTAAAAAGGGACCAAAACTCAAAAGACATCACAGAGAACTGGCCTCAAATAGAGGATTTTTATGGATAGTCTGGAGAAGAGGATGGAAAGTGCAACAAAACTCTCCCTTAGGATATCTTATAATGTTTATTTTTTTTTTTTTAGTTCATGGCACCGTTCAGAGCGTGAATTTTCTTCCCTTATAATGTCATGTTGTTTGGAGAGAAACAAACAAAGTGAGGCTGTTCTAGTCTGCAAAAGCAAAGTGCATTTTGCATCCAGAGGCTTCTGCAGGGGAACAGCATCAATATTCACACAGTGACACTACAAAGGTACAGAAACTCTTCTTCTAAAATTGACCTTCATATAATTTGCCAAATACAAAAATCGCTGAGGTTGATCTGCCATGGAAAAGTGGCACCTTTATTTTCTAGCTGAAATAAAGATCCCTCCATCCTTTGATGGTCTCACTGAGGGGTCGTGGAGCAGAGACACCCCAAAGGCACAGCAGGGACCTGCCCAGCTCCACAGCCAGCAGGAGAAAGGCCCTGCCCAGAGGTGGGACACGACCTTGTGTTGGGACATCTTGGGAGGAAAGGCTGGAGAACTGGGATTGTTCAGCCTGGAGAAGAGAAGCTTTGGGGTGACCTCATTGTGGCCTTCCAGGACCTGAAGGAGCTACAAGGAAGATGGAGAGAGACTGTTTCCAAGGGATGGAGGGACAGTTCCAATTAATGAGCCCTGAATGTTGTTACTGTTGGTACGTCACAACCCAGCCCAGCACTGCAAAGGGGAGGATGCCCCATCCAAAAACATATTCCCAGCTGTCCAGCAGAATTCCCATCATTCTGAAAAATCACTCAGCAACTTTTATAGAATGTTCTAAATGACCTCATTTCATGTTTTGTTTGGATACAAGGGAGAAACTTCCTTCTGGCCAAGCAGGACCGTATGGGATCTGTCTGACTCTGGAAGGCACATTAACTGAGGATGGAAAAAAGGGAAAATTCTCCCTGATAGTAAATCCTATGGCAGGAGAGTCTGGGGAAGCTGAGGGGGCTTAGCCAGTGGCAAAGCTTGGAAAACTTAGCAGGCAAGTTATATCTTGGAGCAGAAAAAATTCCTGTTGCAGGGGCAGCTTGGCCAGGGCCACACAATTAATTGCTGCTCACAAAGCAGCCCATGCTGGGATTTCCAGTCCCAAATATTCTCAGTTCTCATTAACTTTTTATTATTGATTCCTGGCTGCTTTGTGCATCCTCAGCCTGCACAAGTTCCACCTGCACAGCTGGAACTTTCCAGAGGATCCTGGGATCACGGGAAGTGCTCTGGTTTAACCTTTCTGGAGACTTTTGGTGTGAGAAGCAAGAAAGTAAACAAGAAAAAATATCATTCAGGAAAGTTTTGCTGGTCTTTCAACATGTCTAAAACAGCTACAGGTATTTTCCTCTTCACCTCACGTCAGGAGATGACACATTTAACCTCTGCAACCAACCTGGTTTGTCTCCATGTCTCACCTGAGGTTGTACCAGGAAGGCTTTACCCTGACATCCCTTCCCCTCTTCCCATATTTGCAGAATTCCAGGCTTTCCTTTAAGATACAGTGAAACATTAGAAAAATTAGAAACCACTCCCCCTTGGCACTCTCCAAGCTCTCACGTTTTCCTGGCCTACCTTTTATTTTCCACCTTGAAGAGCAGCTCCCAGTAAACAAGCTCCCTGCAATTCCTGGAGATTTCTGCCTGTTGCTTATTAGATTTCTGCAGTTTTGTTTCTGCTCAGCAATCCTTAAATACCAAATTCCACATCTTTTGGTCCCAAGGCATCTAAGTGGGAAGGCAGCAGCCAACAGGAGCCAACCTGGGGAGTTTGAGCACGTTTCAAACACTGCAGTGCAGCCACGAGTCCATCTGCCAAGTGAACATCCCTGGCTTGCAATTCCAACTGGGTTTCCCACAGAATATGAGGGATGTAAAATATTTTCCTGCTTTTTTAGAGCAAGGACACAACGAAGTCTTCCCTGATCACACCTGGTATATGGCTGGAGCTCTTACAGCAGCAGGGATGAATCAACACAGGAGAAAATTCCGAACGTTGGTTCAGACAGTCGGCGGATTGATGGGATTTGCATTGGGGAGACCTAAAGCAGTTTAGGAAGGAGGAGGAGAAATTCTGGGACCAAAACAAGATGCTCAAGAAACCTTTTAGTCTTTTTTGGGTGCTTTCCAGCTAAGAAGCTCAGTATTTATGGCCAGAGGCTGTGTGTGCTCTCTCTCCCAGATCGATGGCACTCGAGCTGCTGCTCAGAGCTCAGGGAGGGCTCAGTTGCCATCCCTGGGCTCCCAAGAGCCACAGGAGTGGCCTAAATTTAACACACAACAGGCTGCAGGAGGAGAGCACGTCCTTGGGTGACACTGGGTGAAGATCCAGGTCTTTTGCTGGACAGCAAAACACCAGTGGGCTTCCCCAAACCAAGCCCTGGGTCTGGCGAGGTCAGAAATGAGCCGTGGCACTGCTCAGCTCCCAAAGGCTTGTTTATACAGAGAAAAGCACCCAAAAACTTGTTTATACTGAGAAAAACATTGTGTTGAGAATTGCAAGCATTCAACAAATGAGAGGGATCTCACAGAATCAGAGAACATTCAAGCTGGAAGGGACCCACCAGGATCATCAAGTCCAACACTTAAGTAAATGGCCCTTATGGGGGGGGGAAAAACCCTTAAACGGAGATCAGCTCCAGAATTCTTCTTCATATGGAGAAAAGCAGGTCAAACATCGTGTTGAGAGTTAAAAGTGCTCAACAAATGAGAGGGAACTCACAGAATCACAGAGTATTCAAGCTGGGAGGGACCCACCAGGACCATCGAGTCCAACTCTTAAGTAAATGACCTTTATGGGGACCAAACCCACAACTTTAGTGTTGTTGGCTGAGCTCATCTCAGAGCTGATTGAGATTCTTCCAGCAGCCCCAATTCTTCAAAATGAATATATGAAGGATAAAAAACCCCTCCCATTGTTCACAGCAAATGGGGCTGTACCTGCATCAATCATGCACTTTGTGGGACATTTATACAGGATTATAGAAAGGGAAGTATTAATTCAGCGATGGATATTAATTCTGAGAAAGAAGGAGCTCCTCTTTGCTGCCTCAATTGTAGAAAAAATGCAATTCTTTCCAATGATATTACACTGGATTACACGGGAAACCACATTAACATATTCCCTGGGGTTTAGTGATCTCATAATGAAAATTCTGTTCCAAATCATCCAGGAAAGAGATGCTCTTGGGGGGAAAAAACCCTTTAGACTGAGAAAGCAACCCCACATCAGCAAGTTTAAGATGTCATGTTTCACTGACAGCTTCTGATGGGGTCACCACGGGACAAACAAGTGGGACAGGGGAAAATATATCCACTTGTTCAGTGGATGGAAAAGGGCTTTGCCACTGCTTCCCTCTCCTGCTTCACAGCTGCACCCTCAGGGATGGCTCTGAATGATGATCCATCACCAAAGCTACACCAAAATATTTAGAATTTTACATTCCCCCAAAGTCCTTCAGCTGGTGACGAGTTCCTGCCCAGAGAATGGGTGGTTTGGACAGACAGTGCTTGATTCCACTGCCTTGGGCCTGACTTAAAATCTGACAGGTCCTGAGCCTGAGCACAGCTCTCTGCAGCCAATGAATTGACTCTGGTGGAGCTCAAGAGCTTTGGGACAAGTCATATTGACATCAAAGACAGCTCTAACCAGCATGGAAAAAGCTCTGATCAGTCAGAGATGTTTTCCTTGAAATTTGCTGTGATACCTTGAATTCCACCCATTTAAATGAGTTAAATAAGAATGTTATTACAGGTTAAACAAATACCAAAGGATCACTGAAGACAAGAAGGTGCTGCATTGTTAGAACTGTTCTGGAGAAGATAATCACCCATTATATTGTAAACCTCAAACATGATTTAATAACCACTGTTTAAATAACATACATTTACCGCCTTATTAAAAATTAACCTCAGAGAATCATAATTTGTAATAGCAACACTTGCATGTTTGGAGACCCAGAGGGTGGGAGCAGAGTCTGGTGGGGAAATCTGCAAGTTAATGAGTCTCTGATTCTTTTCAGGTCTCCACCACAGTTTCAGGTAATTTGACTTTCTATTTTTGAATGAGCTGCAGCATCAGCTCAGAGCAGCAGGGGCTGGACAGTCTGGGGTTTTCTTCTGGTCCTTCCAAAGAGCAGGGCAGTGGTTTCTGATGTCCAGGACACCTGTGATGAGCAGGCAAAGGGTCAGGAAGTAGATGGGAGAGCTCCTCACTGACTGATCCCACCTGCAGGCAGAGCAGAGAAGGCTCCAGCCCAGGAGAATCTTGGGGCTGGGCCTGTGCAGGGCTGAGGGTTGGACTGGATGGTCCTTGGGGGTCCCTTCCAGCTCAGCACATTCTGGGATTCTGGAATTGAAGGCTAATGACCTGTGTGGTTGTGTGAACATTCAGAGTGGTCTTTGAGGTGCCTGTTTTCCTCTCTGGAACCCAAAGTTAACCTTGTCCTTACCCCAGACTCTCAAAGAGGGGAGTCAGCTGATTTCCTTATTTTGCCCCCACTATCTTGTGGGTTTAACTCTCTGAAACAAGCCCAGGAATGTTATATCCTTGTCCACTCCAAACCAATGTGTTCGTGATCATTCTTGGAAAGAGCCAAACCCCCCCTGTACAGGGAAGGGCCTTCCAGGGGACTCCAAACCCCCCTGTACAGGGAAGGGCCTTCCAGGGAACTCCAAACCTCCCCTGTACAGGGAAGGGCCTTCCAGGGAACTCCAAACTTCCTCTGTACAGGGAAGGGCCTTCCAGGGAACTCCAAACCTCCCCTGTACAGGGAAGGGCCTTCCAGGGAACTCCAAACCTCCTCTGTACAGGGAAGGGCCTTCCAGGGAAGTCCCTTGGGTGCCCCAAATGCGTTTACTGAAAGGTAGGAGAGTTGACAAAGCACCTCTTTACCAAAAGCATTGCCTGGAGAATTGCATCCATCACATCCAAAGCCCTTGAAGGCAACAAAAAAGTAACTTCCTGGGAAAGATCATAAAATCATAAGACCGTAAAATCACAGAATCTGCTGAGCTGGAAAGGATCCACCAGGGTCAACAAGTCCAACTCCTGGCCCTGCACAGGACACCCCAACAAGCCCACCCCCAGGATTCATGTTCAGCAGGAGGTAAATGTGTCACAGAACCACTGAACCAGGAACGTTCCTGCTGGGAGGAGGCCATCCCACCCCGTGCACAGGCTGATTAGTTTTTAATGAAAACCAAGTTTGCATCAATACTAAAATTACCTTATCAGCAGTTAATTATCACTTGTCAGACAGAGCACAGGCTGCTGTGTGGGTTCAACTCCGGGGGAGGTTTGTAAAGCTGAATTTCCGACCTGGAGGAGCGAGCTCTTCTTGTCAGCGAGCTCTTCTTGTCGCGTTTGAACTGCTCCCCGTGGATCCCGGGATTTAAATGAGCTTTTGATTTCCTGGAAGATGACAGGCTTGGTATTTTTAAAGTGGTTCATCTGGAGATCAGACAGCACAATAGTGAATACACCCTAATGACTGTTTACGTTGTGCTCTCACACTGCTGGAACACTTCTTATCCTCAGGTATTTCGTAACCTATTTGGAGCTGTGGCTCTGCTGTTGGATATACTGAAGCATTTGAATGGCTCTAAGAGCTGTGTTTGATGAAACACAGGTTTTGGTACACCTGAGCCATCTTCATTCATTCCAGGGAAGGAAATGGTAATCAGAACATTTCAGCATATTGCAGATTCACTTGCAACCCTTTGAAAGGGAACCAGAATTTGGCTGTTCCTCCTGACGTTCTGTAAACAGCCTTTCTTCTGGCGTGTTAGAAAAAGCGAAGGTGGAAAAGTGGCAAAAGCAGAATTGCTCTTCACCAGGAGAGGGTTTGCCACAGGCTGAGCTCCTAAGCATTTGTTGGATTCTCCTGGGAAGGAGAATCCCATCCCCAGCTCCCATCCCAGCACAGGGCACGAGGCTGACTGTGAGACCTGTCAGCATTAAGGACATTTCCCCAGTGAAGACATTTTTCATGTTGACCTGCAGATCTCTTGGTCTCAGGTTTAATGTTCCCTCACCCTCCTCAACCCCAACAACATCTTTGAAGCTCCTTGTTGAGCAGGTCATTGGCACCACGATCTTTGCAGCAGCTGATGTGCCCCCACCCCACGTGCTAAGAAAGGCAGCAATGAAGTAACCAATAAAACATAACCCTGTTCCATTACAGACCACGAAAATTACCCTCATCCTGGCAGAGGGGATTTTTTCTTTCTTTTTGGCAGCCTTTATTTGTGTTGCTGGTCCACAGTTCCCTTTTTCCAATGAGGGCTGGGAATGCAGTGATTTAAATGAAGGATTCATGCAGCTCCCATCTGCTAAGTATCTTCTCATTAACCAGATGACACTCCTGCTTTACATAAGGCAGGAATTCCTTTATCTGGTGTGATTAAAGGTAGCAGAACTTCTAAGATGCACCTATAAATTCTTGCCTTCATTTAAACCCCAAACAGCAGGAGAACAATGGACAGATTGTGTCTGAGGCTGTGAAAATAAAACTGCCACATGATATTGATTTAAGTGTCATCCAAGTCCCAGCACAGTTCAAAAAGCAGAGTATATCTGTGTTAGCACAGCCAGCCATAAATCCAGGAATTAAGGAGGTGGAGTGAAGGGGAGGAGAAAGAGCAGCTGAAATGTTAGAGATTTAATCCATTCTCTTCCAGCCTGGGGAAAGGAAATTGGGGCACATGGGCCAGCCTTGATTTATGGTGCCCAGACCTCTCTTTCACAGGTTTGATCCATCTTAATCACCAAAATCAGAAGACTGAGTGTGGTGCCAACACACCCAGAACGATCCCAGGTGTCCGTGTGGTGCCAGAGGCACAGGAAGGTTCATCCCTGCCCCGTTCCCTTTCCTGGGAACACCAAGGTCACAAACCCAGAGCTGATGCTCTTCAGAACATCTTGGGAGTATTTGCTTGGCCAATCTCAGGAGCAGGAGGCATAAAAAAAAGGGAGGTATGTCCCTGTGTTGGCAGGTCAGGCAGCATTTGGTGTGTTGACTGAAGCTGCAGCTCCAGGAGCTCTGTGGCTGCTGCCAGTGTGCCTTTTCCTTTCCTTGGGACTGCTCAGGGAACTAAAACCTGCATCCAACTCCGTGGCTCAAACAGAGCCACAAAATCCCCCACTTGGAGAAGAAGAAAAAAACCACAGAATCACAGAAACAAAGAATTGTTCAGGTTGGAGGAGACCTTCAAGATCATCAATCCAACCATCAATCATGTTCAGCACCAGCCATGTCTTCTTGAACACTTCCAGGGATGGGGATTCCGTGACTTACAACCCTTTCTGTGCAGAAATATTCCTGATATCTAACCCAAATCTCCCTTGGAGAATCTTGGGGCTGTTTCCTCTCATCCTGAGCCATCACATTTCCTTTGCATACCTGATAAAACAGGAGGGATCCAACCAACCCACGGCCCAAAACTCTGTGGGGCTCTGCTAAAAACTGGCTCCTGGTTATATCCAAGGATTTCTGGCTTATGGAGAGTCTGGAGCAGCACTACACACAGTCTAATGCTGCTTCTACTCCTCATCAACTCATTTAGGACACATTTTTTATGTGCGAGAAATTCCCACTCAGACCAAAAGTGTCCAAGTTCAGTAAGGACAAAGTGCAAAGAAAACTAGAAAAGAAACAGAGTAGTATGAAAATTAAAAGCCCTGAACACCAGGCAGCATGCTCTTTTTTTTTATAATTCCGTATCCATGCTCTTATTTTTTATAATTCCATACCAAGTGCAGCATCTCCAATTTTCTGCATTGTGCTGTAATTTCCCTTAATCCAGAATTAGGTTCTAATCGTTTGCATAATTTGAAATATTGTTTCTTTGGGCAGATGCAAAAGGTTCTGCAGGGGATTTTGGGTTTGGTTGTGGGTTTGTTTGGTTTTTTTTTTTCCCTTTCCCTGTAAGGCTTTTATGAAAATGATGCCTCTGTAGCAGCATCTTTTACTTAAACAAAAAAGGAGGGGTGGAAAATTGCAGGATCAGCCACGATATTATTACAGAGGGATAATGTGAGTGCAGCCATTTGGCTGATTTCCTTTTTAACTGAGGCTTGCACTAAATAGTTTCATCTGCCTCTCAGGGAAATGCTGGTTGGACCAACCACATTCCTCCCCACCTGCTCTCCCTCAGAGGTTGGCACTGAAGTTTTTTCCAGCACTTATTTAGCCGAAGGAAAACCCTCCAAGAAGAGCCTGTGGCAGGACAGACCCATATTGATAATTATAATTAATTATTATAAATACTGTTTTAATATTATAATAACTATTATTTGTTATTGATTATAATAATTAATTTTTATAAAAAATAATTAAGAATTATTTCTTTTTGCCACCTCTAATATCACTGTTTCAATAGAGTGCACTATCCTATCCTATTTTATACTACACTACTAGTAGTTTTAGTGTTTTGTCTTATGGAGCAAATAATTCTGATTAAGGTTTTTTTGTCTGATCGTTTGTAATAAGAAATGATTCATTTTATACAAACATTCCTGTTTTGCCAACTATTAAAACCTGTGGTGCAAAAAGTGGTTCAATCCCACCTCTGCAATTCCTTAAATTTAAACTATTGGCACGACCTGAGACTGAGGTTGGATGCAGCCACATCCAGACTCCTCTCTGAGAAGGGGTTTAGAAAGCCAGGGAGTCCTTCCTGCACCTCAGGGCACACTGGCAGGGCTTTTTCATAAATTTTGTCCAACCTTTCCACTCCCACCCGTGACAGATCCACCACCCCCTCAGGAATGTGGGATGCTTTTTGCACTTCCCCTGTCCCCTCACCCCAGAGCTCTCAGCAAACACTCCCAGGGAGCTCCTCGTTCCGTGTCTGAGGGATGTTCTCAATTTATCTCAATTTAGCAACCCCAGCCCGTTTTTTGGTGAAGTCTTTAACACTGCCAGGACTTTTTTCCCCCGGGTTGTCACTTCATTCTGCTCCAGGAGGGGTCAAAGAGGCTCCTGCAGACACTGGGAAAGGAACACTGAGGTTTGCTTTGCCTCTGACCACAAGGGATGGAAGGCAGGGGGGAAAATCTCAGCTTACACAGGCTGCTGGTTAAAGAAAATTTTACTCTCTGTTGAGACCCCACAGAATGCTCTGAAACCCCGGATTTGGGGAAATTTCTCATTTCCCAACACACCAGGAAGCATCTCCCCAGCACTGATGGTTCCTCAGAGCTGGTGGGGACCAGCCCTGCTTTGGACCAGGGCTTGTGGTTCCCCAGAGTGTGGGACTGGGGAAGGCACCTCATTTATCCCTGGTATTCCACAGAGCCAGTCATGGAATGAGAAAGGAGGAATCTCCCTCCCCTGCACTGATGTTTCACTTCAGCTCTCCCTCAGAACCTGCAGCCAAGACTGTCCCTCCTCATCCTTTTGCTTTAGGAGCGTTTTCCCCCTCCTTTTACAAGTTTGTGAAGAGCCATAGAAATCACTGAGTCCTAGAGAATCACACCTCTCACCTTTTCACCTTTTGGAGGCTGATTTCTTCTCCACATCTCTGCAAGAAGTTTGTTTTTTAGCATGTAAACAAAATGCTCGGAGAGGATAAAAATCCCCCAGGTCTGAACAAAAGCAGGGCACTAACTAGCACTCTTTTCATTCTGGCTGCAGATAAACTCCAACATCCTTTCTTATCTTGGAAGTTGCAGTAAAATCCACCTTGAAGCCAAACTTTCCCGTGGTGGAAGACACTCAAAATCAAAGGCACTGTGTGGATTTACAACAGTTAAACCCCCAGCAGACACTGGGTAATTGCACTGAGAACTGAATCAAAGAAAGTGGGGTTTATTTTTCCTGTGCTGACAACTTTAAAAATCACGCTTTTCAAGTGTGAAATGAAAGATTTGTGTAATTGCTCATCCTTTGTACTCCAGTTTATTAAAACTGTGACTTGCACATTAAAATGAGATTATATATAAAGGGAGGAGAAACACAGGGGGACTAATTGCCACGTAATGTAGTGACTCGGGGAGAGGAACAGCACAGTTTGTTGGCAGGGCTGATGAACAGGAGCTACAGAGCTGGGATAAAGTTCCTGGGATAAAATAAAGAAATAAATGGAAG
>NW_021940789.1:76700-77685 GCF_001715985.3 Manacus vitellinus
GCTCCAATACATTCAGGCCATTTCTCCTGTCATCCTAATTTTGGCTGTAATAGAATGGGATAGGGGGAGAAAAAGGGGGGAAGCAGCTAAACTGACAAGGCCTTTCTTTCAGTTCTAAGACCCTCAAAGTCGCAGCTCTCTGGATTTATGTGGTTTATTAACAGCTTGTGCTGCCAAGTGGAACAAAGGTATTAATCCTCCAGGATAAATCCTCTTGCTGAGCTGGCTGGGATGGAGCCCCAGTTACCTCTGAGTGTCAGGGTGGGACAGGCCTCCAGCACACAAGGGTAGAAACTGGGCAGGAACAGCTTCTCCAAGACAGAGCAGTTTGCAGCCATTCAGTGGGAAGATTTCTTCTGTTCCCATTGAGATATTTCCAGTTCTTTTCCCAAAGCACAGGCTGGAAGAGGCAGAGAGGACCCACTGTTGTGGGATGGCTCTGCAGAGTCAAGGCACAGGGCTGATGGTGGAGGGAGAAGAAGGGGTGCTCAGGCAAATAAAACCTCTTTATCCCCACTTCTCCAAGGCCTCACCAACTCACGTGCACCCCTGGGATCACAGAATCCCAGACTCTGCCAAGTTGGAAGGGACCCACAAGGATCACTGGGGTGAAATCCTTGCACACTGCCTTACAAGGGATTCCCTGTTGGATTTAGCCCCAGGTGAGCTGTGCTGGATCCCACAGGAAGGTGGGGGTGAGGTCTGGATCCCACCTGTCCATAGGGAAGGCAATTCCTGAGCAGGTCCAGGAGCCTGTCCCTGCTCCCAGTGTGATGTCCTACCAGGACAGCACCAAACACACCTCAGGTGGGCCTTTAAAGTCCTACAGGAACAGAAATAATAAAGACTGTGTTGCTACACAGGTGATAAGTCGTCACAAAGACAGGAGTGTTCCAAAAAAAGGAAGGGAAAATCGATGGAATTCAGCCTGGAGAAGAGAAGACTTTGGAGTGACATCATTACAGCCTTCTAATGCCTGAAGGGA
>NW_021940789.1:77878-107654 GCF_001715985.3 Manacus vitellinus
AAGAGGGAATGGCTTCACATGGAAAGGGAGTAGGTTTAGGCTGGATATTGGGAAAAAATCCTTCCCTATGATGCTGGGGAGGCCCTGGCACATGTTGCTCAGAGAAGCTGTGGCTGCCCCTGGATCCCTGGAAGTGTCCAAGGCCACACCTGTGCTGGTGGAAGGTGTCCCTGCCCATAGCAGGGGGTGGAATGAGATGAGCTTTAAAGTCCCTTTCAAGACAAATGATTTTGTAATTCTATTAAATGTTGTTTCCTTGTCCTTTCCAGTTCCTTTTGTTCTAATGACCCAACCCTGCAGGTCACAGCAAACCTGCAGAGGTGCAAAATTAAAACTTCCCTGAGCAGAGGCAGAATAGGAAAAAAAGGGGTGGGATGGGTTGAAGTGGGGGGAATGTCCCTGTGTGCAAAGACTTGATTAACCCAAGATTCTCAGAACAGGAACCCTCCCAAGAGTCAAAAACCCCTTGGCACAAAGCAGAGAGGTGAAAACTGCAGCAGAGGGCAAAGAGCTGATTTGGGCTCTTCCCTCAAACTACTGTGTCCACCTACATGTGCACACAGATCCTTTGGGTGCCCCAGAAACCCCATCTCCTGTGGATCTTGCTGTCCAATTTTCTGCCCAGCAGAACCCAGCCAAAGGTCTTTGGTGCCTGGGGAAGTTTCCCATGGAAACACCCAGTGAATTGGTTTTATTCAAGCAGGAGGTGGCAGCTCTGGTGGGGTGGGTGCCCAGTACCTGTCACTTGAGATGGACCTAACAGGGCCAACAGCTTCGAATATCCCCAATTCCCAGAAAATTTATCCCAAGTTTTCAAACAGATGGTCCTTGCTTTTTGAAACATCATCGAAGATCTCGTTCAGGACCCTCAGAATGGAACCTTTGGCTGGTCTCAAACTGGCCTCCAGTGGCAGGCAAATGTCCCTGGAGGGCCAGGGAACCATGGAATGCCATGGAGCAGAGGGATCCTGAGGAGGAAAAGGCAGGTATTTCCAAAGCCCTTCTTCATCTGACCCTCCTGCTCTCAAATCTTGGTCTCACTCATGCTGAGCTCTTAATCTGTGAGTGACTTCGCTCCGTGTGTGTGTTGACAGAGCTCCTGTGCTGCAGTTATTAAACTCTGCTACATGTGTAGGTGTATAATTGCAGAGAGGCTTTTTTTTTTTTTTTTAAATAATGTATTTTGTTCCGTCCACAAATATAGAACATAATTACCTGCAATTACTGCCGGCTTATCTAAATAACTGCAGATTGTTCCCCGTCACGCTGGAGAACAGGAGAGGAGAACTTGTCCCTCTTCATGGCCCAGCGCTGCTGAATTCCCAACTGGGCTCTCCACACCCCCAATTACAGGCAGGATGTTTGTGTGTGAGTGGCAAAGCAAAACAGATACAGACAGAGCCTCAGAAATCCTTCAGTCTGGAGAAGGGAGAGGAGGAAAATTGCATGGAATTCACAGACTGCCCAGGGCAGAGATCTTGTCCAGTCCTGCAGCAGGGGGGTTGTTTTGTTAAGAGGCCAAAATCTGGTCCCTCAGGGAATTGTTTGGTTTCCATTGTGATGGCCCAAACTTGCTGGGTAACTCAGAGAGCTCCGAGACTGTGCAGAGGGACCTGAGACAAGGGATGGAGGGACAGCACACAGGGAATGGCTTCCCACTGCCAAAGGGGAGGGTTAGGTGGGATACTGGGGAGAAATCCTTCCCTGGGAGGGTGGGGAGGCCCTGGTACAGGTTGCCCAGAGAAGCTGTGGCTGCCCCTGGATCCCTGGAAGTGTCCAAGGCCAGTTAGGATCAACCTGGGCTGGTGGAAGGTGTCCCTGCCCATGGCAGGGGTGGAATTGGATCACCCATAAGTTCCCTTCCAACCCAAACCATTCTGGGCTGCTGGGATTCTCAATTATCAGTTAGGAATAACAGAAATATCTGATGGATTTTTTTCCCCCAGATCAGATCTAGTAAAGGTCAATCTCAATTTTCAATTTCCTTCTGTTGATTTTCCCCCTGTTTTCACTCCTATTCTACCTAAATGATGAGCCTTCAGAAAGGAGGACACTTTCCTTACCATGAGTGGTGTGAAGACCACACAGGTCCTGTCCCTGATATTTTTCTCCTATTGGGAATATGGAAGTGAGAAAGTGTTCCTGGGTTTTTATCCTTGTTTTGCATTTCTGGCCACAGCCCAATTTCCCTGTAAGTTCCTCCTTTATTCCAATACCATTTACTGGAAGATACAAACCCAAAGCCTTCGTGTTTGGCTGTCTCACAAAAGAACTTGATCTTTGTTATTCTGCTCCCAGAATGAATCCAGATCAGAAACAAATCCTAAACATATATAAACACATCTGCTGCACCCTGGATCTTTACCCTCCATCAATTAATATCCTTTATTAATCGTATTCCACCAAGCAAAAAATATTCTCATTTAAATTGTCCTATGAAGTGGAATTTCCCAAACAGAAAATCATCTAGAAAGGAAGGGAGAGGGACAACACCCCCTCCAGAGAAAGGAGGACACTTTTTTTACCATGAGTGGTGTGAAGAAAACACATATCCAGTCCCTGATATTTTTCCTTCATTAGGAATGTGGAAGTTGTAGCACAGTGGAAAGTGTTCCTGGATCTCTATCCCTGTTTTGCTCTTCTAGCCATGGCATAATTTCCCAGTAAGATGTTCCTCCTTCATTCCTGGACCATTTGACTGAAGATACAAACCCCAAACCTTCTTGTTTGTTTTTCTGCTCCCAAAATGAATCCTGCTCTGAAACCAACCCTAAATATGTATAAACACAGCTGCTGCACCCTGAAATTTTAGCCTCCATCAATTAATACCATTTATATTCCACCCAGTAAAGAACATTCTCATTTAATTTGTCCTATAAAGTGACAATTCCCAACCACAAAAAGGAATGGAGAGAGACAACACCCCGAAGTATATCCTCAACTTTTGAACTATTCCCAAAGGGTTTCAAACTGTGGCATCATTTCTACATTTCTCCAAGTTCCTGTCACTCTGTGGGACTGGGAAGTGATTCTTTGGGATATAATTGACCATGTGACCCCCAGGGAATGTGGGGAAGGGCTGACTCTGTGAGAGTTTAATGGTCCTTTGGTGTCTTTGAAATGTTTGTGCTGTCAAACAGTGCATATTCTGGGCCTCAGTCTTATATCTGACCAGGGGATTATGAAGGCACTGGAGCATCATTTTGTCCACGTGCTAATATAGTGTTTCTTATCTTTCTGAGTTTTTGTGTCCAATAATATGTGTTCTGTGCACTGGGCTTTTATATTATCAGGGAGATGCTGAGGGGGCTGGAGAGAGATGAGGCTGTTCATCCTGAGAGGGGCCCTTAAAGATGTGCACAAACATCATAAGGGCATAAGAGAACAGGCCAAAACTCCCCTCAGTGACAGGAAAAAGGGCACAAACTGAAACACGGGATGTTCCATCTGAAAATGAGGGGGAATTTCCTAGTTTTGAAGGTGAGAGAGCCTTGGAACAGCCTGCCCAGGGTCTCCTGCTCTGGAGATCCCCAGAGCCTGCCTGGACATGATCCTGCTCAACCTGCAGGTGGGTTGCACCAGGTGATCTTCCAACCCCTCCCCAGTCTGGGATTCTGTTATTTCTGTGATATGTGCCCATTTTACACTTCATTCTGTTATTATTGCTGTTCTCTGACAGATATTTTCTTCTTCTTTAACCCTTTTGCCCTGAACCTGGACTATAAAAAAAAAAGCCTTGCAATTTTCCCTTTTTTTTTTTTTTTTAACACAAATTGTTCTGAGAAACAAAATTGTCGTTATTATGCCTGAATGTTCTTTTTTTTTTTTTTTTAAGAAAAAATTTTAAACTAAAGAAAAAAAGCTTTAACAATAGCAGTGAGGGTGGAAAGAGGGTGAAATTACGTTTCTCTGAAAAGTGGTTTTGGAATTTTAACACAACGATTTTCCAGGAGAAAAGCTTAAGGGATCATATCAAATGAATTTTGCCATCAGAGTGAGAGATCTGTCTGCAGATGGGGGAAGTATATTTTAATTTGACAGAGGGCTTCAAGGGACTTTGACAGAATTACAGAATTCATTTTGCTAGCAGATATGACTGAGGTATTAGACAAAAACACATTTTGCAATGAGACCACGGTGAGCTGTTTGACAAAATGTGTTTTGGACACAGGAATTTCCTTGCCAGTGAAGCATTGGATTCTTATTTCTGGTTAGAGGGACCCCCCAGGCTCCTGCTCAGAGGAGAAGCAGGGTGGTGTTTTTCCAGAGGGGGGAATGTTAGAAGCAATCACTGTCACTGCACCTCCTGATGTTTTCTCCACTCTTATTTTTTTCCTCTCTCTCCTTGTTCCCCACCCCATCTTTTTTGTGCTTTAAGGAGCTCATTGAGTCAGTTCTGTGCTCTTGCTTCTATTCCTTTTGGTGAAGGAATGACAGAAATGTGGGTTCATTTGCTGAATCTTTTTAATAAATTCCTCTGTCATTAGAGGAATATGATTGATAAATCACAGCCTCTGTTGTTGTGGGTTCTGACAGTGCTGTGGATATATTTTTAAACAAAAAGATCAAAAAATTACATATTTATCTAAGGAATAAATCACTCTTTGTGCATGAACAGCCCAGGGAAGTGTCCCTTGGCAATGGGAGAATATTTACAGTATTTAGGCCAGAGAATAGCAGTCAGATCATTAAATCCTTATGTACAGGAGCCCCAAAGCAGACATGAGAGAAGAGCAAATAATTCACCCAAAACTCAATAGTACCACTGTGACTTCATGACCTTTAGTACATTTGGACCAGACCAACTTTGGAAAAGCTCAGAAAATTCCAGGCTGAAACTTACATTCAAGGATTTACCCTCTATAACCCTGAGCACCACTCCAAGAGACACCTCAAGAGCTAAAAAAGGAACCCACAAATGGAGTATCCAGGACTGGGAGCCCTGAGGGGATCAGGATTTGGGGACACTCTGACCCCCCTGCAGGAGGAGATGCCACCCAAGAATGTGATGCTGGGGATGAGCCATGGAATGGTTTGGATTGGAAAGGAGCTTAAAGCTCATCTCATTCCACCCCCTGCCATGGCCAGGGACACCTTCCACCAACCCAGCTTGCTCCAGCCTGCCCTTGGACACTCCCAGGGATGGGGCAGCCACAGCTTCTCTGGGAAATCTATTCCATCTCCCCTCACAGGGAAGAATTCCTGCTCAATATCCCATCTAAACCCACTCTCTGCATTTTGAACCCATTCTCCCTTATCCTGGCGTTCCAGGCCTTTGTCAACAGTCTCTCTCCATTTTTCCTGTCGGCTCCTTCAGGTCCTGGAATGCCATCATGAGTTCACTGCAAAGCTTCACTTCTCCAGGAAGGAATAAACACAGAACTGCCTGCAGTGCTGATCTGTGGCTCTAAAAAAGTCAGTGGGCACCAAGCCTGTGTTTAGGCCAGTTAGTCTCAGGCCTAGGGTGGGCCAGGAGTAGTGAGAGATGAACCCACTGCAGTGGGGCAGGTGGACAATCAGGGGATTACCTGCCCCAGACTTGGAGGAACATCTGAAAAGGAAGAACTCACGGGAATCTGATGTGCCAGAAGTTCAGATTTGCCTCTGAGTGATGCTGAACATTTTCATCTCCTTTTCAGGCCGGGTTTTAAGGTGGGGTAAATTCAGGATTGCTCTGTCCCTGATAAGAAGGCAAATTCCCACTGGCCCCATCTGGGCTGTGAGCAGCATGTTCATCTCAGAGGAGCAGGAATACCACATTTTTGTGGGATGGAGCCTTGGAGAAGTGAAGGCAGAAGTCCAGAGGAGCTGCACTGGCTGCTGTGATTTCAGCTGCTTAGTAAAAGAGGCAGCAGCCAGAGACAGAAACTAATGGATATTCCATTTCTCTGCTTCTCAGCAGTGAAGCAAGAAGAGAAGAGGGGATGGCAAGGACTAAAGGAGGCTTGAGAGCGAAGGGTGAGGCACCAGACCCCCTGCTTTCAGAAGATTATCTTGGCACTTGGGCATCTGTTCAGCCCCTCAGAAAGGGAGAGCTCGAGATCAATGTGTGCCCCCTCATCCCACCCAACTTCCGTGGGGAAAACCCATGAAAGATGAAGTGAAAGTTCAAGCAGCTGAGGGAGCCTTTCGAATGTATGCTGGGAAATAATTAGCTAATTAACAGTCTTTTGCTTGGCTGAGAAGGAATTTGTAATCCATTTCCCATGGAATGTACAGTAATGACCCTGTAATGGGATTTTAAACCCCCCATCACTTGTCAGGCGCAGATAAGTGAGGCTGGGAATGTGCTGAAGGGGCTGAGGGCTGGGTTTCTCATGGTTGAGGCCTTCTCCAGCCTGAATGATTCTGGAATTCTCTGAATCTTTGGGTAGAATGGATGGACAGCACTGTGTTTTCACCCATTGTATCATGGTGGTGGTGGAAGGAGGAAGGAGGGGCTCCTGAGCTGAGCTTGAGACCAGCAGTGCTCCCCTAAACTCCACCTGCCCAGGCTGGGTTGGGTGAGAAAGGGCTCTTCTGGACTCATCCCTGAGTCCAAAGTGAGTGTAACCATCTCTTTAGCTCCAAGAAAAGCACCTCCACTCAGATCATACAGGCAGCAGAAAGGTAGGGTCAAACCCTACAGCAGTAGCTGACCCAAGGTTGCACAGATGTTTACATTCATCAGCTTACTCAAGGGATAATTCTGAAAGGACTGGATTTGCCTGGGTGGCTTTTTGCCATAACAGGCATGAAATACATTTAAGAATGTATGGAAGGTTTCTCTTGCCAAAGTTTTTTAAAGGTGCTTTTGCCTTATTCAGCATTTCTCTCTGTTATGACAATATAAGTGTTTATGGGACTGCAGTGCAAACACTGCTACAAGTTCTATGAAATTTAAAGGGGAAGTTCTGAACACTTTTCTTCTTTTTTTTTTTTTTTTGTGTGTGTGTGTTGAGGGGGTTGTTTAATTGGTTTTTGTTTGTTTTGCTTTTGTTTTAACTTGCACTATTTCAGCAATCTGGTTTATAGGCAGTTCTCTAGATAATTCCATCACCATAATGAGCAAAGATGAGGCCTGGGAGTGAAACCTTCACCCAGGAATGTCTGTTCCACAGGGTTCTGCTGTCCTGCCCTGGGGCTTTCAAAACAAGCAAGATGTTGACTTGTTAGAATGAGCCAAAAGGAGGACACTAAGCTGATCTCAGGGCTGGAGCCAGGCTAGGAGATCTGGGGGGGTTCACTTGGAGAAGAGAAGGCTCCAGGGAGACCCTGGAGCCCCTTCCAGGGTCTAAAATGGCTCAGGAGAGCTGGAGAGGGACTTGGGACAAGAGATGGAAAGGAAAGGAGAGATGGAGAGAGACTATTGACAAGAATGGCTTCCCACTGCAGAGGGTGGGGTTAAATGGGATATTGGGAAGGAATTCTCACTTTTGAGCGTGGTGAAGCCCTGGCACAGAGGATGGAAAACATGAGGTTTAAGGTCCCTTCCCAACAAACCATCCTGGGATTCCATGATTCTCGATTACCAATCAGACATAACAGAAATATCTGATTGCTTTTTTTCCCCAAATCATACCTATTAGAGATCAATTCACGTTCTCAAATTCCTTCAGCTGGATCTCCCCCTCTTTTAACTACCCTTTTGCCTCGAAGCTGAGCTTTCAGAAAGCACCTTGTTTTGGCATTTCAGGACATAAAGGGACCTTAGAAAAGTGTGCAAAGTGACTTTTTACACAGGCAGAGTGTGCCAGGCCAAGGGGGAAATGACTTCCCACTGCCAGAGGGCAGGGTTAGATAAATACTGGGGAGAAATCCTTCCCTGAGAGGGTGGGGAGGCCCTGGCACAGGTTGCCCAGAGGAGCTGTGGCTGCCCCATCCATGGAAGTGTCCAAGGCCAGTTTGGAGCAACCTGGGCTAGTGGAAGGTGTCCCTACCCATGACAGGAATTTGGATGAGCTTTGAGGTCCCCTCCAACCCAACCCAGGTGGTGACTCCCTGTTTCTTTGCAGGAACTGGCCACATTCAGTGGATGGCTGCGTGTCTCTCTCTGTGTATTGCAGTGACTGTAAGCACTGATCAGTGTTTCCCAATAAATCAAAAAGCCACGAATCATAATAGAACATGTTGCACAGTGTAATATTAATGATCAGCAAATTGATCAATCTATATTCCCTCCTCAGGTTCATTCACTGCTCTGACACATCAGCACCGATGGCAAAGTCATCCCTTAGTGCTGTTGCCTCCCATCACCCCCTGGGTCTTTGAGCAATGCCTTTTGAATGTTGTCCCTGCTCCAGCCATCTGATTAATTAACAAGGAAAAACAAAAGACAGTAACTTAACTCAGAGGCAAAAGAGCTTTAAAAATAGACTCCTATTATATTTCTATTTTTTTTAATTTAGTTCTTCCAGTGGCTCCTCATTTTCATATTAATGTGGCAGGAGAACTTCCCCGTGCTGGCACGCCAGCGGGACCACCATAATTAATGAATCTAATGTGCAATGTTAAGGTTCATTTGGTTGGGAACTTAGGCAGGTTTTTAATCAAGCATGTTATAGCTAATCATTAAAAGCCAAACACGATTTGTAAAACCCCGCAGTGTTGCTCAGCTGGAAGTTGACTGAGGGCACAGAAGGTGGCTCTGAGGAACACTTTGCACCTCTGAGACCTGTCAGATCAAGCAGGGCAGCGGCAGACCACACAAACTGAGGTGATCCTCTCTCAGGGAGGGGAAGGAGCTGGGAATGGGTCGATTTTCCTAATAATAGTGGCAATTAAGGGACAAGTGTGTTGAAGTCAATTGTGTAATGGTGATATCCCCTCCCTGCCATTACCCTGAGGGGAAGCAGAGTCAGGCTGTCACATGGTGGGAATTATTGGACACTGGCATATCCAAGGCCATTGAGTTCCCAAAAAACTGTCCTGCCCCGAGGAGTTTGCAATCCAGGCAGGGCAGAGGCTGAGCAGGGGCTGCTCTCCCCACACATAACCAGGAATGAAGAACAGAGCAGCACCAGTGCTGCTCAGACACCGTGGAATGCCCTCCTAATATCATCAAGCTGAAGGGTCTGGGGTATTTTTCAGTTATAAATCCCTGAAATTCCAGAGAAAAATCCTTTAGGAACAGCTCTTCTTGGAGAGCATGGTAACTCTGAAGGAAGTCTGTGACAGGATACAAACCCATAAGTCCTAAAACCTCAAGCTGTGCTGGGACAGTTGTCACACCACAGACACAAACTGAGGTCTGGAATTCTATCTCCCTGAAAAAACCTCAGTCACATGTGAAACCTTTGTCAAAGTGCTGATAATCCTGAAAAAAATACTCCCACCCACCCCCCAATTCCAATTATCTCTTCCCCATGTTCCTGCATTGTCTTACTTCAGCTTCCTTTAAGCTTACAAGGCTTTTTCCATCGTCTTTTCATGTCCTTTTCCTTTTGCTCTTTAAATAAAACCACGCTTGGCAAGCAGTATTTCCCAAGCCTCAGCAATTCCAACTGCATTCCAAGCAATAATCTTAACAGAACCTGACTAAGAGCTCAGCTGGGCAGTACAGGAATAAAACACATGTCAGAAAGTGTCAATCAGAAGCAGGAGTCATTAATTAACTTCCAGCTACCCATTCCTATTAATTCCCAGAGGCTCTGTCTCCGAGACACTTCTCTATGTCCATGTTGGCATTTAAAATGCTTGGGAAGAGGATGATCAAAAGGGAGGCGGGGGAGGAATTGGGAAGATTAATCAGTGTCCTCTGAATTTGAATGAATAATCAGTGGCCTGGTGGGAGCTCTGAGGTTGCTCCATCCCTGGAAGTGTCCAAGGCCAGGTTGGAGCAACCTGGACTAGTGGGAGGTGTCCCTGCCCATGGAGGGGGTGGGACTGGATGATCTTCAAGGTCCCTTCCAACCCAAACCATTCTCTGATACTGAAATTTATCCCACGTTTTCCCCTGAGGAACTTCTCCCTCACAGCCTCCAGTCAAACCCACCTGTCACAAAACAGAGAGGGTGGGTTTAGTGAGCTAAGGGAGGGATTTCTGGTCTCTTCCAACCCAAACCATCCAGAGATTCTGTTATTTTCCTTATCCAGTGGTTTGAATTCGAAACAGCCAGGCCAAGGGGGAATGGCTTCAGGGTTAGATGGGTATTAGGCAGCAATTCTTCCCTGGGAGGGTGGGGAGGCCCTGGCCCAGGTTGCCCAGAGAAGCTGTGGCTGCCCCTGGATCCCTGGAAGTGTCCAAGGCCAGTTTGGAGCAATCTGGGCTGGTGGAAGGTGTCCCTGCCCATGGCAGNCTGGGCTGGTGGAAGGTGTCCCTGCCCATGGCAGGGGGTGGAATGAGATGAGCTTTAATCTCCTCTCCTTTTGCAAACCTGTGAGAATTTTTCTGAAGGCCTCCAGAGCCTGGTTTTTGCTGTGCATCCCCCTATTCCCAATTCCATGCTGTGATTCCTGGCTGGCAGATGTGAAGTTCTCGCTCAAAAAAGTTTTGCAATATCTGATCTTGGTTTTCTCAAGCTGCTTTATCCTCCCCTGGCTCCTGCACATATTGTCACCCATCTGCTGGAACCTGGATGGTGTGGAGTAAAGTGCAAATTTAACTCTAAATCTGACTGAATCAGTCCCTTTTGCCTCTGGAATTTCTGGGACAATTAACCAGGCATGACAGAAAACCTCTTCTTCAGCCAGACACTTCCAGTTTTAATGCTTAAAATCAGCTTTTTTTGGGTTTATATGGCAGGTAATTACGAGGGGTGGGCAATGCAGAGCATCAGCATTTGGGGTTATATCAGCAGGATAAATGAGGCATATTCAACCATCAACCACAGCATTTGATCTTCCCACAGAAGAGGAAAAAAAAAAGATATAAAAAGAAATTACTTGCAAGCTCTTCTTAAAAGGAAAAGTCTTTTTTAAATCTTTGCTCCACCTGCTCCTAAATACACATATTCTCAAAAACCTCTTTGTGGCCCTGATTAAAATCCTTTTATTGGATCTAAAGCCCAATAACCTCTTGGATATAATTGTGTTTCATTTAAATTGTGTTTATTTTTGATTTTATTACTTTCTAATTGTATTTCTTTCTCGTCCAACTCTGAACCAAACATTTTTGGCCTCGTTTCTGGCAGAAGTAGATGAGAATTTCCAAGGATTTATTTTGGGATATGACCACCCAAAGCACCTGATTTTATTAGTCCTCTGAAGAACAAAGATATTGTATATAATTCTTTAATGCTTTAAAAAGTTACAATACATTTTAAAACCCTATTTTAGAAGTAAAAACATTCGAAAAAATTACATTTTTCTACTGGATTTAAGCACCTCTCAATGGAAAGACTGTGAGCACATGGATCTGAGTGCAAAGAAAAGCCATGGAGACACTTTATCTCTCTCTGGTTTACTTTGTGTTTTCAAGGAACCAGGAATCACTCGTTGTAAATTAGGCAAGAAGTGGTAACTTCTAAGGGATGTAATGTTTAAAGTCGTGCTTCCTCAGTCACTGTGATTATTCCACTGCCTTAGGAGTGATAACACCCAATTTTACACATTTTTGGAGCTTCTGTAAATGGGATCATGTCCAACCACATAATAAAAGCACAGCCTTTCCCCCCCAAAATCACGGTCTGAGCCATTTACACATCTTCTTATTTATTTTTCCCTCGTTTAGGTGGCACTCAAACTTCAGGTTTTTTTCCCATTGCCAAACAAAATGTCTGGAAATCTCCCTTCCTCAGCAGGAAATTCCACAGCAGGTTCTCCTCTCCCAGGAGCACACCCAGCACCTTGTTAAAATAAAAATTGTAAGTGATCTACAGCGTAATTTCACCATTTTTGACACTGTGTTGAGCATCTGTTCTTTGATGTGCACTTCAGCAGCGAGGAAATTTAACATTAACATTGTCTGTAGCATTTCCAATGACTTTTGATTACGAAATGAGGGAAAATTCGGTGAACTTTGACAATCTTCCTTTGATGACAGTCATTGCTTCTGTGTTTCTGGAAGGAAAAGGTCTGATTCATGATGGGGCACAGATCAGAGGAGGAATTTTTCATTTGTCCTGCCACAATGGCTGTTCCATCTCTTATTGCACAGCATCAACCTAATTAGTAATAAAACCACTTTCTTTTCCTGTAATAATTTTCGCAGTAAGCCCAGAAAAGGAGATGAAAACACTCAATGTCAGGAGCAGGGAAGAGAAAGACTTAAGGAATGTGAAGGTTACTTTTCTGCTCTCCTGTGGGACGAGGGGAAAAGGCAGAATTAAAAAGACTAAAGCCTTAGAAAACACCATTAAAAATGTCTGAGCTGGAGGAGCTGCTTATTTTGAGGAGCTCTTTGCTCCTCACTGACACTGGGCTGGGAATGCAGCTGGATCTCAGTGTTTGTGGGAGCTGGTGGCACAGATCTGAGACAGGGGGACACTGAGGGTGGCCCAGATAATCTGATGATCTCATCTGCTTGCCTGGCCACGAATGTGCCTTCCTCCAGTGGCTTTTTAGTGTTGATTGTCCATGATTTTCCTCCCAGAAGGAGAACTGCTCAAACAGTGCAGTCAGGGAGGTGCTGGGGCTGAAAGATGAGTCTTACTCCACCCCACAGCCAGGCCAAAGTCCTCAAAGACATTGTCCCTCAGACAGGTCGTGTGAGGGGCAAGAATTAAGCCCTAAAAAAACACCATTAAAAACCTCTGACATGGAGAAGCTGCTTATTTTGAGGAGCTCTTTGCTCCTCACTGACATGGGGCTGGATCTCAGTGTTTGTGGGAGCTGATGGCACAGACCTGAGCAAGGGGACACTGAGGGTGTCCCAGAGCACAGGGCAGTTCAGAGACACCCCCAGTGATCTCATGGGCTTGGCTGCTCAAAAATGTGCCTCCCTCCAGTGACTTTTATTGTTCATTATCCGGGATTTTCCACCCAGAGGGAGAACTGCTCGAACAGAGCTCTCAGGAAGCTCTGAAGGATGGGCTGGGCCGTGTCTGACTCGATCCCACAGCCAGGCAGGGTCCTCAAAGACCTTGGCCCTCAGACAGGTGGAGATGTTGCAGCAAAACCAAATTCCTGCATGAACTTGTTTCCAGCCCAAAAAGCAGGATAACATGAAAATCCAGGGAATGCTCCCCTCCTGAATGATCAATTTATCTCAAAACACATAATGAAGCAAACAAAAAGAACCACCCTGCTGGATGTGTGGAGATTTTGAGAGCCCCTGGTTCCAGCATAAAATCTTTAAGTGAAAAGGTTGCTGTCCTATGGGAAAGCTGAGAGCTTTGGATCTGCTCCCAAATGTTCAGAATGGAGCTGGATTCCACGTTCCCATCCCCTCCAGGTGGGATTTCCCCACTTGTACACTGCATCTATTATAAAAAATATCCCAGGTTCTGTTTAGAATCTGAAACTTTCCTAATTTTAAACTGGAAAGAGGCATTCCTAAAGCTTCTCTCTCCATATTTCACCCACTTTAGAGTCCTTTAGTCGGCTTCCCTACTTAAACAAATATAGACTAATCATTATTTTCCTGAAGGGCTTGTGAAATGCTTCTGAAAATACTAATTGTCATGTGCAATGACATATGTTTTATGCAATCCAAAGGTTTTAGACCTCCTGAGCATAATTACTGGGAAGAATGAGGAAAAAAAAAAGGCTCCTTGAAACCATCAACCAGCTTTGTATCCAAGTCCCTCCTGGTGCAAATGGAGTAATTTTATTATAGTCTTTAGTTCTGATCAATGCAGAGCAAATCAGGTATCAATCAAAAATCAAAAATCTGCATTTCTTCATCCAGATGATCCCAGAGTGACACTGGCCCGTGTGGCAGACCGGAATTCAAGTTAGCTGCTGAATTCCTGGTGTAGGAACACACATGTTGTACCCTCACAAAACAACTCCAGTCTTGTCTCTCTGTCACTTCTTGGTGGCACTGACTCGAGAACACACCTGAGTTAATTCCTCCTGATTATTTCAGATCACCGAGCAAAATATCTGACAGGCAACACCTGCAATCATTTACTTAATTCTGGGCAGGACTCTAAGTGCAGAAACAAGCCAGTGGTTTCATATTATTGCTGCCAGTACTGAGGTGATGAACAGGGAGCCCGAGGCCCTTCCAGGCTGAGTTCATGGCTCCAGGAGAGGCACAGCAAGGAGAGATAGCTTTTGGTGTGAAATCACAGGCAGGGTGTGATTTAATCAAAGGGTGGCAGATCTAAGTGCTGCTTTGGCAGTCAGAGGACCCATCTGACAGCAAAATAGCAGAATCCCTGCCAAAAGGCATTTGTTGTTCATTATTATTTCGTGAGCTTGGCCATTTCCCCGCTCTGAGTGGCCCAGGGATGGGAGCAAGTAGAAGGACCAAAGTGAGGGAGGGCAAAATGTGAAGATATTTTCAAAAGCTGCATCAGTGACACACACACTGAAGGTCACAAAACCCAGACTGAAGCCCAGGGCCTTTGTGCCACCTCATCCTTTTTCTTGTGCTGGGCAGAGACAGCCCCTTTTGTCTCCATGTGCCACATGTGCCATGAGGAACCTCTCTGTGATGCCTTTTCACTGCAAAGGTGTGTGGTCTCCTCAGGGCTTTGATAAGGTCTGCAAAGTGTCAGAGGAGCAGAGTGAATGCCCCAAGAGAGCAGCTCTGACCACTGCATTTAGAAAAGAAAAGGTGGATTTGGTCATTAAAAACAGTTCACTTTTCCTACTCCCACCCACATTTAATGCCTTTTATAGCTATTCTGTTGATTATTCTGAACTGATGTAATTTTGGTCCTGCCTATTAAGCAACAATCACGTCCAGATATCTTGAAAGCTGCTGTTTTACAGAACTGTTGCCCACTGTCACCAGGAGTTAAAGGTACTGAGAACGACACCTGAACCTGCAAATGGCTCATCATCTTCTCTTGCCAGGCCCAACACACAAATCCAGAACAGAAGAGCTTGAGGGTACAAACAAGGTGATCCCTGAAATCTCTGCTTCCCTGACACCACTGGAAACAGCTGGATGCAGATATGGAACTAACAGGAGATGGCTGGAGCAGCCAAGAGGAAGGAATCAATATTTGTGAGTAGTCCTGCGTTTGTTATGACCCTTGTTTTGTCTCCATCTTCCCTTCAGCACCTCTGTCACAGAAAAACCCTCCCAGGATGCTCAAGATTGTCTTTGAAGTCGCTTGGTGTCAGCAGGAAATGTGAGTGAGCTCCTCAGTTCTCTCCAAATACCCGATTCTTTCACCACAAAGGTCTGAGGAAGTTTATTGCACAAATTGTCCTTAATATCAATGGTTTATTTCTCTCTTTCTTCCATAATGCTCACTTTTAATTTTGATTTTGAAAATCAGTCCCTGCCCCTCCTCTGCCCCTGCCCAGGAATTGGAACTGCACTGAGGTCTCCCCTCAGTCTGCTCTGCTCCAGGCTGACTTATTCCCCTGGGTTTTTTATTTAGAAGATTTGGGTAAAATTTTAGTTGATCTACAAGGCTGTGATGAACAGAAGGTCCCAGTGAGAGGAGTTAGAGCTGCAGATCTTTCAGACCATTCTCATAACCTGTCATCACAACTGAGTGGTCAGACCAGGTCCTGTGGGATTGGGAAGAAAACCAGAGTTCTCTAAAAACTAAAGAAACCCAGCCAGAGTGAGGACAGTTCTCAGCAGAAAATGGAGAGAAAAAAAAGGCATATTTATACCTAAGAGCAAACCCACAGCACAGGAAGTCCACAAGTGGCCACCAGCTGAAGGACATGGGCTCTGGTCTCATCTTCTCACAAAACTGTTGGCCCAGGGTCCCAAAAGCCCAGCCTGCAGCTCCCTGTCCCTCCCAGCAGATCCCTCACTCCATGCAGGCTCCACATGAAGTGTCAGGATTCGCTTGAACGGGGGCGTCTCCGCCTGACAATCCATAATTGAGTTTGGCTGTTTGATTTTATTTCAGCTCCATTTGGCAGTTCTGTTCCTCCTCTAAGTGTCCACGGGTCCAGTGGTCCAGCACAGGCTGAAATGAGAAGGTTTTACATCCTCAAAATCCCGCAGATCAATCAGTTCCTCTCCGGGGTGATTTGTGGCTCTTCTCCAGCTCTGCCTCCCTGACAAAGCCCGTGGGTTAACTACATATTTTTCCAAGATTACATCCTTCTTTTGGCAGAGTGGTCTCAGCCATCCTCTGGTTCACAGCACAGATCATTATTTTCAGCTCCTTTCTCATTTTTTTAGCTTGATGGGTAAAGAGTTTGGATGGCCCCTGCAAACTTGCCATTACAGAAGGCTGCCCATGAATCTATTCAATGACTCTGTGCATCCAGAGAATTTTTGATGACATTTTCCCCCCTCTTGCTTTACGTGATTGACACTGCAGTGATGCCTTTTGGAAATGCAACATGAGTAGAGCTGATTTTCAGGCTTGGTTGGAAAAATCTGTGTAGTTAGCTGGATTTTTTTTAAAATATAATTTCAGCGTTTTATTATCTCACAATTAACGTGGAAAATTTCTTTTGAAGGGCTTTGGTCTGGAATGCAGTTTAAATAAGAAGATAATTCTTCTAAATACTGCAGAAAGAGCCTCTGTAGAGGAGTTACAGGAAGAAGAAGAAAAGGTCAGATTAATGCTGGGTCTGCAATCAGTGAAAGTGGTCCCTTGAAGACTGAGTTACTAAGGGTCCTTTAACATGTAATGATATCAAATTATTTCACAAAATCTTTGTGCCACCTCATCCTTATTTTTTGTGCTGCTCAGAGACAGCCCCTTTTGTCTCCATGTGCTACATGTGCCATGATGAACCTCTCTGTGACACCTTTTCACTGTGTTTGAACACATTTTATGTCCAGCCTTTTAGTACCTGAATGGCAAAAGAAAAGTGACCTTTTATTTAGGATTTGTCACGTCCAGCAGCTCAGCTGGAACAGGCCCTGATGGCCAGAAATCCTGCTCAAAGCACCCCTGGTCATGCCCAGATTAACATGGTGCATCCAGGACAATTCTGGCTGGCTGAGCAGAGCGTGGGCTGATTGATTCCATGATCCACGACCCGAAATGTGGGAGATTTACCTCCAGCATTTAATGTGGGAGCTCACAGCCACCAGGGGAGAGGACACAGGTGCTTCTAGAACAGTCACTGGAGAGAAGAAATAACTCACCTCCATTTGCTTCTCAAAAGATTCCGTCAGGATTTTACCCCAGGAAAGGGCTGGAGCTGTGTCAGGGCAGGCTCAGGGTGGATCTCAGGCAAAGGTTCTTCCCCCAGAGGCTGGTTGGGCACTGCCCAGGCTCCCCAGGGCAGTGGGCACAGCCCCAAGGCTGCCAGAGCTGCAGGAGGGTTTGGCTGATCCTCTGGGGCACAGGGGGGGACTCTTGGGGCTGGGCCTGTGCAGGGCTGAGGGTTGGACTGGATGGTCCTTGGGGGTCCCTTCCAGCTCAGCCCCTACTGGGATTTTCCCAGTGATCCTGTTGCTTCAATTGTCCCTCTTTTCCCCCTTCTTTCTTAAGTGCCCATGGGGTGAAGGTGGTGGGAGGCAGTCTGGGTTCCTGGGGGTGTCCTCCCCAGGCACAAAACCCCCCTCTCCCTTTCTGTCTCTGGGGTTTGTGCTGTGGCTGTTGCAGGAGCTGTTGTTTTATGCTCACAGAATTCAGGCATCCGAGAGATACAAGAACCAAGATGGTTTTGATTGACTTTGGTTATTGTGATGAACAGAATAAAGAAGCTCTGCAGGATGGGGGAGATGGAAACCAGTGAGACAAAAAGGCCAACAAGAGAACCCACCTCTGTCTGCCCTTCCCCTTACCCACCACACCCCTCAGTGTCACTCTGAGAGCTACCAAACCTGACTTTTAACTTGGGTCTCAGAATTTATGTTCCTGCCCTATTGGGTTTCCATATTTTTAGGTTTTTTACACAGTTTAAAAGTTCTGTAAATGGGGATAAAATGGTTTGTGTTGGAAGGGACATTAAAGCCCATCCAGTTCCACTCCCTGCCATGGGCAGGGACACCTTCCACCAGCCCTTGTTGCTCCAAGGATGGGAATACTGGTTTCCCAAGGTTTCAGGCAGGTTTGAGGTGGTTTGGTTGTTGTTCTTGTTGCATATGAACCACGTCCAGTACATATTATTATTGTCTGAGTCAAACTTCGTAGAGATATAAATAGGGTTTGCTCTAACTACAGCATGATACATGGAAAATAAAACATGAGATTTTTCTACTATCTCCTGCTCTCACCTACAATGACAGGAGCAATTAAATATGGAAAGGGGTTTTTTCACTTCTCTCCTGCTTATTTAATTCCCAGCTTTTCTCATATTAGCTCAGCTGTGGATCATTTCTTTTATAAACAGTATCTTCTCATAAAAAAAGCATCTCTAAGAACACCTTTCCTCAAGAACAAGAACATTTTAAGAGCAGGCAGATATGCTGTTCACCCCAAGACCCACTTTATTTGCAGCCACACTGTGATGGGTTGTTACACTCCCACAAACTGTGCTGCCACCACGGCCTGGGGCCAATTTCTTTGATTTTGCTCCAGGGTGGAGTGGAGCTGGGGAAGAGCAAAGTGGATTTGACAAACTGTGTTCTTAATTAATTTACATCCAATTAGGATTAATTAATTGCTGACTGAAGTATCACCCCATGTAATTATGTATGAAAATAAATAATCCTTGTGAACCAAAGGAGGCGGGTGTTGCAGAGTGGAGACACCACAATCCCATAGGTTGTGCTAGGAGGGGAAGGCAGGGCAGGGAAAGACCTCCAGGTGCAGGTGGGTTGGTTTTCATTCCCCCAGCACATCCCTGATAGAGAATCCCAGAATCCTTCCAGCCCCTGGGGCTGCAGGGGGTTGTTTTGACCCTGGAGCAGGACCTGGCCAGCTCAGAACACGCATCCAACAGCTCTCTTTCCCCCAAGAAAAAATGTTCTGGACAAAATCCCTCCCCTCCAGCCAGTGAATCACCAAATAACATAGACTGGGATCCTTGAGTGCTCCTCCATCCTCCTGCATCCCCCAAGAGGTGCTCTGCAGATCTTGGGTAAACCCACATGGAAGAAGTGGCACTGCCCTGACCTGTGTCCCAAGCCCTGTGACCCCCCCAGCCAAGGCTCTACTCACTGATGAGATCATCATTTTGGGGTTGAAAACTTGGGGGTGATCAGAGAACACTCAGGTGACCATTTTGTGACAACTCCCATTTTATGGCCCAACCTATACTGAGTCTGGTCTTACTGACTTTGCCCCTTTGAGGTGTGTGCAGGTTTTTCCCACTGCAAGTTGTGGTATAAAAGCACAGCCCGAGGAGTTAATCTTTTTTTTCTTCATTTTTTTTAATGTGGCAACGAACACATAAGTAAAATTTAATTTAAAATGGACAGAATGTCTATCCCTCAGAGCAAGAGCAGGTCATTGTGGTGCCAGTCTGAGGCAGAGATGTTAAGGAAAATACACAAGCAGATACAGAACTAGGAAAATAGAAACACAAAAAAATGGGAAAATAAAGGGAAAATAAGTGGAAAATAAAGGGAAAATAAAAGGAAAATAACAGCAAAATAAAGGGAAAATGAAAGGAGAATAAAAGTAAAAAATTAAGAAGGAAAAAAATACCACCATAGGATGGTTCCCCACAGAGTTTTAGTTCTTTGCTCTCCAGTTCAGTGGTAGACACGCTCTGTTCCACTGAGCAAATTCAGTGTGACACTCCCAGAGAAGTCGTTCATGAAAAATTGGGAGATTTTTGTCAGGTTGTATAAATGGATTAGCCAAAGTGACACTGTGCAGGAGACAGAAACATCTGAAGGAGAACAAAATAACCTCTTTCTTACAAGGTCTAGATTTCACCTTAAATTCAAATGCCAATTGGAAGTGGCATTGATGGTAATGGATTTTGGGAGATGTTAAATGAAAAAGCACAGGTGGGATAAATAATCTGGAAGTGCTGGTGGTGTCAATAGAGTGGAAGGAAAAGGCAGGAGCTGTGAGATCAGCGGGATTGCACTGGGTGCACAGAAGCTGAAATCTTCTTTTTAATATGCCAAAAATGTGAGTTTGAGTCATGCTTCAAGTGGCTGTTAAAAGACAACCCACAGCTAAACTTATTTGAGGTGTTAGAAAGCTAAATCTGACCAGTTTGACCAGGAATTCCTCGGTGGATCCTGGTCAACAACCAAGCTGACTTCAGGTTTCTGAGTGTGGTGTCGGGGAGGTTGATCTTCTGTGTCTGTGCAGGGCCAGGGGTTGGACTGGATGATCCTTGTGGGTCCCTTCCAACTCAGGGTATTCTGTATTTTTATGAGTCTTTCTCCCCAGCCTCACTAATTCCCAGTTTTCCCAACAGCCTCTGCCTGTCTACGCTCTAAAATCTGTGGAAGGAACTCCCTTGGCTGTGTGGGGACAGGATGAATTCCAGTCTGTGCTCTGCTCCTCCCAAACTCACCAAACAGCACCAGGCACTCTGCTCAGCACTGAGATTCACCAGCAAGGAATAATGCCTGATTCTGAAGACCTTCTTTCTGTGAACACTGGGTTCTATGGAAAGGGAAAAAAATACAGCTTGAAATATGTTTGTACCAAGGTGTTGTGAAGAGCTCTGCTGGAGAATGAGGAGTCTGCGCAGGCCCAGCTCTTCTGAAGGCACTCAGTGACCATCTAATCTCTCTGTTTCATCTTAATGCCTCCCTAATGCTTGTTTAAACAGATCTAAAATTACCTGGAGCTCTCAGACAGAAGAGGATGTCGTTCTGTTCTGTCTGGGTAAATAAGCACTTGAAGCAGAGGAGAAGGGAGTGCAGTGAGATCCCCTGTAGCTTCACCTGAATTAACCACAAGTAGTGCCTGAGTACATTATTTATTGTGCTTCAGCTGCCTCTTCACCTCTCTTTGGCTCCATTTCCTTCTCTCATCGCTGGCGGGGTCACCCTCACTCACATCCCTGCTTGCACCTGCATTTCAGCCCCAGAACATCTCCAAAGTCCCTGCTGGGAGGTGGGCTTGGGGAACTTTGTTATCCTCCTGATTTGGGGCTTGAGCATCGCTGCTGGAAACCCCATCGGGGAGTCAGCCCGTGCCTTTCCAAAGCCATCCATCCCCCAGCAGGAGTGGAGCAAGGGCTTCCCAGGAGTGCAGGCACAGCTGACTGCTGCCACCCCAAGGCTGAACACATCCCTGATCCACAGGAGCCCATATCACTCCCTAACAAGGAGGAAAAAAGGTGAAGGAATGCACAAGTGTCTCTCAACACTCATCTCTTTACGAAACCTTTCCTTCCAAAACCTGTCCTTCCAAAGCCCAGAGGCAAGTCCAGCCTGACCCTTGTCTTGGATGAGCCTGAAGAGCTCACACACATCAGACTGTTGGCCCTGTTGGCCCTGGAATCATTAGGGGAATTATTCCTTCCCATATATCAGCCAAGTGCCAGGCCTAAGGTGGGAATCCATGTCCAAAATGCTCATATGGTCTGGGAAATGTGAGGATGGAAAATAGAAAACTTCCTTCCTTGGTTGCTCAACCCTCTGACAGCATGGACCACAGCTCTCAAATAGCTTTTATTTCCTTTATTTTTCACTCCTTTCCCTCGTTTCACTCTTTCCCATGGCTTTAAAGGCGTAGGGGAATTCTCTGAGGGTACCATATCCTGGGAATTCATCTCTCCTCATGATGGAAGCCTCTCCAGGATCCACAGGGACAGTTTTCCTGAAATACAGACCTGTCTCAAAAGGACTGTTGTAATGAAAGTGCAGTTCTTCCTTTCCTTCCCTGACCCTACCTGGTCACTCAAAATGGGGTTCACTGTCCCTTTTTGTGGGCAGTTACTGCAACTGCAATGGGAGGGTTGGAGGAATGGCTCATATCCCTTTGTGGGACAGGAACACATGTTACAACAGGTTGTAGGATGGGTCTGTACCTCTCCACTCTGCAGCAGGTGCTGTCAGAGTGACCAGAGGGCAGGATTTGTTTTCAACTATGGAATTAGATCCCAGGCAAAAAGTGACTGGACAGGGGAAAGGGCCTCAAGCTGTGCCAGGGGAGGGTCAGGCTGGACATCAGCAGGAATTTCTTGCTGGAAAGGGTGGTCAGGCACTGGCAGGGGCTGCCCAGGGAGGTTTGGAGTGCCCAGCCCTGGAGGTGTCCCAGGAAGGCCTGGCCGTGGCACTCAGTGCTCTGGGCTGGGGGACAAGGTGGGCATCGGGCACAGGGGGGACTCGATGACCTTGGAGGGCTTTTCCAACCTTAATAATCCTGTGATTCTGTTAACTGAACACCCCTGGGTGCCTCTTTTGACTTTTATCTTCTTTGCCCAAACCAACGTCCCGAACCAGCCCCGGGGTTTGTCTCCTCAGCCCACACAGAGTTAACTCCAGCCTTGTTCTGCACTAAATCATGCAGCATATGGAGACAAAATTCCCAACCATCTGGATTATCATTAGCCATCAGGTGTTGTGCTCATTACACCTGTTATAAAGAAGAAGGATAATTAAATGGGGGGAATTACATTCCACTCAGAGCTTTGCTGCATTTTATCAGTACATTCTTGTCCCTTTTTGGCGAAATGACCAAAGCACTTCTGGGCAATATGCAAAATAAAAACCTTTTGCATGAGGCAGAAATAAAGATGAGTGAACCTTCTTAGCCTGAGCAGATGTTTTTCATTAGGAAATAATTTTTCAAAAGGCAGAGAGACTCATACTCATAATTTTCAGAGCAGCTTCCTTCACTTTGGAGGGTAACTAGACTCAATTTAGTTGCAAATGGGCTGCACGGTCCCGGGAACAAGGGAAGGGAAAGCAATGAGAACATGTGCTGTGGTTTTAATCAAAAATCTTTCCCAAAATAAAGGAGTTGTGTTCTATTTTCCCCGGAACAATTGTTGGTTTCTGATTTAACTTCATAGCTACTGGGTATGTATCTTGGGAGACAAAGAGCATTTAAGGGTGCAGGAAGAACAGCTTCCTCCCTCGTGGCAGTGATGTTCTTCTCATCCCAAGGAACTTATTTCTGTGGGATATGGTTGCCTGACTGCAGATTCTTATAAAAAAAAGCCAAATTCCCTAAAATTCTCCACTGAATGACGCATATCCAGGTGGTAGGGGTGAAGGAGATTAGGATTTCCTCTAGAAGGACTCATTAATTAATATTTGATCATACTAATTAATTAATAATTTATCCAGCACAACTAACATCTGGTGGATGTGCAACACCAACACCAGGGAATTTGGGATCTGTGTTTCAGAGCTGAACCTCATCAACTGACTTGTCCCACAGGAAGACATCACGGAATTTTGGTGCCAAACTCCCTCTTTTCAGGTTTCTTTGGGCACCAGGAAATGGGGAGGCACAACTGCATTATCCATAGGTGGCTCCTGTGCTCCCAGAGGAGGCTGGAATCACACAGGTGTGGAATCACAAGAGATGGAATCACACAGGTGTGGAATCACACAGTTATGAAATCACACATGATGGAATCACACATCTATGGAATGGCACATTTGGAATCACACAGTTATGGAATCACAAAAGATGGAATCACAGTTATGAAATCACAGAGGATGGAATCACACATATATGGAATGACACATATATGGAATGGCACATTTGGAATCTCAAACACATGGAATGACACACGTGTGGAATCATGCATATGTGGAGTAACACACATGGAATCACACAGGTATGGAATCACACAGGTATGGAATGACACACATGGAATCACACACGTGGAATGACACACAGGTATGGAGTCACACACATATGGTATCACACACATGAAATCACACACATGGAATGACACATATAGAATGGCACGTGTGTGGAATCTCACACACATGGAATGACACACATATGGAATCACACAGGTGTGGAATCACACACACATGGAATCACATATATGGAATCGCACATAGGTGTGGAATCACACACACATGGAATCACACATATGGAATCACACATATGGAATCACACACAGGTGACCACATGCATGGAATCACACAGGTATGGAATCACACACATGGGATCACACACATGGAATGACACACAAGTATGGAATCACACACATATGGGATCACACACATGAAATCACACACATGGAATCACACATAGGTATGGAATCACACACACGTGGAATGGCACACAGGTATGGAATCACACACCCATGGAATCAAACACCCATGGGATCACACCCATGGGATCACAACCTCAGTGTCCTTTTTTCCTTGCCTCTGCTTAATCCCAGCAGTGCCAGGCCAGGGGCTTTTCTCCCCCTTGTGCAGCTCCTTATCCATCAAAATCCAACCTAAACAAACCAGAGGTCCAAGGTAAAGTCAGGGAAGGAGGTTTTGATGGAAAGGACAAAACTGAGGCAGTGCTGGAGAGCCCCAGGCTGGGTGCTTGTGCTTTTTATTTCCTAAAGCCAAGGCCTGTGTGACCTGCATCCACAACAAGGACTTCAAGAAAATCAAATTCCCCACCTGTTCTTGGCTGGAGCTCTTCAAGGCTCACTGGGTGGACTTTAAGGGATGGCTCCTCCTTCCTCATCCTTAAAATCATGTGCTTTTACCTCCACTGAAAACCAATTCCACCCAGTAACAATGGGTTGCTTTTAAATTAACAAGTTGTAGCCCCTGAGGGCCTGTGGAGAACTCCTGCCCAGCTTGCAGTGAATAACAAGTCTCCCACTGACTTCCAGGAGCCAGAATTTCACTTGAGAGCATTTTCAGGGCATTTTTAAAATGCAAACCAACAGAGACAGGCAGGATTTGATCCCTGCTGTAGTTCCAGTTCCATCTTTTCTGCATGGTTTATCTATTCCAATGGAAAATGAGAATAATCCACCCTACTATTAGACTGTTTTGCTGTAGGATGAGCTTCTTCACCCTTAAGCTGGTACAGCAGCCATACAGAAATACAAGGCTGCTCTTAATATTTGTAATAAATTGTTATTGTTCAAGACAAACACACTTCTTGGACATCCAGACAATAATTCCAAATATCAGTGGAACTTTACATTTAAAGATATTGCACTGGCTGTTTATTGTTTTAATTTTGTGCTTTTTTTTTTTTTTCTTGAATTTTCCAAGGTTTTTTATGCAATTTCAGAGGTTTCCTCTCTTTTCTTACATTACTCTCAGCACACAGGGATACAGTTCAGGATGTTCTGGGTGTTTACTCTCCACGGGTGGGTTCCATTTCAACAGTATTTTATTCACAAACGAAAATGTGTGTTAAAGAAAAGAGACCTCAATTTTCTAAAGCAAACAAGGAGGTAATTGTTGGGAAAGGGAAAAAACGAAGCTTTATGCATTTGCTGAGTCTCCCCAAATCTATCAGGAGTGTTTGGCTGCTTAATCAACCCATGGGGACCTGCCAGGTCAGTGAAAATGAGGCAGAAACCTCAAGAGAAAATGCTCCTTATTGACATTTCTGGGTCTGGTGCAAGAACAGAGTTGCATAAAGAGGGGGAAAAAAAGAATATCCCAACATTTCCCACCACTGCTGAGGTTTCACTTAAATCTCTCCCCAGATCCAATCTTCAAACTCCCTAAAAATCTGAGGTATTTAAATCACATAGTTATATATTTAACTCTCCTGCCACGCGTGAGAAAAACAACCAAAGCTGCACTTCCAGCTCTTGGGGCCCTTCTTGGGGATGAACACAAAGCAAAAATGCCTCATCAAGAGTTTGAGTCTCCTCCCAGCTCTGGGAATATGAGATAACTCCTCCAGCCTGAGCAGAGAGTTCTTTCCATCTTCACGGGGACTCCTGAGCCCAATTAGGAAAATCCACAGTGGAGGGTTTTGATGGGAAGAAGATGCTGGTGGTGCCTGGTGGTACCTGAGCCCAGCCCTGGTGCCAGGCAGGGCCACTTTAACCCCTCTCCACACCTGGATCACACCCCTGCCCATGTTCACAGCCACAATCCAGGGATTTTCCATTTTTTTCCATAAATACAAAAATAAATACACACGTACACATTGCAGGTCCTAGAAAATGTTTCTTTTCGAGTCACTTTTTCACCTGGAGCTTCCCTGTTTCTACATTTCCCTCCTTTGTTTCCTACTTCTGTCACTGCCTCCTTGTCCCAATCCATAACCAGTTCTTTCTGTCCCAACTTCCTCTTATCTTTTCTGGGAATTATTGAAAATTCTGGGTTACCTGTGAGTTAATTTTGCAAAGAGGAAGCTGTGAGTGAACCAACCTCAGCCTGACCAACAGCAGGACAGCAGAGAGCACTTTTCACCACCAAGGGCTTCCAAGTTCCCCAAGGAATCAGCTGTTATTTCTGCACCTCCACATCCCTTCCAAACCCTTGCAATGCTTTCCTCAGCCCCTCCTGACCTGCCTCCCCTGGCCCTGAAGTCCACCCTGCTTGACAGTGACATTTCTTATTGATTTTTAAAAAAACTTCTCTTTGCCCACACTGCAGCTCTGGAACTTCTTCATCCTGTGCTTTCTTTTTGTGCTGCCAGGGTGTTCTTGAGGTACATCCTTTCTAATTTATAAGTTTGTCCTACCAAAAAAAAAAAAAATCAAATCAAATCAAATCAAATTGGACACATTTGTAGCTAGATGTGTCAGTATTTATGCCTCACTGTTGGCAGCACCTCCACTGCTATTCAATGGTTTGAATCTCTTCAGAAATGTGTAATAGAATTCCATTTTTAATCAGGTTGAAGCTGCAAAGCATCTGAGGACATCACTGACCAAAAGCCCCCCGAGAAGTATTTATGTTGTTGTAGCACCAGGATGATCCATCAAGAACTGGATGTTAATAATGGCATTTAATTTGAAAATGGAGCTTTGCTTTTATGTTTTTTCTGTGCACTTTCTGCAAGCAGGGAAGGCTAATTAGCTCCTCTGAGGAGAGGACATAATGCAGAGCAGGGATTTGAGCCTCACTCCGAGCTTTGTTCACTGTCTGGCAGAACTGAACCATATCTACATCTTCATACAGACAGAAGAGACATCAGCTGGCACCCAGGGCTTGTGACATCCAGCCCCAGCTCTGCCCCTGGGAGCTTCAACCCCCACCAGCTCAGCCCTCCTTAGCAGCAGAACCAGGGAGAGGGGACAGGCAGCACCTTTTTTTGGTAGGGAATTAAATACGACACCTACTGTGTTCATATTGACTCCAGTGCTGGTCTTTGAGCCCAATTCTTAAAGGATATTTCATTTATTTGTTCTCCCTCTTTGGCTGTTCTACATGGTCACGTCCAACACGGGCTCACATTTCATTCTGGTTGTCACCAGTGTGGGCTTTTAGGGTGACATCCCACTGCCCCTCCTGTTTTGGAGGGGCTAAAGGGTCATCTCACAATCAGAGTTGGAAGGGACCCCCAAGGATCATCCATCAAACCCCAACAATCCCACCCTGTCCCTCAGAGCGTTGTCCAAACCCTCCTGGAGCTCTGGCAGCCTTGGGGAGCCTGGGCAGTGCCCAAACAGCCTCTGGGGGAAGAACCTTTGCCTGAGATCCAACCTGAGCCTGCCCTGACACAGCTCCAGCCCCTGGGGTAAAATCCTGACGGAATCTTTTGAGAAGCAAATGGAGGTGAGTTATTGTTTCTCTCCATTGAATATGAAAAGGGTCTGGAAAGCAGGTTCATGGCTCTTATTTGCCTTTCAGGTACTAAAGCAGTGAGATGTTCTCTGCCAGGCTGCAAACCTGCCTTCCAGCACTCTCTGTGCTATCAGACTGGTTCCCTCTGTGCTCCAGAGCTCCAGGTTTCCATGGCAAGCTGGTGTTCATTCCCTCAGGCTCAGCACATGGTGGACCAACTCATTACACCCATGAGGGTCTGGTGGAAGGTGTCCCTGCCCACATCAGGCAGATGGAACTGGATGGGCTTTAAGGTCCCTCCCAGCCCAAGCCAGTCTGTAATTCCATGATTCTGTGAGGACAGTGCTTTGAAATAACAAGCTGAAAGGCTCAAGCCTTGTAGTTGTACAGACCAGCCCCAGACACAAGAAGCAGCTTTATCCCAAATTCAGAAGTCTCCATGGAAAGCACTTCTCTGCCCAAGTAGAGAGCGAGGTCCACATGTCCCATGTAACATTTTGGGGACACCTCCTTCAAACGCTGACATTTCCTCTCCAACTCCAAACCTTCCTAAGCTGCTTTTGCTTCTCTAGTGAGGAGAAAGGGATTAGCTGTCAGCTGGAGTAATGAATGCTCCCAAGGTTTTGTGTAGCTGCAGCAGCAGGAGAGGGCAAAGCTGGATTAAAAAATCCTTGCAATTTGGATTTCGGCTCCTTTTAGACTGAGAGAGATAAATAAAAAGTAGCATCTCAACAAAAGTGAGCTGCTAAAACCACACGGTGTGAATTGGCTCCTGGAAAATCTGCTCTGAGAACAGTTATGCTCTTACAATAATATCACAATTAATGAGGCCAAGGCTCCTGGAAAAACTCTGACAGGGAGATAGGGAATGAGAGATCCCTTGTATCTCAAAGCCTTTGTATGAATATATTTGGGGAAGAAAAGCAAAGGCAGGGCGTGCATCACGTGTACAACCAGCTGGCTCTGCTTGGGGATGTTTCCATGTCCACCTGTGCAGTGGGATGAGTGGAAAATGGGAGGGAATTGTGTCATGGGGTGACTCCTCCTGGCCCAGAACCCCAGGAGCTCTCACACCATCCCAGCCAGGTGGTTGTGTCACCTGCAGACTTCACTCACTCCCTACTCCTCCTTTCCCAGGCTTTTATTGCCTCCTCCACAAAAGTTTGCTTTATGATTCCCTTGGATCTTCCTGCTTTCAGACTGTGCCTGGGATTTCTTGCCCACAGAAGGAATCCCTTCCCTCCCTGGGCCTGCCCTTGGAGTGTCAAGGCTGTTATTGCTTTGCTTTCTCGTCTCAAAGCTACACAGCCCAATTATTTCCTTCTGCACCTAAGCCACTGTTCCCCAGAACTCCTGATCGTGTCATCAGTCTCCTCCAAAGTTTCCTCATTAAATTGGTCTCCCCCAGCCTTGTTCAGTGCCTCAAACTTGGACACAGATGGAGCTGGAGTCTCCCAGTGCTCAGGCAGGGATGTTTCTCAGAGGCTGGAACAGGGACTTGGAAGCCTTTGGTGGTGGGAAGTGCTCTCTGTGTCCTGCTGTCGGTCAGGCTGAGGTTGGTTCACTCCCAGCTTCCTCCCTCCTGCCAGTGATGTTCTTCTCATCCTAAGGAACCACTTATTTTATTATATAAGATACAATTATATAAGTGGTTATTATATATTAATTAGTATTGTTTGATATTAATTAATATTAATTAATATAACACATGATTATATGTGTAGGGAAGCAGATCTGATCCCTTCCCTACTTATTTCTCAGCCTTCAGACTTTTTCAGCTGGGAGCATTCTCTGAATCTCTAAGGTTTTTTGGGTTTTTAAACACTTTCTGTGGTGGTGGTTTGCATTTCCTACCCTAAGTGGGGCTCTCCAGATAACCCAGCAGTCAGAAGGATAAATCCATGAGGGCTGGGATTGCTGGAGGCACAAGTGAGTGGACAGACTTGGGTGACTGCTCAGACTCTTGAGGAGAGTGATGTTTCCAACACAAGAGGAGCCCAAGTGCCCACCTGCACATTGGCATCCTGATTTTTCCCAGCGGGAAACAAATCCCAAGTCACCACCATCACCCTCCAAATTGGACATGGCAGAGTGTCCTGGGATACCTGGGATGTGTTTGCCAGGAAGAGCAAACTGAGCATGAATCTCAAAGGAACCCACCAGGACTGGGGAGGCTGAGAGAAGGCCCCACACTTGGTGAATCACAAAATCCCAGAATCCCAGGATGTGCTGAGCTGGAAGGGACCCCCAAGGACCATCCAGTCCAACCCT
>NW_021940789.1:107709-109285 GCF_001715985.3 Manacus vitellinus
GGGCTGTGCCCACTGCCCTGGGGAGCCTGGGCAGTGCCCAACCAGCCTCTGGGGGAAGAACCTTTGGCTGAGATCCAACCTGAGCCTGCCCTGACACAGCTCCAGCCCTTCCCTGGGTGCTGTCCCTGCTCCCCCAGAGCAGAGATTTGAGCTGCCCCTCTGCTTCTCCCTTGACTCTTTTCTGTAGGGCTGCAGCATCCAGTCATTCCAAACAAAAGATGATTAAAGGGCAAGAAAATCACAGAACCACAGAATCATCAAAGTTGGAAAAGACCTTTGAGATCATCAAGTCCAACCAATGGCCCAACATCACCTTGTCAAGCAGAAGGTGTCAAGTATTGTTGTGAGCACCAGGGGACCAAAAGCCCAGGCCAGGCACCTGCTGGCACAGAAAATTTCAATTCCACATCAGAGAAGACTTGAGTCTTCTTGAATCATGACCTAAGCTGGGTTGTGCCCTGAGACCACAATTCCTGCCATTCCCTTCCCCCTTTTTCCATGCTCTCTGCTGTCCAGAGGAACATTTCTGTCCTGGACCCACCTGGGTGACAAGGGCTGTGTTAGGAAACAGCAAACCCCTGCCCTCCAGGGAGTGACAGGGAGAGGAGTCATCCATGCAACCCTGAACTCCTTGGAAAAAGTAGTGGCATAAAACCTGTAAATTGCCATGGGCACCTTTGCTGTGGAGCAGGAGAGTGGCTGTGGCAGTGATTGAAGAGACCCCTCAGAGCCCCCCCAGGGGGGATCTGCTTCTGGCAAAGGGCAGGAAAGGCATGGGACATGGAGAGAAAGTTTCCCACTGCACTGAAATCCTCCGGGAACTTGGGGAACACCCTGTATTCCATGGAGAGAGTGATGGCTCTGGCAGCAAACTGCCAGTGGAGGTTGGGAAATCCAACCCCAGGGGGGTCTTTGCTGGGAGGCAAAGCCTTCAATGCTCTTCAAAAGGGCTTGAGCTGACTGAAAATTCCATGCCTAAGACTGATCCACCCATCCTTTGCTCCTCTGATAGTCAGGGGAGAGAAAAGCAAGGCATGTCTTCCAAAAACACGCTCAGCCAGGGCTGGAGAATCACCTGGATGTCTTTGTTTCCCTCCATTGAATATGAAAAGGGTCTGGAAAGCAGGTTCATGGCTCTTATTTGCCTTTCAGGTACTAAAGCAGTGAGATGCTTCCTCCTTAAGTCTGGTCACTCTCTGCCAGGCTACAAACCTGCCTTCCAGCACTCTCTGTGCTATCAGACTGGTTCCCTCTGTGCTCCAGAGCTCCAGGTTTCCATGGCAAGCTGGTGTTCATTCCCTCAGGCTCAGCACAGTGTGGACCAACACATTACACCCATGAGAGTCTGGTGGAAGGTGTCCCTGCCCACATCAGGCAGATGGAACTGGATGGGCTTTAAGGTCCCTCCCAACCCAACCCAGTCTGTAATTCCATGATTCTGTGAGGACAGTGCTTTGAAATAACCAGCTGAAAGGCTCAAGCCTTGGAATTGTACAGACCAGCCCCAGACCCAAGAAGCAGCTTTATCCCAAATTCAGAAGTCTCCATGGAAAGCACTTCTCTGCCCAAGTAGAGA
>NW_021940789.1:112004-117634 GCF_001715985.3 Manacus vitellinus
GGATCAAGGGTTGGACTCGATGATCTTGGAGGTCTTTTCCAGCCTGGCTGATTCTCTGATTCTGTGATTCTATGACTGAGACCAGGAGGGACAGAAAGGGGAGAGGAGGAGTGGGAGAGAGCAGAGAAGGGTTGGAGGAGAAGATCATTGCAAGAAACATCCTGTTTTCTTGAGCTTGTTGTGTGGGTGCTGTGGCACAGACAGACCCAAACCACATTTGGGGTATCTTTACCTTTAATCTGGCTTTAGTGCCATGGGCTGGGAACCACGGCGGGGTTGGATCAAGGGTTGGACTGGATGATCTCGGAGGTCTTTTCCAGCCTGGCTGATTCTCTGATTCTGTGATTCTATGACTGAGGCCACGAGGGACAGAAAGGGGAGAGGAGGAGTGGGAGAGAGCAGAGAAGGGTTGGAGGAGAAGATCATTGCAAGAAACATCCTGTTTTCTTGAGCCAGTGCCTTGTTGTGTGGGTGCTGTGGCACAGACAGACCCAAACCACATTTGGGGTATCTTTACCTTTAATCTGGCTTTAATTCCCAAGCCAGCAGCAAGGGGCTGCTTCCTCCTGGATTTTCCATTGTTCCTGTTCCCAGTTCATCCCAGGTGGCTCAGAGAGACTGCTGTGACCACAGGACTATTCACACCCTGAACAAAAGGGAGCTCAAGTACTACAAGTGCTGCAGCCAAACCTCTCCTTGTTTGGCTCAGAGAGTTACATCCCAGCTCTTTGTTCAGGCCCTGGCACACAAGGGCTGTGTTTCCCTGGGTGAAATAAAAGAGTTCACAGGCAGCATCTTGACCCCAAAACGTCAAAGGCAGCAGGGACAGGGGCCAGAACATTGACAGGGCTTAGGAAAGTACATAGAGACAAAGTGAGAGCCTCAGAGCTGAGCTTTGGAGAGGTTTTTCTTTCTTCCAGAGTGGGAGCCCTGGTTTCTGTTGCTGTTGACACAAGGAGTGGGAAGAAAGAGTGTTTACACCTTGTACTTATGGTCATATCTGACTTCAGCCTCCAGCCCTGATGTTTGCTCAGCCCACAGAAGGTGACTCAGGGACTGAGCTCAAATGGCTCGCTCAGGGTGAACAAACCAAGGGGGTTGGCTGGACAGGGGACTCCAAATGGCCCTGTGTGCAGAGCACAGGGTGACACAGAGGCTCCAGGAGCACTGGGGAGAGCAGAGAGATGGGCAGGATCTCATTCCCGGCCACACTGCAGAGTTTAAAGGCACAGAGGCTGCTCAGGGCCCTGTGCAGGCAGCTCTTAAACCTTCCAGGACTGCTGCAGGTACACCTGCCACGATGGAAATTATATAGCTCTTTTAATTTTTAATGGTTTTTATCAAACTTTTTCATTTTAATGTTTTACTTAATCATAAGCTGTGTTAGGCCTTCAGTTATTCTCAGCCAGCTTTTGGCAATAATAAGCTGTCATAAGCCACTTTTGTGAGAACAAAGCTTGGGAAAAGCACTAAAACTAAGCTTTGCTAAACTACCCCTGATATGCTTCAGTGAACAAAGCATTTTCCAGCCTTTGCTTCCAAACAGGTCCACAACTTCAACAGTTTTGAGTCAGAAAAACCTTCAGAAAGGAGGTCCCGACACGGAGGATTTGCAGCCCCTCTCTTTTCCTTTTACAAATCAAACCTCCACGGGTCTCTTTGCACGTTCCTCCCTGTCGTCCCTGCCCTGCAGGTGGGTTCCCACCCAAAGGAGATGCCACAGCTGTTGGGAATCATCCAGTGCCTTTGCTGAGCAAAAGGGTTAAAACCACACCCAGCCAGGGCAGACAAAGCCTGCCCCCTGATCCTGCCCCCTGAGTGTGGCATGAAACCACAGGCTGTGGTGCTCACTCCTGCTCTTCAAGGGAAGCTGAAATTCCTGCTGTTTTCCCATCCCAAGGAATAACCTCTGTCCCCACTCCTGCCCTGCAACCCCACACAGAAGCACTTTTGCTGTGCTCAGTCACCTCAGGGCAGCAGTTGGCTGTGGCTCTGTGGCCAGAGCAGTCCATCAGCTCCTCTGGCTGAGAACATCCTCCTGGAGAGCCTGAACATGCCAAACTCCACAAACCCTGCCTGTTCTCCCAGCCATCCCCACCTTCCCACCCCCCAGCTCGCAGCCAGGAAGGTTTTCTTGCTGATAATTCCTCTTGGATTCCCTGCAAACACTGTCAGCTCCTCTGGGAGTGTAAGCTGGAGGAGGTCAGTGGACTGCCCATGTCCAGCTGAGGGAATGACCTTCCCACAGTGATTCTGTTGGAAAAATAAAGCAAATTGCCCTTTGCATGGTGACTGAGCCTCCAGGTTAATGAAGTATCCCCAGCAGAGCAGCCTCAACTGGAGGAGGTTTGAGTTAATCTAATTTATTGCCAATTAGCACCAAATTCTAATTCGTGTTGTGGAGAAGAGAACATATCTAATTAACTGCTGTGGGAAGCACCTTTCCCCTGCTCCTCAGGCTCTGCTTCCTGCACAGAGCTCTCTGTCCCCCACCTCCCCATCCCCTGTCCTCCCCCTGGGCTCTGCCTCGCCCCAACCTGCTCACAACTGGGATCAGCTCCTGAAAAACAAAAAAACTGGGGCTGATCTGACCTTAGTTTTGCCCCTCCATCCTCAATTTCCTGGAACTTTTCAGGGGAGTGAATAATTCCAGGGGGGTTAGTTTCCCTATTTTGAAGGGGAAAGAGAAGAATTTTTAATCCCAGAGTCCCAGACTGTGCTGAGCTGGAAGGGACCCCCAAGGATCATGGAGTCCAACCCTGAGCCCTGCACAGGCCCAGCCCCAAGAGTCACCCCCTGTGCCCCAGAGGATCAGCCAAACCCTCCTGCAGCTCTGGCAGCCTTGGGGCTGTGCCCACTGCCCTGGGGAGCCTGGGCAGTGCCCAACCAGCCTCTGGGGGAAGAACCTTTGCCTGAGATCCACCCTGAGCCTGCCCTGACACAGCTCCAGCCATTCCCTGGGTGCTGTCCCTGCTCCCCCAGAGCAGAGCTCAGTCCCTGCCCCTCCTCTGCCCCTGCCCAGGCAGTTGGAACTGCACTGAGGTCAGAAAATCTATTTTCTGGCCAGTCCCATTCCTGGTCATCAGGTAGGAATGAGCAAACCCCAGTGAAATGTTTTGAGGTGGTTTCTATATCACCCAGTAACCGCTTTTCCTCGTTGAATTAATTTGTCCCACTGAGCAATCAGAACTATCTACAGCCACACAACTGCCTGGTGCCACTTGCTCCGTGCTGCAAAAATCCCAGGAGCTGTGCCCTGGGAAGCTGCAGGGCTCTGCTGCCACCCAGGGCTCTGCAGAGCTCCTCACACTCTCCATCCTCTGCTGGGAACCTGCCAGGCACGAAGGCGAAAGAAATAAATTCAATTTGCTGCCCATTTGGGTTGCCTTGAATTGCTTTCTTTTGGCTGAGGTGACTCGTGGCAATTCATCTGGGAATGCCAGGCTGCAGTGGGAATGTTGGAGGTGGGATGGGATGTGCTGCTCCATGGGAACTCAATCCACCCTGGAAACCCAGCTGGGGGGTTTACTGGACATGCACAAGAATGTTCAGCCTTCCTGCTCCCTGAGCAGCTCTGATGGCTCAGGTCAGCTCTGGGGAGCTGATGAACAACTCAATCCAGATTCTGGACCATCTAAAACACAATACTGTGATTATAATTGGCATTACATGGTAGTATCTGAAGACCCAGCCGTGATCAAAGCAGTTTGTGTCAGATAATATTTGCATTTATACCCTGTGACTTAATAATCTCCACCTGAAACACTTCAAAGGCCAGTGAGATGCAGTGTTATATCTTGAAAAGGATGTTCCCTCAAGAAAGGCACCTTTGAGAAGAGTGGCTTCAAAAAAAACCAAAAAATTGAAGAATAGGAAACATTTTAGTCCATGTCAGGAAAACTGAGTGCGCTGCAGTGATCTTTTGAGTGCTTTGTTTGGAGGATGGGTGACAATTTTCCTCCAGTCCCCTGATCAGTGTGTCCTGAAATGGTCCTTCAGAGGAGGTGGTGGAGCCCTGGATCTGTGGAGCTCAGCCTGGAGAGCAGCAGCTGAAAGGCCAGGGAGCACTGGAAGTTGCTGCTTGCAGTTCCTGGTCCCTCATTTCTCCTTTCCTCTGTTGGTGATGAGATTTCTGCACTGACCTGGACACTGGAACCATCTCCCCAGAGGGGGCTGCACACTGGGGACCCCAGAACTGCAGCAGGTGAATCACTATGAAATCAGAGAATCACATCATGGTTGGGGTTGGAAGGGACCTCACAGCTCATCCCATGGGCAGGGACACCTTCCACCAGCCCAGGTTGCTCCAACCTGGCCTTGGACACTTCCAGGGATCCAGGGGCAGCCACAGCTTCTCTGGGCAACCTGGGCCAGGGCCTGTCCACCCTCCCAGGGAACAATTCCTTCCCAGTATCCCATCTGGCAGTGGGAAGCCATTCCTCTTGTCCTGGCACTCTCTGTCCTTGTAAAAAAATCTCTCTTGCAGCTCTTTTAAAAGCTCCCTCTGAGCAGTGAGATGCCAGAGTGAGGTTTGCCCAGGCCTTCCCTTCTGCAGGCTGAACTGAGATGGAATAAAAGCAGGGTAAAGAGAGACCTGAAAAGTCCTCAGGACAGTCACAGTGGCTTTGTAAAGGGAACTGGAGCCCTGTCCAAAGAGATGAACAGGCACGTGGAGAAGAGGCATCCAGGGATTTGCTGTGGCCTGCATGGATCACCAGGAGGCTGCTGGCAAAGCCTCCTGGAAAATGCTTGTAGGAAACTCGGTAGTCATGGGATAAGAAACCACAGCTCTGCACAGACAGCTGGCCTAAAGTGGGAAACAGAGAGCGGGACAAAGTTCCTGGAGGAGATACAGTGCCAGGAGAGTTCTTGGGCTCCATGTTCCAGGCTGGTCAGGACATCAGACCCCACAGAACGTGACAATTGTGTCCACACAGTGCCAGCCAGAGCCTGGCAGAGCCAGAATTCCCCGAGGGTGAGGAACTTGTTCACACTGGAGGCACTTCTGTCTGGCTTTGTGTGACACTCTGGGAAGCACAGCAATGCTGGGAAGGAAAACTTCCTCTGTCTGGAGTCCCCCTGGCTTTGTGTGACACTCTGGGAAAGGCAGGAAAAGCCAGACTTGTCCCTGACTGCCTGGACATTCCCGAATTGTTCAAAGCAGTTCCTTCGAACTGAAGTGATGGATGAAACAAGCAATAACAGATTAAATTTGCAGAGAAAATATATTGGGAAGAAGTGGCATCTTGTCCTCTTTTCAGAGACTTGAGATTCTCCCTGTAACACTTCAGAGAGGGATAAACATGGAAAAGTGTCTGAGTTCATTTTTGCAGCTTTTCACTAATTGTGTGCAAAACTCTGTTTAAAAGTGAGTGTGATCAGAAAAAAAAACAACACACAGGGAGTGGGATCAGTCACCTGACCCAGACAAGGTCAAAGGAATGTTCTGTGAAAAGAAAATTCAGGTTCAGGGAGGAACATTTTTCCTTTGAGTGTAACTTTGGAGGAATTCTTTGCAGCTCTTACAAAAGCGACTCTGCCTTGAGCTGCAGAGCAGCCTGGAGGTCTGTACACTGTATTTATAGCTCCTGACCCCATGGCCAGAGCTCCTCCTGCACAGCATCTGTCTC
>NW_021940789.1:118469-128136 GCF_001715985.3 Manacus vitellinus
CCAGTGGAGAGATTCCCCCTTTCCCAGGTGGAGAAAGGTCTCTAAAAGTTGCAAAGAGGCCTCAATCTTTCAGCTCTGAGCAGATAAGGAGGTCCTGCCCTGGGGCAGGATGGTGTCAGCCAGACAGGGGAAGGGATTAAGGATGTTTCTGATCTTCTCCCTTTCCTTCTGCACCCAACAGGAAGATGTGGAAGGCCAGGCAGAAGAGGTGGCAGCATTCCAGCTGGGCACCTTGGGAAGGATGTGGCTGTCAACTGCTGCCATTCCCAGTTTCCCAAATCCCCCCCTGAGCTCAGATGGCAGAACTGTAGGATCAAAATAAAATAAAATAAAATAAAAAGAAACAAACAGACAAACAAACAAACAAAACAAAAACAAACAAACAAAAGTCACAGAATCGAAAAACCAACCAACCAATCAACCAAAAAATCACAGAATCAAAGAGCCCGAAAAAATCATGGAATCAAAAACCCAAAAAAAATCATGGAATCGAAACCCCCCCCAGAAATCACAGAATCAAAAAAGCCTAAAAATCACAGAAGTGAAAAATCACAACCAAAAAATCCCAGAATCACAGAAGAACCCACGAGGATCATCGAGTCCAACTCCTGGCCCTGCACAGGCCCATCCCCAAGGGTCACCCCCTGTGCCCCAGAGGAGGATCCAAACCCTCCTGGAGCTCTGATTGTTGAGAAATTCCGGCTCAAAATCCGTTCCAATGAGCACAGATAACTCCCCCCTCCTCCTGGTGACTGCAGGGCCACACCAGTTCCTGGGCTAAATTCCTTAACTCCCTCTTTGTGGCTAATTAAATCCGATTTCCCCTTCTTCAAAGGTCAGGAGGAGCAGGGAGGGAGAAGGATGATGAACAAGCCAGGAGGAAAATGTGCATGGCCACATTTGTCATCAGCATGGTAGGCTAAAACCCAGGCTTGTTGTTCTGTTTTTCTCTTAAAAATGTTCTAGTAATTTATTTGATATTTTAATTCCTAATTTATCATAATGAATATTTTAGATACTATAAATATTATAATATTATAGATAAAATATAGCCAGTATTATAGATCAAATACATACTCTATGATATTGAAATATTTATTTATGATGGGCTTGAATGGGCTTCACTTATTTGTTCCGTGTTTCAATTAAAAAAATATCAATTTTTCTGTAAATCTCGGGCTGGTTTGGAATAAAAAAAGACCACAGTCGATCTGGAAAATTATTCTACACAGCCCTGGAGGAGCTGCAGTTCATGTGTCCTCTGGCCCTTTCCTCTTGCTTGGCCAGGAGGCACCAGTGTCTCCCAGCAAGCAATGGGAACATGCTCTTTTTATACTGGTTTTTGAAGGGAGGACCTGGAGCTCTGAGGCAGCAATGCATCCAAAAAACCCAAAATATATATTTTGGAGGGCAAACTGGTGATGGAAACATGTCTGACTGGAACTGGTATGGGCAGGAGCAACTCAAGGGGATCAAAGGGACAGATTCCTACCAGGGATATAAGAAAAATTCCCCTTCAAGTCCAAGGTGAAGGATAATTTGGAGTATGCTCTTCTTTTTCTGCAAGTACAATTTTAAAAAATAAATAAACGGGATTAAAGTTTAATTTTAAGAATGCCCTGTGTTTTCAAATTCTTGATTGAATTACCCTTTAAAAATTAAATTGTAATCCTTTAGGAGTTATTGATTCTGAAGGAGGGAAATGCCAATAGTCCCATTCTGGCCTGAAACGCTGCCCATCAAATTGACATAATGCTTTCCATTTGCCTAAATAACTCATTGGATCTGACTTATTCCCGGGGCTGGCTTTCCCAGCAGCCAGAAGCCACTCAGGAAGGCAGAAATAAAGATCTGAGGGGCCTCATCCTCACCCACACACGGGGACCAAGGTACCACTTGGGCACAGAACAGTTCTGGCCATGGAGACACCTCTTAGTGACTGACAACAGGAGCAGGGGCGTTCTTGTGGTCCAGAAATCATTTGGGGTGTGCTGTGAGTGTTGAAAATCCTTTGTTTATTGTTTCCTGCGTCTCTGGAGGGCACAAGGGGAAAAAAAAGTTCCTTAGTGCATCCCTGGAGTGGTGGAGAACAAAGGGCATCAGGACCTTCTCGTGGCACTGCCCTGTGGCCCAGAAACCCCTTGGGATGTGCTGTGAGCACTGAAAATCCTTTATTTAATGTTTCCTGTGGCTCCAGAGGGGGAAAAACTGTCCTAGTGCCTCCCTGGAGCTGTGGAGAATATTCTCATGGCAAAGGTGCCCAGCACCACCGAGGAGGATCCTGGTTCCTTTTGGCTTCCATCCCCCCAGCTCCCACCTCGGAGTGACTCAGAATCAGCCTCAAAGCTTTCCTCTCGTTTTAAATTACACCTCCAGCAACGCTGAAGGCAGCACAAAAGAAGAAATAAACTCTCCATTATGGTTGTTTTTTTTTTTTTTTTTTGAGTTAAAACACCCATACGACAAAAAAACCTCCAACAAACAAAAAAAAAACACCAAAAAACCAAAATAAAAAAAGCCCGAATGAATAGAGCTGCCGAGCTATAAACACGGGCTGTGTAATTCAGATTCCCCACATGAACAAAAGGTTGCAGCTCCTGAATAGAAGCACTGTTGAGAAAGCACTTGAAAAAGGGGATGAATCAATTAATGCTTTTGATAGTTTGAATGTCCCACTATGTAAAAAACAAGCACCGCTTTAATAGTGAGATAATTCAGTTTACTGGATCCAATTACACATAATTGGCTTTTTCCCTCTTTTTTTTTTACCCTTTTTTTTTAATTGCTGTTGGATCCAGGGCTCTGCTGCCTCTACCAGATGTGTCAGTGGGGTTGCAAGGGCATGTGAGGCACCAGAGGGTTCAATTAATACCAGAGGTGCAGCCTCCAAACTGGATGGCCTCAGCCACAGCAGATCTGTGGATAAAAAAGGGGTTGGGAATCCCAGCCAAAAAACCACTTAGGAGACTTCCCAAAGAGGCAAAATATCAGTTACTGCAAAATATCATTTACTGCTCCTTCTTTGGGCAAAAGCCTTTTTGCTTTGCTGGGTCACCTTCTGGGACGTGGGGGTTGATCCAGGCACTGGGGCTGGGAGGGTCTGACAAGCTCTCCAGGACCTTTTTGGGAATATTTCCTTGCTTGCCCAGGATCTCTGCTCAGCAGGACTGTGTCTTCTCCCTGGAAACATTCCATCACCACAGGGACAGTGTCCCTCACAAAATGCCCTTTGTTCCATGACAATATTCCTCCTCTTTCCCACCTCCTGTTGTTGGCTCTTTGCCTCCAAGTTTAGAGCCAATTATCCAAATAATTTGGAGGGATTCGTTCTTAAAATTAAACTTTAATCCCGTTGATTTATTTTTTTTGAATGGTACTTGCAGAAAAAGAAGAGCAATCTCCAAACTATTGCACTTAAAGGGACAATTTTTTTCTTATATCCCCGGTAGGAATCTGTCCCTTTGATCCCCTTGAGTTGCTCCTGCCTATACCAGTTCCAGCCAGACATGTTTCCCTGAAGAACATCTTCCAAAAACCCCCCAAAATTTGGGTGAGTTTTTCCTCGGGGATGCCACCAGCACCCACTGATTGCTCTGAGTGTCCCCACAGCTGGCAGAGAAAAATCCCCTTTGTTCCATGCCAATATTCCTCCTCTTTCCCACCTCCTGTTGGCCTAATCCTGCTGCCCGTGGAAATGAAGAACCTCTGTCCAGTCAGTGACAGTAAATCCCAAATTAAATCACTGCTGAGACAACGAGAGTTCCAGTTCCTGCACCCTCAGCTCAGTGCAGGAAGAACTTTTGTTCCAAACCCAACGATTCCTTTGCATTTCATTAAAAACCCCTGCACTAAATAACATTTTTTAGTCCTGCAGCGACACAGCCGTCGAGGATGTTTTAGGGGGAGGGTGACAAGTGGCACAAGAAGACAATAATAAAGATAATGATGGAGACAAAGTCCCTTTGGGAGCCCTTTGTCCTCAAAGCCTCAGAAAAGCTGAGCTTTCCCCAGGAGCCCACTTTTCACTGAGGAGTGCTCACCCTCCCCCAGGAACATCAAGGTAAAAATGTTTCCTCCTTGGTTATTGCCAGACAATCGTTTTCTTTTGAACTCTTATTTATGGGCCAAATGGGCCATTGATGCTTCGCTTGAAATAGAGGGAATTGTGTGGTTGAAAAACCGCAATAAAACCCCCCAAACCACCTCGGATCTTTGTTTAAAGACACCTCCAACCTGAAAAACTCGGAAATAAAGCAAAGGGACACTGCGGGGGGGTTGGTTTGGGATTTGATGCTCCTGCAACTTGAATTAAAAACGGAGAGCCACAGACAAGAGGGGATGGAGTTATTCCACTCAAATCAGGCAAAAGAGTGGTCAAAGGCTAGAGAGGATTTGCCAGGATGAGAAAAGGCTGAGGGAAATGTCATCACACCCAGAGGGTCAAGCAAGGAGTGCTGGGAGCAACTTCTGGAATGCAACAGTTTGGGTGGGAAGGGACCTTAAAGATCCTTTAATTCCTCCCCCTGCCATGGGTGGGGACACCTTCCACTGACCCAGGTTGCTCCAACCTGCCCTTGGACACTTCCAGGGATGGGGCAGCCACAGTTCCTCTGGGAATTCCATTCCATTCCCCCCCCACACCCTCCCAGGGAACAATTTCTTCTCACTCTTGGACCAGCCAAAGCCCTTGGATTGTCAAGATCAAGGGCTCAGCCCATGAAATCTTGCTCAGCTTTACTTCCCACCCTGCAAACTCCACTGCCAGAACACTTCCAACATTATTTCAGCCACATCTTCTCGTCACCTCTTTCCTCACAGGGAAATTGCAACTCCTTCCTTCAGCCCTGCCCGAGATATTGATAAATGTACGTATTAATTTACTATTGCAGCTGTGCACATTTTGTATTTCTTCTTTTTTTTCCCCCAGTTAATTACGCAGCAACTTAATTTATCTTTTGTCAATTTGTTTTTCCCTCAATAAATGATCTGCCACCAATATGTTATTTTTAATTAGCCTGCAGCGAGCGTGCCTTGCAATGTAAATCAACTGTGTGTTTGAGGCATTAATTGAAAAGGAGAGATCATTGGGATTCACTCTGGGTTGTTCTTGGGGCCTTTTTGGTTTCCTTATTCCGAAGGGATTATGACAAAACCCTGCAAGGACTTGACAACCCACTGATAACCAGAAAGAAAGGGAAATGGATAAAAAGGCATTTTATCTGTTACCTAAAGGTAACAGAATATGCACATGGTTGACCTCAAGCTGACAGCTATGAATGCACTCTGGTTACTGGGGGGTAGGAGCTCAGAAGACACCAGTCTGAGGGGAAAAACAATAATCCAGAAAGCTGCCAGTTCTTTAAAGACATTATCTTACAGGTATCTTTATAGACATTATCTTACAGGTATGTTTAAGGAGATTATTTTACAGGTATCTTTAAAGACATTATCTTACAGGTATCTTCAAGGAGATTATCTTACAGGTATCTCTATAGACATTATCTTACAGGTATGTTTAAGGATATTGTCTTACAGGTATCTTTATAGGCATTATCTTACAGGTATCCTTAAAGGTATGATCTTATAGGTATCTTTTAAGACATTATCTTAAAGGTATCTTTAAAGACATTATCTTACAGGTATCCTTAAAGGTATGATCTTATAGGTATCTTTTAAGACATTATCTTACAGGTATCTTTAAAGATTTTATCTTACAGGTACCTTTAGATATATTACCTTACTGGTATCTCACAGGTAAGATTTGTATCTTACAGGTAAAAGGGCCAATTATCCCCAAATGAAGGACATATGTCAAGGGCATCAGCCTGGTTAAATGTGAAACTGTTCTGTGTCCTCAAAGAAGAGAAATCCAGGAGGTAAAGGCTTCAATAGATTGCTCAGGTTGTTTGTAGGACAACAAACAGCACAGCCCAGGTACAGAAGGGTAAAACCACCAAGAGACAGAAAAAGCTGCCAGGAGCTGCCTGCAGTTACATCCTCTAAAGAGAGGATGAGCAAAGAAAGAGTTCATCTTCCTTTTGGAAGGGGGAAAACACCTGTGGACAGATGTTGCCAGAAGAGAAGTTCCTCCTGGGTTTGGTTTTCTCAGTGTAAAGGTCAAATCCACCCGTCTGTGGAGTCTTGGGGAGACACATGGGCACTTCTGCAGGCTGGGCCTGACCAGGAGCTCCTTTGGAATGCTCTGGATCCCTCTGAGATGAAATATCTCCTTCCTTTGGCCACCTGGGGGTTTAATCTCTGCTCCAGATCCTCTGCCAGTGCTGAGGGTGATACAGCAGAGTCGGGGGCTGTGAATCCCAACACTCATTTCTCCTTCTTCCATGTGCTGGTTTAAAGGTAAACCTGCAGGGGAAATGAACCCAACTCAAAAGAGAGGTTATAAATCAGAATAACAATTTAATAAAATAATACAATAAATACGATTATACAGACAAACAGTTGGTTTTAACCCACAAAACCCAAATGTATAACCCAGCACCCTGGGGTATGAACAGAGTGGTGTTCCTTGGGCCCCCCCTGAGTCCAAAGTAAGAGGAGAGGGAAAACCTCTTGGTGAGAGTGCTGGTGCAGTCTGGTCAAGAGTGGTGGTCACAGTCCCTCTCTGGATCCCACAAGTGGTAAAAAAGTCCCAAGACTCCAAGATTATATACATATATCCTCAGGTTCAGGCAGGAATGTCCAGCACCTCCCTCAGGGTGGAGAGTTCCACACTGGGTGTGAGCACAGGAGCACCCTCCTGTCTCACAGTTCCACAAAGGGTGTGAGCACAGGAACACTCTCCTATCTCACAGGCCTCTGAACACCCAGTTTATGGCCTGAGGGGTCAGGGCTGCTCTGGGCAGGGGTGTAAATGGTTCATTGAGAACAGTTTCTGGGCAATGGCATGGAAGGCTCTGGAATACCCAGTTTTGGGTTCCACCCACCCAGTGATGAACTGGGCCCAGCTGTTCTAACCAGGACACTCCATCAAACAGCCCCTGTAGTCCTTGTGCTTAACACCTGATGGAAGATATTGGTGTTTAATGCACAATCTGGCTCAGAAAGAAGCAAATACTATTCAGGAACTGCATGTCCAGCTCTCTGTAAGGAGGGTATTGCTGCTGGTATTTGGTGGGATAATCTCCCACCTTGTTCACTGCCCAGAAAGTGAGCTCTGAATACCTTATCAAACCTTTGCTGCTTCATGGAGCTGCTCTTTTATGCTCTGCTGCTTTCCTTTGGCTTTGCAAGGTCTGACCAGGACTGAAGCAGAATAATAACGAGTTCCAGGGATCCCACTTCAACTGCTCAGCCACACAAAAGCTGGGCAGTTGTGTGTGATTTGGAGGGGGGGAAAAAAATAAAGAAAGAAGAAGAGAAAAATAATTTGTTGTTCTCCAGCAGGCAAACGAGAGGATCCAAATGAAAGTGGCTTCTAACAGCACGACAGTAATTTGGGAACTCCTGGGTAATCCAGCTGGGAATGGACTCTCCCAGCAGGGCAGTGCTGTGCTGACCTCAGCCTTTGAGATGGGAGAGCTTTATCCCTGAGCTCAGTGGGAATATAAACGATGCTCCATGCAAATCCTGCCAGCAGAGCCTCTCTGGGTTAGGAGACCAGCCCTGGAATAATTTGGGAGGGGGTTTGGAACAGTTCCCTGGGACTACAAAACCAATTTCTGCTTTCAGCTGCAAATGAAAAGAAAATGCAGGGTGCTGGTAAAAAATCTTGCACGTATGAATGCAAGGAGGGGAGAGGGAAAGGAGATAAAGTTCTCTGATATTCTGTCTGGCATTAAAAAATCATGCCAGGAGGTCACTTGTCAGCAAAGCTGGGCTTTGAGATGAGCCTCCCACAGCATCTGTATTGCAAAGTACAGCTTTGATGCTTCTTTGTTCCACCTGGGACAAAATGCCTGTAAATCCTGACACCCCCATCACTGCACCTCATGGAATCTGCTCCAGGAGAACATGGAATTTTCCTTATCTTAAGTTTTTGAGTCATCTCATGTGTTTTTTCTGAAGATCATTATCTTTTTTGGTTGAATTTTCCTTTTGCTTTTCACCTTTGGAGGTCTTAGTTGAGCTGTTTATTCGAGCTGAACTTAAATAAAGATTGCCCAGAGTTTGGGTTATTGCAATGATCTAGAGGAGGAAAAGTGGCTGAATTTTGCAAAACCCCCGAGACCAACTGATTTAAGAAGGAAAAGACCTGATTCTGCAAGTCTTACATAATTTTACATCAGAACACCTCCACCTTTCCCACTGGGATTGTCTCTGATTTCCATCTGCACGTGAGAGGAAAATTAAGCCCCAGATTGCCCTGAGAGACAGAGCCTGGAGATGTGAAAACCAAAGTGGCTTTGCTTTGGTGGTTGATTGGATTCCTCTCTTTGTTCCTTCAGCCTCAGCCCTGACTCTGGTTTTGAAAACTGGAAACATGTTTGTGGAAGAAAGGGTTTGGTTTGTTGGAGGGGGGAAAATGGATTTCACTGTTTCAAACCAGTTTTTCTACTAAAAAAAAAGATATTTGGAGTAGGGAAAGGAAAGGTTTTTTGGGGGTGGGGTTTCAAGACAAAAGGTGTTTCAGGAAAATGCCTGTTTTGCAAGAAAATGGGATTCTTATAAAAATGGAATGAATATATTAGGGAATTAAGAACAGAGATTCAAGGGAGTCCATTTGCCCCTGATCCTGGCGGTGAAGTGTTGACAGCCTGGGGTTATCCTGTGCATTTCCTTTCATCTGTTACCCCATTCTTCCACCTCCACACCTGCTATTTCCTCCTGGCCACACCAGAATTTTGGGAAACTCCCAAAACCGGGAAGCCCAAAGCAGGTCTGGACATTGCAGCTTTAACCTGGGCCTAAGGGTGCCACTGGGAATTGATGTCATCTTTATTCCCTTCCTGTGACTCATTCAGACTGACTCATCCCCTTAGTAAGGAGTTTTTTTTCCCCTGTGGAAAGCACAGCTTGTTTTTTAGCCAGAGCTCTCTCTACCTTCCATTTTATTTAGGGTCACTCTCAGCTTCTTTCTTAAGCTGGCCCAAGAAGGCAGAGCATCTGTCTTGGCAGCTGTCTCTCCCCTGCCACAGCTGTGCTTTGCCCTCCCTCAGGCACTGTCAGAGCCAGCAGGAAATGTCATTTATCCCCTGTGCTGGTGCCCCCAGGTCCTTCCCATCACTTGGTGTTTAGTCTCCCAGCCCTGCCAATATTCCCTCTGTCTCGTGCCACTCAAAAGCCTTTATCTGTGGTCCTGAGGGACCCTTTTCTGAGCTAGAGGAGAGTGAATCCAGCCAGAGCTTCACGAGACAGCAGAGACTGAGCTGCTCTGCCCAGGTAGGAGGGGAGTGGCAGCTTTCCAGGACGAAGCAGAGGTGAAGAGAACAATGTTGTGCTTGGACATTAATCAGAGGGGCCATTCCGGGGCCCGGTTGGTCCTTGAGGATGTGAGAAAAAGGAAAGGATCAAGTGCTGCTCGATTAAAGCACAGAATCACAGGATCATTAAGGTGGGAAAAGCCCTCTGAGATGATCCAGTCGAACTGTTAAACCAGCATTAAATGATGGGCCCAAGTGTCTCATCACAGTCTACAAATTCCTGGGCAGGGGCAGAGGAGGGGCAGGGACTGAGCTCTGCTCTGGGGGAGCAGGGACAGCACCCAGGG
>NW_021940789.1:128626-130505 GCF_001715985.3 Manacus vitellinus
CCTCCTTTTCTCCAGGTTGAGCCCCCCCAGCTCCCTCAGCTGCTCCTGCTGCTCCAGCCCCTTCCCCAGAAAGAAGAGAAATGAACCCCCCAAGCCCTCCAATTCCCCTGTTCTGCCCCTTCTGGCTTGGGTGAGGAGTTCTGACTCCCCCAGGTGAGTGAGGCTGGAGCCACACTCAGGTGTCCCCTCAGGGAACCTCCCCCGAGGATTCCTCAGCAGGAACTTCACCAGGACAACAAGACTGACAAACACAGCCACCCAACACCCAGGGAAAAAACCTCAGGCCTTGGGAACGGCGACATTTCTCCCTCACATCTGGAAAAACTGCTCTCCTGGAGTGTTTTTGGGGGGAAGGGGGGAGAGAAAATAAGTAGTGGCTATGAGCAAAGCGTGTGGTGTACGGTCAGGACAGCATTTCATTAGCATGATGATTAGATTTGGGCTGAAATCCTGATAAAACTGATCTTGAAGCAGCCAGAAATGAAATCCCTGAAGCAGTTTTGTAATGCAAGCATTTGAGGAGCCCGAGTAGCTGCAGGCAGCAGAGGCCTGGCTCTGATGAATTTAATAAGCACTGGGAACTTTGTTTGTATCAGATACAGAAGGAACAGCCCAGAGCCAGGTTGCTGTAGCATATTGTGGGAGAACATATTTTATTTATTATTGAGTGCTGTATCAGAAAGAATTTTCTTCAGAACCTCCCTCTGCTCCTTATTTTTAGTTTTTCTCTCCTCTGTTCAACTCTCCCGGATGTTTGATGCATTTTTCATCCTCTGTCTTCTCTGGACTTTGCCTCTCTGCCTCTTTTCCAAAGTTTCCTCTGTGGGCATGGTCAGAAGAACTTGGGGTTCTCAGTGAGGCTTTCATGAAAGGGTTTTCTAATGTTCTAATCCATCCCATGGCAAACCAGTGGGTTTAATGGGACTCTGAGAGGGCACCTGCCCTGAACTGTGTAGGAACACCAAGATCATCCACCCTGAAGCCCCATGGAAATCTCAGGGACGGGTTACATGAGTAAGAAGAAGACAAGAGTAAAAAGACAGATGGTGTTGGGTGTTCAGTTGTAGAAGAACTCGATTAAAATTCAGCCATTTCTCCTCAAGGTTCCCAGGAAGGCAGATAAAACATTCTGGCTTTTAGGATTGGTGTCTTATTAGAAATACACCAGTCAGTGAACTTGGCTGTGTCTCTGATGGGAAACTCACAGAAATTGTGATTATTTCTCTTAGTTCCAGGCACTTTATTTAGGGAGCAGAGGCAGACCGAGGAGCACATTCCCCAGCCCTGTCTGCTGGTCTAGATATATTTTATCCTAAGGCTGTGGAGACCTTTTGAACCCTGGATTTGTAAAAGACATCTCCAACTAAGGGTTGGTCTGGTCAGGACTGGCAGCAGGTCATGGAGAACTGAATGCTCTGGAGAACCTGTTTTTTCATCTGCCAAGGACTTGGAGCTGTTATGTCTCTGCAATTCAGCACAACAAAAAGATTCTTCATGATGCAGCAACCAAAAGCTCTGTCCAAGCCACTCAAGGCTCTGTGAGGAACACTGTGAAGTCTTTGCATGCCAGTAAATTTTTCTGTGGATGGAAACCTGCAGGAAAGGTTAATTCTAGGACAAATCCCCCTATTTATGCACTGAGGAGCTGCTCTTCCTAGAAACTACTGCTCATGACAAGAAATCACTTCTCCAAATTGCAACTTGAAGTGACATTTGGCCCGTTAATACCCAGAGAGTCCAAGCTGACTATGATCATTCTTTTATTACATTCTCTGGCCTCTAATATCTTTTAGTCCTTTCAGTGCTGTGGTTGGTCTGGAGCTGTTTTGTTGCAGGGGACAGCAACATAACCCTGCTGTTACATCCTGGCATCAACCAG
>NW_021940789.1:131595-133651 GCF_001715985.3 Manacus vitellinus
CCTGAAAGTTTCCCCCCAGGGCAGGTGCCCCTGACACGGCCCGAAGAGAAGAAGAAAGAGAAAAGATGAGGTTTATTCTTCTCTTGAAAGAGATTATTTCAAATCCACCTCCAACCCACGGAGACTTTTATACCAGAGGATATAAATAGCAATAATGCCCAAAGATGTAGGAAACCCAGGTCTGATTCTCTCACCTTCATAAGATCAAAACCCACAGTCTCTTAACTCTTAAGACCTGGCCACCATAGGGAGGTGGTAACTATGGAGGGGCTCTGGCTCTTTAATTCAGTTTCTTTTTAATTCAGTGTCTTTTTAATTCAGTGTCTTTTTAATTCAGTGTCTTTTTAATTCTGTTTCTCTTTAACTCTGTTTCTCTTTAATTCTGTTTCTCTTTAATTCTGCATTTAGGCATCAACAACTCACATGTGGGTTTGGCTTTAGTTACTAAACTCTTGTTTTTGACACAGAATCCTGCACCCTTTTGGCTTGAAGAGCCACCATGGCCCATTAAAGAGTCCTCCTGTTTGTATCCCTTCAGCCACCACCTTCCTCCACCCCAAATTTACATCTCATTTCCTGCTTCCAGCACAAGGAAATGAAGGTCATTTGTGCAGCAGCACTTGGGTAGAATTTTGCAAAACACGGGGGAGAGCGTGGGACAAATGAGCGTGGCAAGAAAACGAGCTCTCAGTATTTTATGGGAGAAAAACCTTGTTCCCATTAGTGAAATACAGATTTGTTATGACATTTGGAGCCTTAGCTGTGATATGCATAATATTTCCTTGGAATATCTGGCAGCTGTATCACTGTTCGAAATATCTATTAAAGGCTACATCTCGATGTAAGAGCAACCAATAAAACTTGTTTATTTACCTTTGAAACCTCTGAGAGAGGAAAGCATATCACTCTCAAGATATATTTCCCCTTTCAAATCTAGTAGATATTTGAAATGACAGCAATAAAAGGGGAAAAAAAACCTATAGATTTTCTTTCCTGCTCTCCACTTACCACGGACAAAACAAAGACTATCAAAATGCATTTATTTATTTATCTATCACTGCTGGCTTTTGAATGCACCAAAAACGAAAAATCAAAGCCTTGGCCTGATGCTCTGCTACAATTGCATAAAATATCCAAGAGGGACCAATAATCACCATCATCACTGAGTCCTCCTCTGTAATCAATCTTCAGAAAAAAGGGAGCATTTTGTTTTTATTGGCATTTATGGTCCTGTTTGTTGTCCCCGTGCTGGGCCAGCACAGTTTTTCCCTGGCTGGCTCGTGCCTGTGAACACACACACACACACACACACACACACACACACTCCTCTCAACTATCAATTCCCCAAAATTGCTTTCAATTCGGCGACTGTAACATTTCAAAGCAGAGTGGCTGAAATAAAATAGAACATTAAACCAGGCTCGTGGCTTCAGACAAGTGCTCAGCAAGCAGGGAAGGCAGGAATAAGCCTCTTGCTTTCCCACTTGATGAAGGTTACAGTCTCCTGGTGACTTGTTTTCTTAACTTGAATATCATTTGAGATTTTTTTTTTTTCCAGTCCTGTTACAGGCAGAGCTTTAGACACATGAGATGGGTCTAAAGGATCAAGAGGAGCAGAGGGCAGCTCGACCTTCTCTCTTGTCACTTCACTGGCTCAGCAGGACACGACACTCTGGGTGTTAAATCCTGAACTTTGTAAGGAGGTGAATCGAGGTGGAGGCTGGGAACAGGGACAGAGAGAAAATGCAAACCTGTACCTTTTGTGATTCCCTCAAATCGCTCCAAATAACTGAAGAAATGCACAAAAAAAAAAAGGAATATTTGGTAATTTTTTTCCCACATAAAAGAGAGTGAGATCTTCACCAGGTGATGCTGCTAATCCACAGGCTGGATGGGCTGGGCTTAATCCTGATCTCCAGCACCAAGAAGATGGTTTTATTAAGACCTGAAATTGGTTTTCATTTCTTTTACCTCCTCTTGTTTGTTTGTGTGATTTTACAAGGTGATTGCTGAAAAGAGTTCGTGAGCCAGGGAAGGAGAGAGACAGGGGAGGGGA
>NW_021940789.1:135841-137128 GCF_001715985.3 Manacus vitellinus
AAGGGAAGGAAAGGTTTGGGAAGGGAAGGTTTTGGAAGGGAAGGTTTGGGAAGGTTTGGGAAGGGAAGGTTTGGGAAGGGAAGGTTTGGGAAGGGAAGGTTTGGGAAGGTTTGGGAAGGGAAGGTTTGGAAAGGGAATGGATTTATCCCACCTTCCCAGGCTGCTGGGGGAGCCACACTTGACGTGGGAAACTTTTTGTCCACAATTATCCCACCCAAACTGTGCTCCCTTTACCTTGTTGACAGCCCTTCTGGGGTTTGGGCTTCTTGAATGCCTTTAAACAGTGTTTGACAAGTAAATCTTGTCACTTTATGAGGTGGAAAACAGTCACTGTCACCGAGGAGTGAATAATAATCGAGATGAAAAATTAGCCCTGAAGAGCAGGGCCTATCCATTACTGTGCTAATTATAAACATTGGCACTTCCAGGCAGCAGAATTAATTTCTAACAGAAAATGGGAGATGTTTTGTTGCATTTGTCACTGGTGCAAGTGGGAGAATCATCACTTATTGCTTTTTTTTAAAAAAAAAAACAGGTGAGTCAATAAATAGGTAGGTAGGAATTATCTGCTGTGATGGAAATATCATCTTTTACCTCAGGTTGTGTCTGGAGCTAAAAGACACCTGAAGAGGGAAAAGTGGGCAAAAAAAAAAACCCCAACATTTTAAGTAATTCTTTGTCCATCCTGCTTTTTTTTTTTTTTTTTTTTTGAAGTGTCTAAAAGTCCTTCCCCTGAGCAGGGTGGAGATGGGGAACTGAGTGTTATTTCTGCTCTTTCCATTTTGTGGCCAGGTTATAAATAACTATTTATGAGTCTGAAGCGACTTTGACAGCTGTTTCCAAGCAAAAAAGGAGGAAGAGAAATAGAGAAAATAATACATAAAAATGTTAAAGTCAGTTTTTACACTGGCAAAGTGAACACTTTGCCTTGATGTGTTGGAATGATGTTTGATATTGAGCTAAATTTAACTTTTCGGAAGGTTTAAAGGGCTGCAGGAACCTCCAACCTCCATCTAACCCTGCTCTCTGTCAGTTTAAACCTATTTCCCCTTGCCCTGTCACTCCACACCTTTGCAAACAGCTCCATCTTTGGCAGCTTCAAATGAAAATGGGGCATTATTTGGGAGCTGCTGGTCCGTTGTTTGGCCCAAATCAGAGCTCTACAAGAGATCAAACTCTTCTCAAAGCCTGGCTTGCCTTCACTGCTTCGTAGAATCATGGAATCATGGAATCAGCTGGGTTGGAAGGGACCTCTGAGATCATCCAGTCCAACCCTTGATCCAACCC
>NW_021940789.1:138255-139684 GCF_001715985.3 Manacus vitellinus
ATCATAAAAGGAGACCAGGTTGGTCAGACAGGACCTGCCCCTCCTAAACTCGGGCTGGCTGGGTCTTCATTTCAGCCTGTCTGGGAACTCACAAGGTCTGCAAAAAAACAACAAAAACAGAATTTCTGAGTAATTCTGAAAGCACCAGAACATGTGAGAAGGGAAAGCAGCTCAGTTCTCCAAGCCCAGTCCCCCCATATGGGTTGTTCATGTGGGGCCCAGCCCTTTCCTGCAGCCTGTGTGTCCTGGTGCCACCACGGCTGCAAAATGACAAAACATCAAGACTAAATCAAGCTGTTATTGCTCCTCCAAGACAGATTTTTACCCTCGGATTTGAATTTTTTTTTGTGTAGCTGCAGCAAATCATAGGAAACATGGAGCAGATGTGAATTTATCAGGGTTCCAGCATCCTCCCCAGAATGTGCCCCTCTGAACAAATTACAAACTGCTCCATCTGTGCCAACTGGATTGAAATGTCAGCCCCATGCTCGGGGTAAGCCCAGCAGAATTTGTGTTTAACAATTTTGCAAGTGTATTAGATTAGCAATTATCCTGTTCTGGTTTTAAATTCTAATTTTCCACTTTTTTTTTCCCCCCCTCCTTCCTGCTGCAGGATGCAATATTCATGTACTGTTAAATCAAATACTCTGTTAACAGCACCAGAGATAAATATTGAATTAATGGAATAATTCAGGTTAATAGTAGATTCAAAGGATAATGCTGGAGAATAGTGGGTATGAATTATGCCAGCAGCTGAATCACTGACCCTCACTGTGCTCTGACTGCAGGTACAGGAAAAACAGCCCAAAATGCTAAACTGGCTGAGATTTAAATATTTACTGGGAGCAGATAATAAGCTGTGGATGTGGACAGTTAAAGCAAGGACAGGCCATGAGCACTGAATTTTTCAGGCTGTCCCTTCCTGCTGAGAAGTGACAGAATCCACTGGTTCCTGCTGCTGAATAAATGCTCGTTTTCCACTCCCAAATCTTCTGTCTCCTTCTGGACAGACAGCCCAGCTGTGCTGTGTTGGCAGCATGGACGTGGTGCAAGGGACTGTCCCCTTCTGCTGGGACAAACCCAGGGCCTGAGAGTCCACCACGACTCAGGAGAGAGGGCAAGAATCCTGGAATGGGTTGGGTTGGGTTGGGAGGGACCTCAGAGCTCATCTCATTCCACCCCTTCCACTGGATCACTGTCCAACCTGGCCTTGGACACTTCCAGGGATCCAGGGGCAGCCACAGCTTCTCTGGGCAACCTGGGCCAGGGCCTGCCCACCCTCCCAGGGAAGAGTTTCTCCCCAATATCCCAACTAAACCTACTCTCTGTCTCTGTGAAACCATTCCCTGTGTCCTGACCCTCCATCCCTTGTCCCCAGTCCCTCTCCAGCTCTCCTGGAGCCCCTTTAGGCCCTGCAAGGGGCTCTCAG
>NW_021940789.1:141487-146752 GCF_001715985.3 Manacus vitellinus
AGTTGGTCCCTCTCCTCCCCAGGGCCAGGGAAGAGCTTTGTGTCGATGTCTAAGAAAAAGCCCATTTTGGCACTGGAGCCTGCAGGAATATTGAGAGCTTCATTTCCTCCCCTCCCCCCTTCTCCTCCTCCTCTTGTAATCTCTGATAAAGAGTAAAAAGAAAAAAGGGCTTTCCAAAAAAGCTATGCTAATTAACAATTAATTCTTTTATCTTACGGTGCTGGGACTGGAAGACCTGAAGAAGATGTAGAATAAAATTAGTGGTAATTAGCTTTTTAGAGCATTAAATAAACAGTGACTTGAACGAGGGAGAATTGATGTTATGCATTTATTTTTAACAATATTTATACAGGTAGTTTTTGAACAAGGCCCTGTGGCACTACCTTTTACTAATACAGGCAAAACAACAACGAGAAATAATTACATTTAGTTTGCATTAAGACAGCACTATGCAAATCAAAGGAATAATGAAGAGAAGCCCGTTAATAGGGTTTTTGGTGACTCGGTGCTTGAATATTATATCAGGGCTTTGTATTCCTCTGAAGAATTCCGAAATTGCCGCCCTCCATCGTTCCAAGCCAGAGGCTGTGGATCAAAACCCCTGGTGTGAGTCCGGAGAGGTGGTTTGGGCACTTCAGGGGGAGATTCCCAGCTCCACCTCCCGCTGCTCCCCCAAAGCCAGCTCAACTTTGCACAGCAGGGCAGAGAATCAGGGGGTGGCTGAGCCTTGGAGAGCACTGGGATTGCACAGCTCTTGCTCCAGGGACAGGGAGATCTTGGCAGAGAGGCTGGAATGTCCTGAGTTGGGAGGCACCCCCGAGGATCGTGGAGTCCAGCTCCTGGCCTCACCCAGGACACCCAGCAAACCCTGTCCAAACTCAGTGTTCCTCTCTCCAGTCCCCGTTGGAATGCCCAAATGAGGAATTCCCTGATTCCCGGAGGGGCTGGTGCTGTCCCCTGCAGAGATCATGTCCTTCAGCCCTGCCAAAACCATTTGTGGCACTCAGTGTATTTATTCTTTGCTGGTTTGGTCTTTGGGGCACCGCTGGGAGAGGGTTTTCCCCGTGTAAACATGCCCAGTGTGTGCCAACTGCCAGCCAGAGCCCTCCAGCAGAGCCCTCTGCAGGCACAGGCTTCACATCCCGGGGTCCCTGACACAGCTGGAATCTCCCTCCTCTCTAACACCCAGACAGAAAGGGACAGAGAAAGCCAAAATTTGGCTCCTCTTCAGCTGAAACCCCCTTGGATCATCTACCCTCTGTTATCACTCCGGTAAGTGTGGGAGAAGGAATGGGAAGGGATGGAAAACCTTGTTTGTGTTTCCCAGTTTTCCTGCTAAGAGGGTGTGCTAATTAAAAAAGGACCCTCAGCAGATGAATCCCTGACACAGTTTTTAATTAACACTCTCTCCAAAGTCAGAATCGGGGGGAGAGAGGGGAGTGGGGCGCAGGGTTGTCCTTGGATCCCCCAGCCCAGCAGGAGCTCAGAGCTGTGCCAACCGGATCCGTATCCGGCTTCCCACCCACCTCCCAGTCCTTCTGTCTTAATTAGAGAAACGTCATCAGTGACAGTCCTCAATCAGGCATTTAATGAGGAGCTGACAGGGCACTTAATGCAATCAGTCCATTGTCATCTCACTGCAGTGACAGCAGGATGGATATTAATATCCCTGTCTCCATCCCAGGGATCCGCCGGGAATGCTGGAACCTCCCAGCAGGGTTTGGGAGGGCTCGGACAGCAGTCCCTGCTCTGGGGCTGGTGTCAGTCCCAGGGGTAGGGCTGGGCTGGGGGTGACACACCCAGGGCAGGGACACTTCTGAGGGACTGTGGACATGGGTGATCCATGCTGGGAGAGAGATACCCCTGAGGGACTGTGGCTGGGGGAGATCCACACTGGGACAGGGACATCCCAGAGGGACTGTGGTTGTGGGAGATCCACACTGGGACAGGGACACCCCTGAGGGACTGTGGACATGGGTGATCCATGCTGGGAGAGAGGGATCCCTGAGGGACTGTGGCTGGGGGAGATCCATACTGGGACAGGGATAAACCTGAGGGACTGTGGACATGGGTGATCCATGCTGGGAGAGAGGTATCCCTGAGGGACTGTGGCTGTGGGAGATCCATACTGGGACAGGGACAAACCTGAGGGACTGTGGCTGGGGGAGATCCATACTGGGACAGGGACATCCCTGAGGGACATGGTTGTGGGAGATCCATACTGGGACAGGGACAAACCTGAAGAGCCTGTGCTGGGAGAGGGATCCCTGAGGAACTGTGGTTGTGGGAGATCCATGTTGGGACAGGGACATCCCTGAGGGACTGTGGACATGGGTGATCCATGCTGGGAGAGAGGGATCCCTGAGGGACTGTGGCTGTGGGAGGCTGCCAGGTTCTCGAAAAGCCACATCCTGCAATATCAGCCACAAACTGCTGTGGGGAGGAGACCAAAACCCACAGTGCTCCCACCCCCAGGTAAGTCAGGCTGAAATAACTCCTCCAGAGAGGAAAATCATTCCTGAATCCACTTTCCTTGATCCCTTTCTGCCTAGTTGTTGGGGTTTGTTTTTTTTTTTTATTTCTCCTACTTCATTTTTCTGATCATGTCTTCCTATTTTCAGTTTGCTTCCTGTCTCCCACCTGCAGCCTCTGCTGGGATCACATAAAAACCAAAACTGGGAAGGGAGAGATCAGCTAATGAGCAGTTGCTGTTCACTGGGGGAAATTACAGCTTTGGTGTCTTCAGGGAATAAACGGCCCTGAGTTCCACACCAGAGACCTGCTGTGCCTGAGAACCTTCCTTAGGTGGGTGGAGAGGCCTAAACACACTCCAGATGATCCCTCCTTTTAGCAGGAATTGCTGCTGCTGTCTGGGAAGGTGGATGGGACGTGTTCCCCTCGGCTTCATCTGCCCCCTGTGACCTGCAGGGCCTGGTCTGTGAACTTTGTGGGGCACCATCAAGGAGTGGCTTTCTCTAAACCCCCACAGCATGGCCTCAGTGGTCACCAGGAGGTTCATCCTCATCCAGGGGAGAGATTTTCCTTTGGAAAATGAAAAATGTTCATTTTGGTTTTCGTGGAAGATGGTGACCGAGACAAACCCTGAGTTAAACTGAATTAAACGTCGAATTAAGTCCTGGAGGATGTTCTGCCTTTCTAAGGCTGGGTGTGCATCTGGCAGTGACATCTCTGCAGGGGCTTCTGTGTCATCTGCCCTTGGGTTGTCCTCTTCTCCAGGCATGGGGAATGGAGGCAGGAATGGAGCAATTTAGGAACAAAGGAGTGATGGAACCCAGGCCCAAAAGGGCTGTGCCATCCCTGCCTCCTGCATTTATCACCATCACAGCACATTCCTGCAGGGGAGTCCTGTGGGAGAAGGACTTGGAGCAGCCTGGGCCAGTGGAAGGTGTTGCTGCCCATGGCAGGGGATGGAATTGCAATGACATGATTTTAGGGTCCCTTCCAACCCAACCCATGCCGTGGTTGGATGACTCTGTTCACAGGCTGGAGCAGAAACAAGAAGAACGTGGTCAAAAACGTCCCAGGTGATGCTGGGAAACACCCATTGCCTCTTGGGAGTTGGGAAGTGGGAAGACATCCCTGTCTGCAGGTTTTGGAGCTTTCCCAGCGTTTGAGTGTGCTGGGAGGTGGAGCTGTTGCCATGGCTCCACAGCTGCCTCCTGCCACGTTTCCATAGAGAACAGCCCGGAGCTGCCTTTGGAAACAGCCCTTCAACTTGGTTTACATGGAACTCTGCAGCTTTGAAATGAAACTTTTCACCAACCAGGATTGATCCCTCAGCCCCCTGCAGAGCAGGGAGGGAGGGGGTTTAATCACTGCAAGAAACTGCGCAGCTATTTAAACATTTGGTTCTTTATTTACCTAATCAATATTTATTCGGTTCATTAATATTTATTCAGCATTGCATGAAGCATTTTGGGCAGGGAGGATGGATTGTTCGGTTGGCTTGTTAGTGAGTCATTGGTTTGGTGGGGTTTGCTTTTTTTTTCCCCACCAAGAGACCAGAAAAGTTGGGAATTGTGCCTGGGAAGAGGCAGTGACAGTTTGGGTGCTCAGCACAGGCAGTCCCTACTGCAAGGCTCAGTTAGGGGAGTGGAAAAGCACCAGCAGAAGATCATCAGCGGGGTCACACATCCCAGCAGGTGACAAGCTGGCAGCAGGAGCATTTCCCTGGAGCACAGAAGGTCCAGGTCCCACTGCAGAAGGAGCCTGGAGCCTTTTGACCTCAGTCATAACCAAGAAGAAAACAGGTCTTTGATTCCACGGGCTGTCAGGCCCTGCTGACAATTCCTGGCTGATAGAAAAGAAGTTTTTAGAGGTCTGAGAAACTTTTGCAAACAGAAAAGTCGCGTGCCCTTAAAAAAAAATCAGGTTTAAACAAACATATTTCTAAACAATCTGCTTGGCTATGGCCAACACCATCCACTGCTTTAGAGCTCCCTGTGAGGGTGGGGGATGGATGATCTGAGGAACAGAAAAGGGACTGGGAGTCACGGCACTGCAGAAGGGCTTTTTTTTGGTGGAAATATCTTATATTTACTGCTTTAAAAATCCTTTTGTGCTGCACAAAGGCCATGAACACTTAGCAGGCAGAGGCAGCTCCCCCCAGCACTCTCTGGGTGATGGGTGGGTGGTTGTGCAGGACATTAGGAAGGGGATGGCAGAGGCCTCTTGGGGCTAGATGTGGCATTTTGCAGATCTTGGGGTCACAAAGCACTTCATGCCCTCGGTCAGAGGCTGCCTCCCCCCAGAAGAGTTGGACTCGATGGTCCTCGTGGGTCCCTTCCAACTCGGAATCTTCTGGGGTTCTGGGATCACTGTGCCCTGCTGGGGGTGACAGAGCTGGCTCCTGAGACTCCCCCTCCCCAAACCTGGCTGCTGGGAAGGTTGGCAGCAGGATCCTCTGCTCATGGATCCTCTGCTCATGGATCCCCTGGTCATGGATCCTCCAGTCATGGATCCTCCCTTCCCTTCCACACCTCAGGAGAAGGTGGTGGGGTGACCTGGGGAGAGTGGTGGGATTGCACAGCAGGGGGGTTCTCCAGGGACATGGAGATGTTTGCAGAGAGGTCTGGAGTGCCCTGAGCTGGAAGGGATCCACAAGGACCATCCAGTCCAACCCCTGGCCCTGCACAGACACCCCAACAATCCCACCCTGGCCCTCAGAGCGTTACCCAAACCCTCCTGGAGCTCTGGCAGCCTTGGGGCTGTGCCCACTGCCCTGGGGAGCCTGGGCAGTGCCCA
>NW_021940789.1:146848-160816 GCF_001715985.3 Manacus vitellinus
TTGGAATCCATGTCCACCCTGGTTGGAAGGATTGCTCCTCACAGTGTCTCCCTTCAATCCTAGAGGAGTCTGGGGGGTTATTTCAGCTGTAGCCACCCCCTTCACTCATTTCTGTCCAAGAGGGATGACTCCACACTGAACAGAAGTGCTCCCTTTGTTTATTTAATATCTAAAGTGCATCTTGGTGAAAAACCCACCGTTTGACCTCATTAATTGACCTCAGCACTGACTCTGGGAGCTTTGAGGGACTTGCAGAGGTTCCAGCATTGTGACAAAAGCCAGGTGAGGGAATAATGGACTAAGAATTAAGAGCTGATTCCCACAGTGTCACCTCCCACAGCTCAAGACAAAAGGGGAACTCAGAAAGTTGTTACAAACACAACTTTTCACATCAGTGTCAGAAAGACAGAGAACTCCAAACTCATTTTTTGGCATCAATAATATAATAGTTTATTAATTCTGTGCAGCAGCAGGAGTTAATTGGCTGGGGATAAATTATGAACACAGCAGGAAGCAGTGGAGATCCGTGTTCCTTCACTCACAATATTAATCCAGAGCAAGATTAAAGCCATTTCCATGGGATTCATGGCTCCTGCTTTCTCTAAAGACAAGTGAGGTGAACTGAATTGTCTGTTTCTGCTTTCAAGTCTCGGGTATTTCCATCAAATTTGCTCTTCCTTTCTGTCCTAATAAAGGGAGGGCAAACAATTTACACTCCCACCTAAACCCAGCCACGGGTGGTCAGAGAAGCAGGAATTCATTCAGCAGTCGTGGCTTTGTTCTGTAAAAACTTAACCACAGTAGTTTATCTTAGTTGGTCTGTTTTTATCCTTTTTATCAAAGGACAAATAATAAGTTAAAATTTTTTCCTGTTAGCTTTTTATATAATATAAATTAAAAAAAAAAAAGGGGGGGGTGAAGGGAAAAGGTCCTCGAAACCAATCAATCTGCTGCTGAATAAAAGAGTTTATTGTGGTGTTTTACACTCCGTGCTGGCATTGANAAAAAAAAAAGGGGGGGGGTGAAGGGAAAAGGTCCTCGAAACCAATCAATCTGCTGGTGAATAAAAGAGTTTATTGTGGTGTTTTACACTCCGTGCTGGCATTGAAATGCAAAATAACCTGCAGACAAGCTCCACTTCCAAGTTGCCCCGCTAAGAGAGGTCATTAGCCCTGTTTAGACATAAAAGGAGCAATTCCGTTTGCAAACGAGCTGGAAAAGTTGGAAAGCAAAAGGTCCCGGGGATTGCAGGGGGAGCCATCAAAGAGAGAAATGTCACATGGGGAGGAACCGTCCTTAAAGCGGGGCAAAGAGGGCAGAGGAGGGGAGAGGTTGGAGGTTCAACACTTGAAAAATCTGGTGTTCAGGCTTCCCAGAATAACCTGGAGCAGTGGAGACAGTGGGGGAGCCCCTCAGGCGGGTCCTTTTCTCCTGTGTTTGCTCATTATTGGAGGGAGATTGTGGCCATATTGCCACCAAGTGGGCTGAGGCCACTGGGTTTGTTTAGCCTGCGGAAGAGGAGGCTCAGGGGGGAGACTTATTCCTCTCTAGAACTCCCTGGAAGGAGTTTTCAGCCAGGTGAGGTCGGAGTCTTCTGCCAGGTAATGGTAAGACAAGGGGAAAGAGCCTCAAGATCCTCCAGGGGAGGTTCAGGTGGGATATTAGGGAGAATTTCTTCGCTGAAAGAGTGGTTAAGCACTGCAACAGGCTGCCCGGGGCAGTGGCAGGATCATCATCCCTGGAAGTGCTTGTTTCCAGCCTTAATGATTCTATGACTCCATAAAATCGGGCAGTGATCGTGGCAATGCCTCCCTCCAGCAGCTGCCCCAGCAATGAGGGCTGCCTCCAGCTTGCTTTCTATGAAGTGAATTTTCCCTTCTTCCATAAATAGAGAACACTGCCTTTCACCCCGAGGATATTTGGGGTGATTCATGCTGCCCATGCATCTCCTGGATGCCTCTGTGCCCCGATGGATCTCTGACTGCTGGGCAATAACGCAGAGCAGCGGTGGAGAAACGTCCCCTGTGTGCTCCACAGAGCTCCAGCTCCATCTGTCCCGAGCTTGCTGCCATCATTTACATCAATAAACACGAGAACATGGCGAATGTGAGTCATTCCACTGTGATTCAGGAGTTTTGCACCCTGCCTGTGTGGAGCAGCAGGCAGGAGTTCTGCCAGCCGTGGCACACGGTGGCATCTTCCCTCTCCTAGAAGGGTTGGAATCCCTCACCCAATTCCTTTTCCACAGCACTGCATGTCTGGGTGCTCAAAAGCTGCTCATTTTTGCCCTCAGTGACACCAGATGTTCTCAAAGAGGTGTTATTTCCTCTCCTTGTCTCCTTAGCCCAGCGTGGTCCAAGCACCACTCCTGTTTTTCCTCTCTTGCACATCCACCCCACTATTCCATCCATCTCACTATTCCATCCATCTCACTACTCCATCTATCTCATCAGCACTCTGCCATCACCACACCATCCTCCAGGAGACTTCCAGCAGCCAGACTTTCCTGCCATGACTTCATGTGGGCTCACACAAAGCGGCTCATCCCGTGGATCATTCCCTGTCACGTTCCCTCCCCGGCAGCTCCTGGGAAGGATCAGATGTAAGACCTTGTTTCCCACTCGTCATTCAAGAGCTCCTGCAGTCTCTCCCTCACCTTTCCTACTCCCCTGCCTTCCCTCTGGACTTCACAGGGTCCACTGGTGGCCTCTCATGTGCCCAGGGGTGAGCAGGTTCTACCTCAAGGATCCAAGTGCAGCAACGAATCTTTGGGTTTGCATTTCTTTTTAATCTCACACCTGCAAAGAGGGGGCTTTTAGACATGAGATCCAAGCTCCAGCCACTGACACAACCAGAGGAGCTGCTACAGTCCAATTCAAAGACTTGTGCCCAAGCTGACAGCAAGTTTGTTTTACTCCCCCCTAAACCCTGCAATCAGAGCACTTTATCTTCCCCTGCACGACTGCAGATTGAAACTAAAGGGGAGATTGAAAAGGAGATGCTTGTACCACATAACCACTGACCTTCCCAAAGAACTTTAATGCCTGAAACATTCTGAAATTTGATTTGAATCAATTCAATCTCACCTCAGCACAAGGCAATCCCTACATCTGGAAAAGGCTGCCAGGAGGAACGAGCTTGTCTGAGCCAGCCTGGCAGGATTTTGATTACAGGAGAGTAGATACCACTTCTCCTTAATGGGATTGATTAAAAGCTTTAACTGTATTATCCTTTACATGAGGGCACTTTTATCTCAGGGTTTGCTGGGGTTTTTTCCCCCTCAGGGTGCAGGTTCATCACTGCTGCTGGTGCTGATGGGTGTCACATGTTCTGGGTGGCACCGGGGCCACGGAGAGGACAAAAATCCTTTTACCCTCAAGCTGGGAATGGCTTTGTCCTCTTAATAGAGTGTGTGTAGTGTCTAAGGAGAGTCTTGCAGGACAGTGGAGAGAATCCTGAAGCTCTCTGGGGATTTAGGGTGAGTCTTGTGGGTTTTTAGGTGTAAAATTGGACAACCTTCTTTTCCTGCCCGTTTCCCCCTGGGCTGTTTGTACCCTTCACAACAGGAATCAAATCTTACCAGTGATTCGGGTGTTAATTAGTGCAGGTCTGGGTCTTTCCAGCATCTCTCCTGCTGGACCTGCAGCCTTTGGAGCTCTGCAGCACAGGTACAATTATCCCCCACAACTGCACAGTGCCCTCCATGGAAGCTCTGTGTGATGCCCAGTTTAACCTCCCAGTACAGAACCAGCAACAGGGATTTCCACAGGCCCTTCCCAGTGGCTGCAAAATGCCCTGGTGTACATGGACCCTAAACTTGCTTCCCAGGAACTGGTGACCCCCAAGGAGAAACCTTGGAGAGACAACAGTGAGTTCCAGGATCAGGGCACTGCACTCCTCCTGTCTGTCCTGCCCCTGGGTCCTGGGTGCTCCTGGTGCCTGCCCTGGGTGTCCTGCTGACATTCCCACTCTTGGATCATCTCCCAGCTGCTTCATTTCTGAGGGGATAAATTCTATCCCCGGGAGGAGCTGCTGCTTTGCAGCTGAGCCCACTGGCTCGGGGAAGAAATCTCCAAAAACTAAAGAAAAAAACTGGAAAAAAAAAAAGGGAAAAAATAAGAGAGGGAAAAAAATAAAAAAGGGTGGGAATGCTGAGGGCTGGCAGGCTGGGAGCAGCAGCAGCTGGTGCTGACCAGCACTGACACCTGTGAAATGAGCTGATGGCCTGAGGTCACCAGGGGGGACACTGTCCCATGTCCCACAAGTCACTCCCTGGTCACTGGGGAGCCAGGACTGTCTGCAGGCTCAGAGATCACTGCTCTGAGAGCCTGAACTGCAGCTGAATCAAACTCACCTGACAAGATTTTGGGTTGTGCCAAAGCAGCCCAGGAGCTTGGTCACCTCCTGCTGCCCTGGGCTGGTGCTGGGGGCTCTGAGGGAGGGGTGGGAGCTGCTGCACCCCCAGCCCAAGGTCCTCTCATGAACTGGTTCTTCCTGGTGAGGCCTTAAAATCTACACTATGTAAAATTTCAGTGGAGCACTTGTAGCTCCCCAAGCACCTCTGTCTGAGATTCCTGAAAGTGTTGTTTGATGTTCCTCGTGGAGAATTCCAACGGACAAAGATGTTGGCAAAGTGAAAGAACAGCTTGAGGGTAGAAATGGACTTACAGTAAGACACAACCACTTGATCTGGCCAGTAAAATCTACTCAGAAGCCTTGAAGCCATTCCTAGAAGGACAGAGATGATGAGGGTGATGAGAATTGGGAGGAAAGGGAGGGTGTTTTGGGATCACTGACTCAAATTCAGGAGGTGTGGTGAAGGTGGTCTGATGGAAGGGATGGGTCTGGGTGGAACTGATGAGGTAACATCCAAATATTCTAATTAGAAGGTATTATAAAAATTGTAAAGGCCTATGGGAGTGTGCAATATATTTTGTGCATCTGTCACCACAATTAAAGAGCTGCTTTTTGCCTTTCTCTCTCCTCAAAATTGCCCAGAGAATTACTTCTCTGATTTAAGGCAATGCTGGTCCCAGCTGGGGAGCTACACTTGCCTGAATTCCTGGGAATGACTGCTCCCTGATGGCAGCACCAGTCACCAAGAGGGGCATCAGCACAGAGCCAGCTGAGCCCCAGCTTCTGGAACTCCCCCTGCAAAGCCAAACCTCACTCCCTGCCCTCCCCTTCAGCAAACTGAAGCTGCTCCTCCTGCCCTGCCAGGGAGCTTTAGGAGATCTTTGATTCCTGACCTTGCCCGTGCCTGGCTGATTTGCTCTTCCCTTGGATCTCCTGACAGCTCCCTCTTTTCCAGCCTGCTCTGCCCCGGGCTGTGCTCTGCCCTCGGGCAGCTCGGCTTTGCTGGGAGAGGGGATGGCTGAGGAGCTGCTGAGGATTAAACAGGGGAATGTTCCTCTTGCCTTGTCCTTCCCCACGTACCCTGGGAACTCTCCAGGCGTCTTCCACACCTTTCATGGGCCCTGGGTGATGGATCATCCCCTCCAGGCAGCTCAGCAAGGTCCTCCAGCCCTGGAACTGGGAGCACTGTCCAACTGAGCCCCTGAGGCTGCTCTGCCACCAGGCTCCAGGAATGTCCTGGCACTTTCATGCTGCTCTCCGAGCTGGATGGTGGCAGGAGGAGCAGGTGGGAGGGGGGAATTTCACTAATAAAAGCAGCAATTTGGACTCCCCCGCTCTCCTCTCATCACTGGCACTTTGAAAGGCAGGAGGATGGAGAGCTCTGAGCTCTGCTGTTGTGTGCAGATGTGGAGCTGTGTCTCTCTCTCTCTCGGCAGTGCTGCCACCAGCAGAATTCAGATGGGAGGAAATGGGCTGGAGACACCCAGCAGACAATAATCCATTGGAAAAAGTATCCTCTGCAGATGTGCTTCCTCCTCATCAGCACTTATTATTATCAATGAGATTCCTTCCCTCCTGCCCCACGCTGAAAAGGGGCTGAGATTTTATCTTGTTTTCTTTCCCAGCAGGATGAAACAAAGGAGAGAAAGGAAAGAAAGAAGCAGCACCCACTCTGGGTGGGGCTGAGAAGGCAAATGGGAATTCTGGGTCCCACTGGTTCCTCTGCAGCTTTGCCAGGCAGCTTCTGTAGATCCTTGTGGTGCTTGGGTTTGAGCTGGGACATTCCTGTGCTGCCTTTCACCCCCTCAGGAAAAGGGTACAATGGTTTTTTTCCCTCAGAAGTTCCTGTGAGGGGGTTTCAGTGCTCCCCCAAGTTACACCAGCCTTGAGAATCCTGGAATCAGTGAGGCTGGAAAAGCCCTCCAGGCTCATCCAGCCCACCCTGTGCCTGATGCCCACCTTGTCCCCCAGCCCACGGCACAACCCTGAGCTAAAAGAGCCCATGGCAGAGAAAACAGACCTCCAGGGAGGGCAGGGGACAATCCTCCAGTCTTCCTTTAGCCTGGAGAAAAGGAGGCTCAGGGGGGACCTTCTGGCTCTGCAACCCCCTGACAGGAGGGGGGAGCCGGGGGGGGTCGGGCTCTGCTCCCAGGGAACAAGGGACAGGAGGAGAGGGAACGGCCTCAGGCTGTGCCAGGGGAGGCTCAGGTTGGACATCAGGAGGAATTTCTCCATGGAAAGGGTGGTCAGGTGTTGGCAGGGGCTGCCCAGGGAGGTTTGGAGTGCCCACCCCTGGCACTCAGTGCTCTGGGCTGGGGGACAAGGTGGGCATCGGGCACAGGGGGGACTCCACGGTCTTGGGATTCTTTCCAACCTCAATAACTCTGTGATTGTATGAAAGGGATGGTGCAATGGGTTGGCATCTCCAATATTTTGGGACCTGCAGCAGAGCAGTGTGGAAGCAGAGCTGGTGCCAGTGGAGATGGAGCTGTGATGGACTGAAATGGTGATGGGATGTGCAGAACTGAAGATAAAAGAGCATTTTTGAGGTTCTTCAGCCTGAGACCTTCATTCAGTAGAAATTCAGTGTTGATCTTGGTACCAGCTGTGCCAGAGAGCCTGGAAGAACCTTTATCCTGACAGAGGAGTGAGCAGGGTGATGGGCAGGAGGTGTGGAAGGCAGAGGTCCATGGACAGGCTTGAACCATCACAGAGCTCCTCAGGAAACCAACACCTTCCCCCCAGCAAAAGAGGCAGGAAAACCTTTGTCTGGTTTGTCAGGTGAGGGGGATTAGTTTGTTATTCCAGGTTTCATTTTTTTCAGGGTGAGGAACAAGACACTTGGGAGAACAAAGTGAAACACAAAAGCCCTAAAAGGCAAAAATCTGGGCTGTCTTGACACATGGAAATGGTGCTTTTTGTTTCTTTTCATCCAAATCTGTGAATCTTGATTTTTGTTTTAAGCAAGAAGCATTTTTCTGTGTTAATGTTCCTGCATGTGGCTTCCTCCCCACTGTCTTGCATTTACTGTATTGTCTGCAAAAACATCTCTTTTTTTCAGGTTCCCAAACCCCAAACAAAACATAACATTGCTTTAATTTGAAACCACACTTATTTTCTGATTTTTTTTAATGGAAAGCTTTTTTTTTTTTTCCCTTTTGTACTGGAGTTCAAATATTTTCAGAGGAAAACAGTGGCAAAACATTTTTAATAGGGAGCTCTTTTATCTAAATACTTCACTGAAGAAACAGGTCCAGTGTGGTTTTATTTCACTGCATCTAATTTAATGTATTAAACCTTCTGAGCACCAGCTTTCATTTAAATGACCTTTTTTTCCATTATTTGATTCAGGGAGGGTTAGTGGGAAAAAAAATCAGATTCTTTTTTGAGGGAACAACTGCAGGAAAAGGTTTCTTTCTTGAGCAGAATGAAAATGAGGATTTGAATGCTCTCTCCCACCCTGGGAGTTCTGCAAAAAGCTTTCAAAAAAACCCCAAAATAAAACAAAGGAAGAGCAAACCTCCAACAGTTGTTTCTGTTAGAAATGCTTTGGTTTGTTTTGTTCTCCCCTGAAACAATTCCAAGCCTCTGGATGCCCAGACTGTTGGGCAATCACAGAATCGAGGTTGGAAGAGATCTCCAAGATCAAGTCCAACCTTTGACTGAATACACCTCAGCCTAATAAATCAACAAACATTTATATTTATTATATAAAAGAAATAAGGAAAAATATTTATATCACTGAGTGCCACATCTGCTCGGTTTGGAACAATTCCAGGGATGGGGACTCCACCACTGCCCTGCTTCCAACACCTGACCACTCTTTCCATGAAGAAATTCCAACCTGAGCGTCCTCTGGCACAACTTGAGGCCTTGTCCTTGTGGTTACAGCTCAGGACCATCCCTGGCTCTTGGGAGCTCCAGGAATACAAGGCCTTGGGGATACTCCAGGAGCACATCCAAGTGGTCCTGGCATGAAGGGACGTGCTTATTCCAGCACGAGGGGGCTGGAAACCCTGGGGATGGTGGAATCCTTTGGGGATCACGATCCCTGGGATACCAGGATCTCTTGGGTGCCACATTCCCTTGGGTACCACATTCCCTTGGGTTGCAAACTCCTTGCAGGGCAGAGGTTGGGCTTTAAAGAGCCCCCCAGGCTCTGGATCCTGAGAGCAGGTCCCTGTTTGGTCCCCTGGGCCATTGCTCACGTCCCAGTGGCCACCAGACATGAACCCTCTGGGATCCCCCTTCCCGGGGTGAGGAAGGCAGGAAAGCTGGATTTTCTTTCCCAGCCTTTGTCCTCCTCCTCTAAAATCATTTTGCTCCCCTCCCAGCCCAGCCTAAGGCACTTCGGCAGGGATTTCTACCCAGGATCAAGCAGAGGATCCCTGGGAGGGGATCCTGAGCTGAGCTCCAGACTCCCCTCCCAGCCCAGCCTAAGGCACTTAGGCAGGGATTTCTACCCAGGATCAAGCAGAGGATCCCTGGGAGGGGATCCTGAGCTGAGCTCCAGACTCCCCTCCCAGCCCAGCCTAAGGCACTCAGGCAGGGATTTCTCTCCAGGAGATCCCTGGGAAGCTGAGTCTGAGCCGAGCTCCAGCCTGCCCACCCTGTAACCCCGGTTTTTGAGCAGACACAGCTGGCTGACCCAGAGGTGACTCTGCCCACACTCCCACCCTGCCCAGGAGGATCCTTCACATCCACATTTCCCTACTATTTAAGCTGCTCTGGACCAAACAAAACAACCCCCAAACCCGCACTGCTTCATCTTGCAATCTCCGCGGACGTCAGAGGCAGGGACAGCCGCGGAATAAAGATATCCCGTTCAGAGGAAATAAATAAGATGTTGATTGGCAAGTTAAACCCTCCCCGCTCTGACCAGAATCCCAAATGAGCTGAAAGGCGACGCTGTTTGGTGCCGTTTCCTCTCTCTAAATGCCTTTTTCCATCTATTCCTCTCAGCCTGCAGGACCGGCGCCTCCAGTGCCACTTCCCAATTCCCCGCTTGGACAGGAACACTAAAACACGAGCTCTCCTCGGCGACAGCACCTTTCATTTCACGTCTCGGATTTCTAAGCGCTTCGGAAGGGTTCGCCTGTGTTAACAGCACCATTGTCATGAGATAATGGGCTGCTATTAGAGCAGCTTTTAGGAGGGTTTTTTCCCCCTGTGATGTGAGAAATGATGTCTCGCAGTTTCTGGACACATTTCGGGATCGGCCTTGTCACACAGCCCCGATCGCTTCTGTGATCTCTCTCTCTTTTGAGGGAGAAAGAAGAAAAACCTCCCCCCCCGGGGCATTGTGTGAGAGCACGACAAAATCAGGCCATCGAAGAGGGAAAAGCTGGTCCCAAGGTGAATAAAGCCTGAGCCTAAAGATCAGCAACTCCAGGAGCAGGAGAGGGGAGAAGATGGGGTCACCCCCTAGCTCCAAACACGAGCCTGTCTCCCAGGGAAATGGAGCTACTTCCCTGCCCAGCCTGGAGAAATTGGAGCATCAGCCTGAGCAGATAAATGGTGAGGTCAAAGCCTGAGGATTTATCAACTCTGGTTACAATCTCCACTTGCCTCTCCTTAAGGAAATAAAGCAGCTTAAATGACCTGGAAATATTAAGTCTGAGATAAGCAGCCAGGTAAAAAAAAAAAAAAAAAAAAAAGAGGGGCTGGCCAGAGGAGCAGGGACAGCAGGGAATGGCTTAGGGCTGCTGAACAGCCTGGATTCCTGCATCTCTGTCTGTGACCCAGCCCACCACGGGCCAAGGTGTTCTGGCTGTCCAATGGTTTGGTGTTCCTTAGGAAGTGGCAATTCCAAGCCTGGATCTGGCCACTCCCTTTGGTATCAGCACAAACTCTCCCATTCTGAGCCCTCTTTGCCTTGCAAGCTGGGGAGGGCAAAAACCTGCTTCTCTAAGGACGTGCTTCCTCACATTCCTCCAGGCTCCACCAACAGCTCCAATCTTTGCCTTTGCCTCCAGAAAAGAGGGTTAAGTCACTGGAAAGCCTGTCAGTCTTTTCAGGTACATCCTTCGAGCTCTGCTCTGCCCACATCATGGTTTTTTATGTTGGGAAAAGAGTCTGTCCAGCAGATCCAGCCTGTGCCCGTGCACCAAGGGATGCAGATGAGGGGAAATCCCACCTTTCTGAGCCCTCCCAACGTCTGAGAGAAGCTGCTTTGGATGGAGGGAACTTCTGGAGTCCTCTGGTTCTGCACTTTGCCCCCAGTGGGGCAAACACAACCTGAGCAGTGGTTTATTCCCCTTGGGATCAGCTGTTCCCTGATTTTTTTCAGTGCTCTCACACAATGCCCCAGGGGGACGTTTCTTTCTCCTTTCTCCCTCCAAAGAGAGATCACAGAATTGATCTGGGAAGGGGCTGTGTGACAAGGCTGATCCCAAAAGATGTCCAGGAACTGCAAGACATCATTTCTCACACCCCAGAAACATCAGAAGGGAAAACTGAACCCTTTGAGTGCCCCCCCTGCAGCACCCCCTGAGCACTGCAAACCCCACATCTCTCCTTCCCCTGGGCCCAGTTGGTGCTGTTTGGTTTTCTCCCTCCCCAGCAGAGTCTTTCCCTCTGCCCATCCTTCTTTCTGCCTCCAACACGGTTCCCTAAACTCCGGGAATTCCCATCACTTCCGTCTTTTCCCTGCCCTGGAGCTCCTTGGGGAGCGATCAGAGAGCCCTGAGCCCCTCGGGGTTAATTAATGAGCCCCTGGGGGTTAATTAACGCCCCGGGAATGAGCAGTGAGACCCTGATCATGGTCAGGTCTGGCATCATTTGGGGGTGGAACCAGCAGCATTCCCTTCCCAGATCCGAGCACGGGGGTGAGAAGGTCGTGCAAAGGAGGAGCCCCCGGGATGCAGGATGTGACCAGGGAGCATCACAGGGGGTCCAAGGAGCGATGCCACCCCCCTGCCCCCCCCCGTCGGTGCCTCGCTGGCACGGAGCTGCTTATTTATTTATTTATTCGCCGTGATTGGCTGCAAAGGTTAAACAAATCAAACCCGGGTGATTCAGTGCCGGTGACAGGAGGCTAAGTGGTGTTCTCTTTAATTACTGTCAAGGAGAACAGGCAGGGGGGGGGGTTCTGCGGGGCCGGCAGGTTTTGGGGAGGGTGTGATTTGTATTCAGCTGGGGACATCTAGTGACCGCGGCGACACGTTGCAGAGCCTGAGCGTCCCGGGCATGTGGCAGGGATGGAAAACCTCATTTACAGGCTCTCGTTCTCTTGGGATGCCGCTTTTGTTGCTGCCCCGCTCGCCTTCAGCTGGTGATGCCGAGGGAGGTGCGCTCAGGGACATCCTGCTGCCCCCAAACCCACCGGGGGGTTTTCTCTCAGGGGCTGCTGTGTCTTCCCTAGGGCAGGACTTCCCCAAAGTCACATCACCCCCGAGGGTTCCTCACCAGGCTCCATCCCGTGGGATGTGGTGTGGGGCAGGGGGTGTGCCCTGTGAGCAGGGCCTGGCCCCTCACTCTGATTTTGGGGACATGAAAAAAACCCATCTTCCTGTCACTACCTCCTCCCTGTGAGCTGTTCACTTGTTACCAAAGGAAATGGCCTGTGGGTCTGAGAAACTTCCATCACAAGCTATAAAAAAATCCCACTTTAGCTCCAAATATCCTTCCTCTTCCACTGTTGTATCTCCCTTCCCCAATTTACATCTCCCTCACATTTTCTTTTCCCCTCACACCTGCTGCTATCAAGATCTCTTACCCACACACTGGAAATTAATCCTTTATTTCCCAAAGTAGCCCTTGCTATCAGCTCTACATGGAGCACCAGTAATTACTTTCTTCTCATTAACTGGTGAGACCCTGTGGCCAATCTGTGGGGCCAGTGATAAATCCAGAAGTGTCAGGTGGGTGCACTGAAGGTGCATGAAAGGTCAAGGAGTGGTTTCCCCCGTGGAGGTGGTTTATTAACTTTATAATAATAATTTATTAACTATATACCTGCCTTTCTGGTGGTTTATTAACTTTATAATAATAATTTATTAACTATACACCTGCCTTTCTGGAAGGTCCAACAGGAGAGCCCACGAGATTCCAAGGAGCCCTGGCACAGATCTGGGGGCAACCACTGCAATATTCCTTTGTCCACATGGATTCAGCAGGAATTCTGGCACAGGAGCTCCCTGTTGTTACCCCAACCCGTGGCAGGTGGTGCCAAAATCCTGTTTCCAGTTGACTGATGGATGTGGAGTTGTCCCTTTCTACCCCCAAACCCCTCTGTACCTGTGGATCCTTCCCTTGCTGGTAAGACAGGAGCTGGTTTTTTACCCTTCTCTCCACAGTGAGGACTTTTTCCTCAGGAGAAGGTCACACCAGTGTGGGAGCAGGGGTTGGGACAGGCTGCTGTGACCTCAGGGACACCAGTTCCACCTCAGGCTGTGCCAAGAGCTGCTGTGTGTGGCCTGTGGACAGGTCTCACCCTCCAGGATGGACAATCCAATGTGCCCAGAGGTGCAGGAAGGAACACACATGTGTTCAGTGCCATTCAGCATCAAAAGAACTTCTCATGGCAAGGGCACAGCCCGGGAAAAAAATCCCCCTGTGCTTTCCAGCTGCTCCTTGGAGCTTCCCCAGCCTGACCCTCGTGTTTGGGATGTGCCCTCCCACAGCCAGGCACCATTCCTTTCTCCCTTGTCGTGTCCTCAGCTGCAAAAATGCAGGGAACGGGTTTGCAATCCATGGGTTGTGCTCCCAAATCCTCAATAAAATGAACAGAGGTCCAGTGGCTGCATTAACCCACCTCCTGCTGGGAATTCAGGAGGAATTCTGTGTCTGGGATTGCCTGGGGACCCAAACACATGACAGCAAAGAGGGTCTTTCTTTTCCTGCTCTCATCAGGTGTTCAAACACCATCAGGAGCAGGACTGGGCCATCCAAGGGAACAGAAAATTCCCTGTGGGCTTCATCACCTGCCTTAGAACAGCCCTGGAGAGCCAGGACCCTCCTTCCCACCCATCCCTACAGCCCCCAGAGCTTCATGGTGGCACTTGCTCTGCATCCTGAGGGTTCTCTTCCTCCTTCCAGAGGAGAGGGACAACCTGATCCCCAGCATGGAACGGCCCTGCCTGAGCACAGGGAATTTTTTGGCATCTCAAGTCCAACCTCTGCAGTGCATAACAGTCCACAGAGCAGTAAAACCCCCCAACAGCTGTAAAACCCCACAAAGAACAGCTCCTGCCACGGTCGGTGATTAAAAAACAGATAAATCCAAACCACTACCTGAAGTATAAAAGCCACTTAGAATTTATTGCCAGAGCTTTGATCCCTAACAAGTCCATCACCGAGGGAATTACGCAGGGGAGGGCAACTCTGCCTCGTTGGAGCTTCTTCCCAAGTCGGACATGAAGTGAGAAATAATAATTTGCACAACATAAATTTTACCAAAGCACCTTAAGCTGTCTGTTCACCGAGTTACCTCAGAGGACCAAGAGGAGGCTTCTCACCGGGAGCAGTAAATTCAGAGAGCCTCAGACAGGTTTCGGTGCCTGATGTTGCTTGGGAAAAAAATGGTAATAATAACTGGTCTGCTACCCACCCGTTCATTAGCAGCAATTACACCACATTAGTGTTACAAATTGCTGCTGAAAGATGTTACCA